>NC_045792.1:27878325-28478325 GCF_009873245.2 Balaenoptera musculus
AGTCCCAGAGAGTATAAACAAAAGGAGGAACATGCTGAGACACATAGTAACAAAAATGACAAAGATTAAAGACACACAAAAAAATTACAAGCAACAAGGGAAAAGCAACAAATAACATACAAGGGAACTCCCATAAGGTTATCAGCTGATTTCTCAGTAGTAACTCTGCAGGCCAGAAGGGAGTGGCACAATATAGTTAAAGTGATGAAAGGGAAGAAACTACAACCAAGAATACTCTACTTAGCAAGGCTTTCATGTAGATTCAACAGAGAAATCAAAAGCTTTACAGAGAAGCAAAAGCTAAGAGAATTCAGCACCACCAGACCAACATTGTAACAAATGCTAAAGGAACTTCTCTAAGCAGAAAAGAAAAGACCACTACAGTAAGTTCTCTATATATGAACGAGTTCTATTCCAAGTGTGCATTCTTAAGTCCAATTTGTCCATAAGTCCAACAAAGTTAGCTTAGGTACCCAACTAACAGAGATGGCTATATAGTACTGTACTGTAATAGGTTTACAAACACAAAAAATAAGGAAAACATTTTTAATCCTACAGTACAGTACCATGAAAAGTACAATAGTACAGTACAACAGCTGACATACAGGGGTTGGCATCGAGGGTACAGGCAAGAAGAGTTACTGACTGGAAGAGGGAAAGGAGGTGGGAGATGGTAGAGCTGAAGGATCATCATCAACAGGATATGGAGGACAAGCTGAAATTTCACTCACACCTGATACTGATGGCACAGGTTCTTGTTCCTTACTGGAAACAAATGCATGTTCCATCTTTGAAACTTTGCAACTTGAAGGGTCACATGTAGGAGACTAACTGTACTAGAAACAAGAAAATTAAAAATGGAAAAGCTCACTTGTAAAGGCAACATAAAGTAAATTGTAAAAATTATCTGCATACAAATATGATATCAAAACCAGCGATTGTGAGATGAGGGGAGCACAAATGCAGGATATTGGAAATGCATTTGAAAATGAAAGACCAGCAAATTAAAACAATCTTATTTATATACAGACTGCTGTATCAAAACCTCATGGTACCTGCAACATGAAAATCTACAATAGATACACACACAAAAAAGAAAAAGGAATCCAAACATAACACTAAAGTTAGTCTTCAAATCACAAGAGAAGAGCACGAAAGAGGAAGGGAAGAAAGAAAACTTACAAAAACAAATCCAAAACAATTAAGAAAATGGCAATAGGACCATAAATATCAATAAGTACCTTAAAAGTAAACTGATTGAATGCTCCAACCAAAAGACATAGACTGGCTGAATGGATACAAAAACAAGACATATATATATGGTGCCTACAAGACAGCCCCTTCAGACCTAGGAAAACATACAGACTGAAAGGGAGGAGATGGAAAAAGATACTCCATGCAAATTGAAACCAAAAGAAAGCTGGAGTAGCAATAGTCATATCAGACACAATAGACTTTAAAATAAAGACTGCTACAATAGATAAAGAGGACACTACATAATGATTAAGGGATCAATCCAAGAAGAAGGTACAACAATTGTAGATGTATATGCACCTAACATAGCAGCATCTCAACATATAAGGCAAATACTAACAGCCATAAAAGGAGAAATTGACAGTAACAAAATAATAGTGGGGGACTTTAATATCACACTTTCATCAATGGACAGAACATCCGGACAGAAGATCAATAAGAAACACAGGGCTTAAATGACACATTAGATGAGATGGACTTAATTGATATTTATAGAGAATTCCATCCAAAAACAGCAGAATACACATTCTTCTGAAATGCACATGGAACATCCTCCAGGACTGATCACATGCTAGGCCGCAAAGCAAGCCTTGGTATATTTAAGAAAATTAAAAGCATATCAAGCATCTTTAATGACCAAAACACTATGAGCTTAGAAATCAACTACAAGAAAAAAATAACTTTAAATAACAAAACACAAGGAGGGTAAACAATATGCTACTAAACAACCAAAGGATCACTGAAGAAATCAAAGAGGAAATCAAATTAAAAAATACCTAGAGAAAAATGAAAACGAAAAGCACACCAATCCAAAACCTATTGCATGTGGCAAAAGCAATTCTAACAGAAGGAAAGAAATCTTAAAGATCAGAGCAGAAATAAATCAAAAAGAAATGAAGAACACAGTAGAAAATATCAATGAAGCTAAATGCTGATTCTTTGAAAAGATAATCAAAATTGATAAACATTTAGCCAGACTCATCAAGAAAAATAAAAAGGAGAGGGATGAAATCAATAAAATTAGAAATGGGAAAGGAGAAGTTACAAAGGACACCACAGAAATATGAAGGATTATAAGAGACTACAACAAGCAACTATATACCAATAAAATGGACAACATGAAAAAAATTGACAAACTCTCAGAAAGGAGCAATCTCCTATGGAACCAGGAAGAAATAGAAAATATGAATGGACCAGTCACACGTACTGAAATGGGAACTTTGATTTAAAAACCCCCAGTAAGCAAAAGTCCAGGATCAGAGAGCTTCACAGGCAAATTCCATCAAACACTTAAAGAAGAGTTAACACCTATCTTTCTGAAACTATTCCAAAAATTTGCAGAGGAAGAAATACTCCTGACCACATTGTATGAGGCCACCATCACCCTGATACCAAAACCGGACAAAGATACCACAAAAAAAGAAAATTACAGGCCAGTATAATTGATGAACATAGACACAAAAATACTAGCAATCAGAATTCAACAATACATTAAAAGAATCCTATACCATAATCAAGTGGGATTTATCCCAGGGTTGCAAGGAGTTTTCAATATCCACAAACCAATCAGTGTGATACACCACATCAACAAATTGAAGAATAAAAAAAACACATGATTATCTCAATAGATGAAGAAAAAGCTTTTGACAAAATTCGACACTCATTTATAATAAAAACTCTCCAGAAAGCAGGCATAGAGGGAACCTAACTCAACATAATAAAGGCCATATACTACAAACCTACAGCTAACATCATTTTAAATGGTGAAAAGCTGAATGCGTTTCTCTAAGATTAGGAACAAGACAGGGATGTCCACTCTCACCACTACTATTCAACATAATTTTGGAAGTCCTAGCCACAGCAGTCAGAAAAGAAATAGAAATCAAAGGAATCCAAATTGGAAAAGAAGAAGTAAAACTGTCACTGCTTGCAGATCACATGATACTATACATAGAAAATTCTAAAGGTGCTACCAGAAAACTACTACAGCTAATCAATGAATTTGGTAAATTGTAGGATATGAAATTAATAAACAGAAAACTCTTGCATTCCTATACACTAATAACAAAAGATAAGAGAGAAAAATTACAGAAGCAATCACATTTAACATTGCAACAAAAATAATAAAATACCTAGGAATAAATTTACCTAAAGAGAGATACAGTAGAAATACATCTACACGTGGAAATGCTCCTACAGAACACCCACTGAACACTGGCAGAAAACGTCAGAACTGCCAAAAGCCGTGTGGACGAAAGGCTCTTGGTGCTCCAGCCAGGCATCAGGGCCGTGCCTCTGAGGTGGGAGAGCCAACTTCAGGACACTGGTCCACAAGAGACTTCCCAGCTCCATGTAATACCAAACGGCAAAAATCTCTCAGACAGCTCCATCTCAACATCAAGACCCAGCTTCGCTCAACGACCAGCAAGGTACAGTGCTGGACACCCTCTGCCAAACAACTAGCAAGACAGGAACACAGCCCCATCCATTAAGAGAGAGGCTGCCTAAAATAATAATAAGGCCACAGACACCCCAAAACACACCACCAGATGTGGACGTGCCCAACAGAAACACAAGATCCAGCCTCATCCACCAGAACTCAGGCACTAGTTCCCTCCACCAGGAAGCCTACACAACCCACTGAACCAACCTTACCCACTGGGGACAGATACCAAAAACAACGGGAACTACGAACCTGCAGCCTGTGAAAAGGAGACCCCAAACACAGTAAGATAAGCAAAATGAAACAACAGAAAAACACACAGCAGATTAAGGAGCAGGGTCAAAACACACCAGACCTAACAAATGAAGAGGAAATAGGTAGTCTACCTGAAATAGAATTCAGAATAATGATAGTAAGGATGATCCAAAATCTTGGAAAAAGAATAGACAAAATGCAAGAAACATTTAACAAGGACGTAGAAGAACTAAAAAGGAACCAAGCAATGATGCAAAACAAATAAATGAAATTAAAAATACCCTAGACAGGATCAATAGCAGAATAACTGAGGCAGAAGAACGGATAAGTGACATGGAAGATAAAATGGTGGAAATAACTACTGCAGAGCAGAATAAAGAAAAAAGAATGAAAAGAACTGAGGACAGTCTCAGAGACCTCTGGGACAACATTAAACGCACCAACATTCAAATTATAAGGGTCCCAGAAGAAGAAGAGAAAGAGAAAGGGACTGAGAAAATATTTGAAGAGATTATAGTTGAAAACTTCCCTAATATGGGAAAGGAAATAGTTAATCAAGTCCTGGAAGCACAGAGAGTCCCATACAGGATAAATCCAAGGAGAAACACGCCAAGACACATATTAATCAAACTATCCAAAATTAAATATAAAGAAAACATATTAAAAGCAGCAAGGGAAAAACAACAAATAACACACAAAGGAATCCCCATAAGGTTAACAGCTGATCTTTCAGCAGAAACTCTGCAAGCCAGAAGGGAGTGGCAGGATATACTTAAAGTGATGAAGGAGAAAAACGTGCAACCAAGGTTACTCTACCCAGCAAGGATCTCATTCAGATTTGATGGAGAAATTAAAACCTTTACAGATAAGCAAAACCTGAGAGAGTTCAGCACCACCAAACCAGCTTTACAACAAATGCTAAAGGAACTTCTCTAGGCAAGAAACACAAGAGAAGGAAAACACCTACAATAACAAACCCAAAACATTTAAGAAAATGGGAATAGGAACATACATATCAATAACTACCTTAAATGTAAATGGATTAAATGATCCCACCAAAAGACACAGACTGGCTGAATGGATACAAAAACAAGACCCATATATATGCTGTCTACAAGAGACCCACTTCAGACCTAGAGACACATACAGACTGAAAGTGAGGGGATGGAAAAAGATATTCCATGCAAATGGAAATCAAAAGAAAGCTGGAGGAGCAATTCTCATATCAGACAAAATAGACTTTAAAATAAAGACTATTGCAAGAGACAAAGAAGGACACTATATAATGATCAAGGGATCGATCCAAGAGGAAGGTATAACAATTGTAAATATTTATGCACCCAACATAGGAGCACCTCAATACATAAGGCAAATACTAACAGCCATAAAAGGCGAAATCGACAGCAACACAATCATAGTAGGGGACTTTAACACCCCACTTTCACCAATGGACAGATCATCCAAAATGAAAATAAATAAGGAAACACAAGCTTTAAATGATACATTAAACAAGATGGACTTAATTGATATTTATAGGACATTCCACCCCAAAACAACAGAATACACATTTTTCTCAAGTGCTCATGGAACATTCTACAGGATAGATCATATCTTGGGTCACAAATCAAGCCTTGGTAAATTTAAGAAAATAGAAATCGTATCAAGTATCTTTTCCGACCACAATGCTATGAGACTAGATATCAATTACAGGAAAAGATCTGCAAAAAATACAAACACATGGAGGCTACACAACACACTACTTAATAACGAAGTGATCACTGAAGAAATCAAAGGGGAAATCAAAAAATACCTAGAAACAAATGACAATGGAGACACGACGACCCAAAACCTATGGGACGCAGCAAAAGCAGTGCTAAGAGGGAAGTTTATAACAATACAAGCCTACATCAAGAAACAGGAAACATCTCGAATAAACAACCTAACCTTGCACCTAAAGCAATTAGAGAAAGAAGAACAAAAAAACCCCAAAAGCTAGCAGAAGGAAAGAAATCATAAAGATCAGGTCAGAAATAAATGAAAAAGAAATGAAGGAAACAATAGCAAAAATCAATGAAACTAAAAGCTGGTTCTTTGAGAAGATAAACAAAATTGATAAACCATTAGCCAGACTCATCAAGAGAAAAAGGGAGAAGACTCAAATCAATAGAATTAGAAATGAAAAAGGAGAAGTAACCACTGACACTGCAGAAATACAAAAGATCATGAGAGATTACTACAAGCAACTCTATGCCAATAAAATGGACAACCTGGAAGAAATGGACAGATTTTTAGAAATGCACAAACTGCCGAGACTGAACCAGGAAGAAATAGAAAATATGAACAGGCCAATCACAAGCACTGAAATTGAAACTGTGATTAAAAACCTTCCAACAAACAAAAGCCCAGGACCAGATGGCTTCACAGGTGAATTCTTTCAAACATTTAGAGAAGAGCTAACACCTATCCTTCTCAAACTCTTCCAAAATATTGCAGAGAGAGGAACACTCCCAAACTCATTCTACGAGGCCACCATCAGCCTGATACCAAAACCAGACAAAGATGTCACAAAGAAAGAAAACTACAGGCCAATATCACTGATGAACATAGATGCAAAAATCCTCAACAAAATACTAGCAAACAGAATCCAACAGCACATTAAAAGGTTCATACACCATGATCAAGTGGGGTTTATCCCAGGAATGCAAGGATTCTTCAATATACGCAAATCAATCAATGTGATACACCATATTAAAAAATTGAAGGAGAAAAACCATACGATCATCTCAATAGATGCAGAGAAAGCTTTCGACAAAATTCAACACCCATTTATGATAAAAGTCCTGCAGAAAGTAGGCATAGAGGGAACTTTCCTCAACATAATAAAGGCCATATATGACAAACCCACAGCCAACATTGTCCTCAATGGTGAAAAACTGAAACCATTTCCACTAAGATCAGGAACAAGACAAGGTTGCCTACTCTCACCACTCTTATTCAACATAGTTTTGGAAGTTTTAGCCACAGCAATCAGAGAAGAGAAAGAAATAAAAGGAATCCAAATCGGAAAAGAAGAAGTAAAGCTGTCACTATTTGCAGATGACATGAAACTATATATAGAGAATCCTAAAGATGCTACCAGAAAACTCCTAGAGCTAATCAATGAATTTGGTAAAGTAGCAGGATACAAAATTAATGCACAGAAATCTCTTGCATTTCTATACACTAATGACGAAAAATCTGAAAGTGAAATTAAGAAAACACTCCCGTTTACCATTGCAACAAAAAGAATAAAATATCCAGGAATAAACCTACCTAAGGAGACAAAAGACCTGTACGCAGAAAATTATAAGACACTGATGAAAGAAATTAAAGATGATACAAATAGATGGAGAGATATACCATGTTCTTGGATTGGAAGAATCAACATTGTGAAAATGACTCTACTACCCAAAGCAATCTACAGATTCAATGCAATCCCTATCAAACTACCACTGGCATTTTTCACAGAACTAGAAGAAAAAATTTCACAATTTGTATGGAAACACAAAAGACCCCGAATAGCCAAAGCAATCTTGAGAACGAAAAATGGAGCTGGGGGAATCAGGCTCCCTGACTTCAGACTATATTACAAAGCTACAGTAATCAAGACAATTTGGTACTGGCACAAAAACAGAAATATAGATCAAGGGAACAGGATAGAAAGCCCAGAGATAAACCCACGCACATATGGTCACCTTATCTTTGATAAAGGAAGCAAGCATATACAGTGGAGAAAAGACAGCCTCTTCAATAAGTGGTGCTGGGAAAATTGGACAGATACATGTAAAAGTATGAAATTAGAACGCTCCCTGACACCATGCACAAAAATAAACTCAAAATGGATTAAAGACCTAAGTGTAAGGCCAGACACTATCAAACTCTTAGAGGAAAACATAGGCAGAACACTCTATGACATACATCACAGCAAGATTCTTTTTGACCCAGCTCCCAGAGAAATGGAAATAAGAACACAAATAAACAAATGGGACCTAATGAAACTTAAAAGCTTTTGCACAGCAAAGGAAACCATAAACAAGACCAAAAGACAACCATCAGAATGGGAAAAAATATTTGCAAATGAAGCAACTGACAAAGGATTAATCTCCAAGATTTACAAGCAGCTCATGCAGCTCAATAACAAAAAAACGAACAACTCAATCCAAAAATGGGCAGAAGACCTAAATAGACATTTCTCCAAAGAAGATATACAGATTGCCAACAGACACATGAAAGAATGCTCAACATCATTAATCATTAGAGAAATGCAAATCAAAATTACAGTGATATATCATCTCACACCGGTCAGAATGGCCATCATCAAAAAATCTAGAAACAATAAATGCTGGAGAGGATGTGGAGGAAAGGGAACACTCTTGCACTGCTGGTGGGAATGTAAATTGATACAGCCACTATGGAGAACAGTATGGAGGTTCCTTAAAAAACTACAAATAGAACTACCATACGACCCAGCAATCCCACTACTGGGCATATACCTTGAGAAAACCATAGGTCAAAAAGAGTCATGTACCAAAATGTTCATTGCAGCTCTATTTACAATAGCCAGGACATGGAAGCAACCTAAATGTCCATCGACAGATGAATGGATAAAGAAGATGTGGCACATATATACAATGAAATACTACTCAGCCATAAAAAGAAATGAAATGGAGGTATTTGTAATGAGGTGGATGGAGTTAGAGTCTGTCATACAGAGTGAAGTAAGTCAGAAAGAGAAAAACAAATACAGTATGCTAACACATATATACGGAATCTAAGGAAAAAAAAAAAAAAAAAGGCCATGAAAACCTAGTGGCAAGACGGGAATAAAGACACAGACCTACTAGAGAATGAACTTGAGGATATGGGGAGGGAGTGGGGTGAAATGTGACAGGGTGAGAGAGTGTCATGGACATATATACACTACCAAATGTAAAATAGATAGCTAGTGGGAAGCAGCCACATAGCACAGGGATATCAGCTCGGTGCTTTGTGACCACCTAGAGGGGTGGGATGGGGAGGGTGGGAGGGAGGGAGATGCAAGAGGGAAGAGATATGGGAACATATTGTATATGTATAACTGATTCACTTTGTTATAAAGCAGAAGCTAACACACCATTGTAAGGCAATTATACTTCAATAAAGATGTTTAAAAAAAAAAATTTACCTAAAGAGGCAAAAGACCTGTACTTAGAAAACTATAATATACTGATGAAAGAAATAAATGACACAAACAGATAGAGAGATATACCATTTTCTTGGATTGGAATAATCAATATTGTGAAAATGACTCTACTACCCAAAGCAATCTACAGATTCAATGCATTCCTTATCAAATTACCAATGGCATTTTTCACAGAACTAGATCAAAAAATCTTAAAATTTGTATGTAGACACAAAAGAGCCTGTATAGCCAAAGGAATCTTGAGAAAAAAAATGGAGCTGGAGGAATCAGGCTCCCTGACTCTAGACTGTACTACAAAGCTACAGTAATCAAAACAGTATGGTACTAGCACAAAACCAGAAATATAGGTAAGTGGAACAGGATAAAAAGCACAGAAATCAACCCATGCACCTTTGTTCAATTAATCAATGACAAAGGAGGCAATACTATGCAAAGGAGGAAAGACAGTCTCTTCAATAAATAGTGGTGGGAAAACTGGACAGCTACATGTAAAAGAAAGGAGTTAGACCATTCTGTAACATCATACACCAAATAAACTCAAAACACATTAAAGACCTAAATGTAAGGCCAGATACTATAAAACTCTTAGTGACAAACATAGGCAGAACACTCTTTGACATAAATCACAACAATATCTTTTTTGAGCCATCTCCTAGAGTAATGGAAATAAAACCAAAAATAAACAAATGGGACCTAATTAAACTTAAAAGCCTTTGCTCAGCAAAGGAAACCATAAACAAAATACAAAGACAACCCACACAATGGGAGAAAATATTTGCAAACAATGTGAGTGACAAGGGATTAGTCTACAAAATTTAAAAACAGCTCATGTGTCTCAATACCAAAAAAACAATCAACCCAATCAAAAAATGGGCAGAAAACCTAAATAGACATTTCTCCAAAGAAGACATACAGATACCCATGAGGCACATGAGAAGATGCTCAACATCTCTAATTATTAGAGAAATGCAAATCAAAACTACAACAAGGGGTCACCTCACACCATTCAGAATGGCCATCATCAAAAATCTACAAACAATAAATGCTGGAGAGTGTGTAAAAGAAAGGGAACCCTCCTACCCTGATGGTGGGAATATAAATTCATACAGTCATTATGGATAACAGTATGGGGGTTCCTTAAGAAACTAAAACTAGAGCTACCATATGACCCAGAAATCCCACTCCAGGGCATATATCCAGAGAAAAACATGGTTGAAAGGATACTTGGACCCCAATATTTATTGCAGTGCTGTTTACAATATCCAAGACATGAAAACATTACTCAGCCATAAAAAAGAATGAAATAATGCCATTTGCAGCAACATGGATGAACCTGGAAATTATCATATTAAGTGAAGTAATTCAGACACAAAAAGACATAACATATGATATCATTTATATGCAGAATCTAAAAATAATGATACAAATGAACTTATTTACAAAACAGAAACAAACTCCGACTTACAGAACTAAATTACAGCTACCAGGGGAAGGGTAGGGGGGAGGGAGAGATTGAGAGTATGGGGTTGACATGTACACACTGCTATATCTAAAATAGATAACCATCAAGGACCTACTGTATAACACAGGGAAGGCTGCTCAATATTTTGTAATAACCTAAATGGGTAAAGAATTTGAAAAAGAATAGATACATATATATGTATAACTGAATCACTTTGCTGTACACCTGAAACCTACACAACATTTTTAATCAATTATGCTCCAATAAAAAAAAAAAAAAGATTGCATCAAGATGGGCTTTGGTGAGTTGGCAAGATTCCAACAGGTAAAGAATGAGAGGGGCTTCCCTGGTGGCACAGTGGTTGAGAGTCTGCCTGCCAATGCAAGGGACACGGGTTCGAGCCCTGGTCTGGGAAGATCCCACATGCCATGGAGCAACTGGGCCCGTGAGCCACAATTGCTGAGCCTGCGCGTCTGGAGCCCATGCTCCACAACAAGAGAGGCCACGATAGTGAGAGGCCCGTGCACCACGATGAGGAGTGGCCCCCGCTTGCCACAACTGGAGGAAGCCCTCGCACAGAAATGAAGACCCAACACAGCCAAAAATAAATTAATTAATTAATTAAGAAAAAAAAAAAGAATGAGAAAAGTAGATATAGCAGTTCTATCAAGAGGAGTGGAGAAAATTGCAATTTGCAAACAAAAAGTAAAAGGTTTGCCTGAGGACATTGGTGAAATTCGATTTTCTTTCTTTTTTTGTCTTCTTGGATAATTTTTACTTGTAACATTGGGTAAGTTTAATGCATACAACCTGTTACTCTGGTATATTTATGTGTTGTAATCTGCTTGCCCATGTAGCAATATTTATCACATTATATATTTATAGTATGGTATTGTTAAAAATGATTGATATAAATGAGTATATGCAAACTTCTAATTCATATAGTAGTATAACTATTTAAAATCTTACTTGATACAGGTTCTTTAAGCATTTGAAAACTAGCATTTTTAAAATCATATTTGAAAACTTGGCAGATACAGAAAAGGACAGAGAAATAATGTAAAATACATTCATAATAACATCATTTATGGATAACCACAATTAACTTTGAGGATATAGCTTTCAAGTTTTTTCATTGTATATGGTTTGTGTGTGTATGGGTTTACAATTTTATACTTATTTTTTCCTTAAAAACATTGAAACTTTCTCTGATGTTAAATATATTTCTAAAACCCAAATTTATACATTAACAGTATTAATTCTAATGAATTCTTAATTACTAGATTTATTTGGTTTTTATGTTTTTACTTAATGCTATAATGGATACAAGTCTAGTTTAATCTTTGACAATTTGCTGGTTATAATATTAGAGTATAAATAAAACAGAGTTATTTGATCAATAAAATCATCCTTTAAGACTTTTGATATATTTTCTTCTGATTGATCTCCAGGAATTTTTTACCACTTTACAGTTTAACCCGTAGTTATATTTCTATATATCTTTGCCAACTTTGAACACTATCATATCTCTATTCTTTGCTAATTCACTAGTTATAAGGTGACATATAACATCTACAAAAAGTGGGTCAAAAATTTTAAAGGCATGTCATTGTTTTGCTAAATTGTATTTCTCTAGCAGAATGGTTAAGAACATTGTATATTGGAGTCAGTCAGCCCTAGATTGGTGACCAAGCTCTACCACTAAATAACATTGCACAATTTAGTTGCTCCCAGTTTTATCACCTATAAAGCAGACTTTACAATAATACTTACATCTTACTTCTGCTATGATGTTTAAATGGTATAACTTAGCATGGCAGCTGGCATATATTAAGTACTTAAAAATGGTAGAACTTATTTTGTTGTTACTGCCACTCTAAAATCAATTTGAACTTCTCTGTACATTTATTAAAGATTTATTTATGTATGAATTTCATGTATAATTTTAAGATATTTTAAAATTAAGAATTTTCTTTTTTATTGATTTATAAAAGTTTTTTTTTCACATTTGTGTTGTAATAAACCTTTTCAATATCATATTGGGTACAATCATGTTATTCCTACTTGTCTTTATTCTTTTAATATGACATGGTATTTTCTGAAATTCAGAATTTTTTGATTTTCTTTAGCAATATAGAGTGAAATTTTTTATTGATTATGCCTTTGCTATACACTTAAAAATTTTTGCCACCTGAATAATGGATATTAACATTGTTACCAAACTGAGCTTGGGTCCTGTCACCTGCATGCAGTAAAGCCAATCTACAGGCACCAGGTTGTGGTGAAGGAAAGTGCAGCATATATTGCAGGTGCCAAAGAAGGAATGCAGGCAGCTAATGCTCAAAAGCTACAATTTTCTGATGGGTTTCAGGGAAGGAGTTTTAAAGGCAAGGTGAGGGAGAGTCACAGGGTTCCTGATCTGCTTGTGCACAGTTCTCTGATTGTTGATTATTACAGGGAGATGTCACAGGGTTAACATCATCAATCCTCAGGCTCTGGCTGGTCTGGGGGCTATGTGCTCATGGTCAACATGTAGTTAATTTCCCCCATCTGGTGGGGGTTTTCGTATCTATAAAACAACTCAAGAATGTCCATTAGACTCTGTTATCTATGTCCTTCAGGGAGTAACTACAGATTCTGTGACTGCTATATGGCTGATTTACTGTTCAAATTGTTATCAGTTCTCCTGGCACAGCTGCTATTTTTTATTACATGTTCACATTCTTTCCATCATTAACTCTTTATCCAGAAGTTTGTGACTCAGGGGAGGCCTGGGAGACTAAAGCATTTCTACAAACAAGAGGCAGACAGGGGACATGGTGGGGGATTTGTCCTGGGAAAGCCCCATAGGGTCCTGCTTGGTTACAACATCAAACCAAAACCTCTAATTAAAGGATTTTATGTGCTAAGAAGTCTAGGATCCAGCAAGATGTAATGACTTAGAATCTACATATTTACTACCAGAATTTCTGAAAGAAGTCCCCAAATATATTCAATTATATAATACAGTTGTGCGTGAAAATGATCAAAGTATTAATCAAAAGAGACACAAATAACGACTGAGTGAAAAAGTTCAAGAACATTGGAATAGAAAAGCCTAATAGAGATTAGGCCAAATACCAAAGGATATAATGCAAAATTTATAAATAGTAAGGAAAAATGCACATTAAAATAAAGCTATATTTAAGTTTCATACTTCTGTATTAAACTACCCAAGATGATGTGATTACCTTTAATCTTTATAACTTGAAAATAATTTCTATCCAACATGTCTGTATAGCATTAAAATAGCTAATAAATCTTAGAATGGGTATTCTTTAGGTGAACATTCTAGTTCCTTTCTCTAAGAACATGTATTAAAAAAAGTTACTTTTTGATTTCTTTCTTGTTGATTAATTTTTACTTTAATAAACAGCAATTCTAAAGCACAAAGTTATCCATGGTATATTTTAAATTGTTTTCTTTTGTGTGTATTGGACACATAGGAAACAAATTTCTTCAAGTTACTGGTAATAGATTCAACGACTATAGAGAGACATTTCAGAAAATACTTTAACAGACCTCAAGAGATTACTGGACCTTCATCATTTCTGAGTCACAGTGTCCTACCTAGACCTTCAAATATTTGCATTTTAGTTTAGCCTTGAAACACTATGTAGAAAACATTTTTATATAGCCCTAAGCAGGAGGACTCAAATACAATCTTTTTCTTTTATTTTTAATAAATATACTGTAAAAATTGAAGAAGAAAACAAAGCAATTTCTTCTTTTATAATTTCTTTAATTAAGTGTTTTTTTATGATTATTAGGTGACACCTTATGTGAGTATTATTCCATAGATATTACTGCCTAAGGTGATAAAAGATGAGTGTATATTATTGGAAAGAACTAAGCTCCATCTGTGTTAATCACAAAGCCTTCTTGGGATTTCTGTTGAATGGTTAATCATGTAATAACTTTTCTCTATGTAGATCCAAGGTAATTAGATAGTTAGCCAACTGAAATAATCACAATAGCACTAAAGCACTAGCAGATTTGTCTAGAAAAAAATAACTGCAGCTTACAAAATACTAATAGCCAGACGTTTTTGTATACTTACTAACTACTTTTCTAAGTGCTTTACATGTATTGAATCATTTAATCTTCACACCAATTCCATGAGATAGAGTAGTATTGTTATCTCCAATTTATAGATAAGAAAGTTGAAGCACACAGGGGTTAAATAGCAGGTCTGAATGCACATAGCTATTATGAAAGAGTCTAAATTTGAATTTAGGCAGAATGACTTCAAGATTTATGACTTGGACACTCATGATTCTGACTCTAAAACGAGAAATACTTTCATATACTTCACTAAAACCAGATCCTCAAATTAATGTGAAATATAACATCTAAGAACAGTGGATCAGCACCACGTGTCTTAGACTGCAGAGAGAATTCTAACTTTGAGCATGAGACTCAAATATGCAACCTAGTAGATTCTTCTTCTAAAACTCCAAAGATGTTTTGTGTTTCAAAATAAGGAGAGAATTAAGGCAACTGCTGAGAAATAGAATAAATAAGGGAATAAGATGAATGAATCAACTTCCAAAAATTTATTTCCACATAAGCCCTTGACTAAGTCTCTGCATTCAGAAAAACTCAAATTAAGACAGTTATCATGCCAGGGTAATTTGTACAAGTTTTTTAAATGCTTCAATTTTTATCATTCCCATTTTTTCAGTTGAATTGCTTCAAAAATATGTAAACTTAAAGTTTATAATATTATGTAATTTTTTAAATTGTGAATTCATGATAAATTCCTAGTTTGCCTCATAATTGCCATCTCTCATTTTCAAATTCAGATTAGAAAATGCCAAATGGCTTATATTTCTAAAAAAGGTATATTTGAGTATACCTTAAAAGGGTTTTGATTGGCTCCTGACTCATTATGGTCAATGTGGAGCAGCAGAAATTGGATTTTCCCTTCTGCTCAAAACCAACAAAAGTAAAAACCACAGAAAAAGCATAAAACTGTGATTTTCATGATATTGCTTACCAGATAATGAAGGGCACCTGTCTCTGAGAGATGAGACACAAACTAAGTGAATCCTATGATTGTCCCATCTTATTGCCTAGAGAGAGATTCCAACTTTTAGTGCAATAAGGAAAAATCTGGTCAGAGTCTAGAATTTACCCTGAGCTGAGGAGAAGAAGTTGGTCATATGGGGAGGAAAAGGTGGCTTGAATTTGAGGGGAGAGTACCAGAGAGGAGAGAGCTGCAGAAAGAGAGGAGGGAGGGGGACAGCAAGAGACGGAGAGAGAGAAAGGGAGAGAGATGTTGAGATGTGCGGAAAGTTCCCTCAAGTCTTCAGCTAAGTACAGATCAGTGCATTCATGTGAGGTAACCAGAGACCATGGGGAAAAAAAACATCCAAAAGAAGTAGAGGAAACAGTAAGGGGAACTAACACTGGGCCAGAAATAGCACCTGTTCCCAACAGCAAGAATGGAAACCCTCATCACTCATGACACGTTGAGTATGCGGATACAGCACTAAGAAGGGACTTTTTCCATAAATGGGGTAAAATTAACTTTAAACTAAAAGCTCCTCCTGCCTAAAAAGTCTTAAAAACCAAACCAAAAGGATCAAATAATTTTCACATAAATTAACTGCTCATGAATATAGGTAGAAGTACAAAAATATTCAGCACCCAAGAAGGCAAAATTAGCAGTGGCTGGCATCCAATACAAAGTTACCAGCATGAAAAGAAACAAGAAAATACAATACCTAATGAGGAGAAAAATAATCAATTGAAACTGGCCCTGAAAAAAATACAGATGTTATAGATAAAGACATCACAATAGTTATATAATTATATAATTATAATTTATATAATTATATAATTTATTATGTATTTAACGAAGCTAAATTGAACATGATAAGCGGAAAAGTGAAAGGTATTGAAAATACCTAATTCAAACTCCTAAAGTTGAAGTAATGTCTGAGATGAAAAAATAACCTGAGGGAACTCTACTCAATGATCTGTGGTGACCTAAATGGTAAGCAAATCTAAAAAAAAGTGTGGACATATGTATACCTATAACTCATTCACTTTACTGTACAGCAGAAATTAACACAACAATGTAAAACAACTATACTCCACTTAAAAAAAATAACTTGGATGGGAATGACAGAAGTTAAAACATTGCAGAAGCAAGGATTGGAGATATAGTGATAAAAACTGTCCAAAATTATGCACACGTAGAAAAAGAAAGACTAAGGAAAACATTGAGATTCAGTGAACAGTGGGACAATTGCAAGAAACCGAATATATATGTAATTTAATTTCCTGAAGAGGAGGAAACAGCGAGAGAAACAAAAAGTATATTTGCAAAAAATAATGTCCAGTTTATTTTCCAAAATTACTAAAACAGTAAACACAGAGATCCAAGAACTTCAATGAACTTCAAGCACAAGGGAAATTAAGAAAATATATCAGGAAACATATAATCAATTTGCTTAAAGCCAATGATAATAAATTCTTAAAATCAGCCAGAAAAAAGGCACAGTACCACCGGTGGAAAAAAGATAAAAATGATAGCAGACTTCTTGTCAGAAAATTGTAAGCCAGAGACAGTGAAGGAATATGTTCAATATACTGAAAATTTAAAATGCTGTCTAACTAGAATTCTATATCAAGAAAAAAACTTTAAAAATGCAGGTGAAATAATAGCTGCACATATAGAAGCTGAAATAATTTATCACCAGCAGATCTACAAATAAGAAATGTTAAAGAGGAGAAAATAATGACAAATGAATAAACACCAGTAATTTTAACTACATTGATAAAAATAAAAGACATCATTCTACTTAAAATTTTTAAGAGATAAATGACTGTTTAAGGAAAAATAATAACACTATATTGTTGGGTTTATAACATGTAGAAATAACATGTTTGACAACAATAATACAGAGGCTAGGAGAAAAGAAATGAAAGTACACCATTGTAAATATAAGGTTCTTATACCATTCATGATATGGTATACTATCAATTGGAGGCAAGCTAATAAGGTGGAGATGTTTAGTATACATGTTAAATCAACAACTCCAGTAACAACATAGATAGTTATTGCTAATAAACCAACAAAGTTGATAAAAGGAAAACATATAAATATGTTATAATATAAATTATAATCAAATAATCCAAAGGAGGAGAAAATGGAAAAATAAATTCAGGAACAGGATATACAGAAAAGAAATAGCAAGACACTATATTTAAACTCAACCATATCAATAATCTTATTAAATGTAAATAATCAAAATTTTTCAATTAAAAGGGGTTGTAAATGTTTAACTGATACTAAAGTGGGTAAGGGCTTTTTAAGTGGGAAAAAAAAAATTCTTACTCTTCCTAGGCAATTCAGTCTAACACCAAAAATCAGTTGGTGCTTACTAAGTAAGTGGTGTATCTGTGGTGAGAGTTGTTGAGCTTTGGCAATTTAATAAGGCACATCAGAACCTGAGTAGAGTGAGTGTTTGTCTGTGGGAGGTCAAACTCCAAGGTGAGGAGAGAAGTGCAGGAGGGTAGTTGAGTGAAGGATGTTAGAGTCTAACTAGGGTCAGTAAAATTTCCATGCATGAATGACAGTAGTGCCCTGGCATAGCATGGCCGAGGCTAAGTCCAGTGAAGAGGGCATGGTGAGTGGCTTAGTATATGGTGTTAAAGTTCAGGCAAGGTGATAAAGGCAACCAATGGTTAGAGCTATGGCATCCCATGTAAAGTGTCTTAGCTGGAGTGGGATGAGGATTTTGTCTGTACAACAACAGGATTAGTTACTAACATATGAATTGATCAATTGAGTAAATATATTTAGGTTAATGGGAGGCAGATTTCTCATTGGGCTACCCAGTGTGGGAGTCCTGCTCTGGAAAATGAGCCGCCAGAATGTGTGGCTTTTAAGGTGAGAGGGACTTGCTTTCAGCAAAGCCAGAGAGCTGTAGGAAACAGAGACTCCACTCTTAAAGGCATACACAAAATTTCACATACTTCACCACATGTTAATCTTGGAGAACCTCTCAGAGATGCCAAAGGCAACTGGGACTCACTCTGGAGACATAAACACTGGTAGTAGCCATTCTGGGGAGCCCATTCTACCATAGGGACACTGGTGCTAGTAAGCAATATTTTGGAGTCCTCTCTCTATCTTATTAGTGCCAGAACATAACTTCATCAACCAGCTGGTTAGCATCAGCCCTGGGGCACCCAAGGCCAAGCAGCCAGCTATACAGTAATACACCTTCACCCACCAGAAGGCCAGCAGCAGCTGTAGGTACTCCTTAACTGCCCAACAGCCCCAGAACCAGGATCTGCCCACCAGAGGGCCCTGGATCCAGAACCACCCACCAGAGGACCCAGGACCCAGTCCTGCTCACCAGTGGTCTGGCACTAGTCCAAGGACTCACAGGACCCCACATCCAGCTGTGTCAACCCCAGCTCAAACCACTAGCAAGCCAAGACCAGCTCCAAGAACCACAGTCAGAGACCCCAAGACCCAGCTCCACCCACCAGTGGGCTGAGAGCAGCTCCACCTTGGCCCCTCAGCCAGCAGGCCCAGGATCCAACCCTATGCACCAGTGGTCCAGCCTTAGCCCCAGACACTGGTCCCACCCACCAGCACACTGATACCACCTCTGGGATCCTTGGTCCAATAGTCAGCCACCCTGAGCCCAAGATCTACCTACCAGTGGGCTAGCACTAGCCTGAGAACCCCCCCAGGGCTCCACAACCAACCACCCTGGGGCCCAGCCCTGCACACCAGCAAGCTGACACCAACCCCAAGACCCCTGGTCCAAAGCCAGACACCCAGGACCTAGTACTGCCCACAAGCAGCCAATAGCCTCCATACTAGGCAGGGCATGGCAAGAAACCAGGCCTGGGATGACTCATGCCTACCAGTGTACCCACAGTAGCTGACCCCACTACAACAGAAGGGCCCATGCAGCTCACATAGGGGGTACTCCTAGAACATATACCTCTGGTTAACAGAAGGGAATGTGCTGCTGGACCCCAGAGGACATCTTCCACATAAGGCCACTTCTCTAGGATAAGAAAATGTATCCATCTTACCTAATAAATAAGAATAAAAATATGCCCTCAGGCAAAATGAGGTAACAAAGGAATGTTTTTACATGAAGGAACAAGATAAAACCCCAGGAGAAGAGCTTAGATAAGCAATCTGCCCAATAAAGATTTCAAGGTAAAGATCATAAAGATGTTCAATGAGCTTTGGAAAAGAATGAATGAAAACTGTGAGAAGTTTAACAGAATTAGGAAATATAAAGAAAAAACAAACAAACCTGAAAAATAAAATAATTAAATAAAAATACATTACAAGGAAGCAACAGTAGATTAGATGATACAGATGAATGGATCAGTGAACTGGAAGACAGAGTAGTGGAAATCACTCAAGCTGAATAGAAAAAAGAAAAAAAGAATTTAAAAAATGAGGACAGTTTAAGAGTCCTCTGAAGCAACATCAAGTGTCCTGACATTCACATTATAGAAGTCCCAGAAGGAGAAGAGAGAGAAAGGGACAGAGAATTTATTTGAAAACATGATAGCTGAAATCTTCCCTAACCTGTGAACAGAAACAGACATCAAGAGGCAAGAATCACAGGGGATCCCAAACAAGATCAACACAAAGAAGTCCACAATGACACATTGTAATAAAAATGGCAAAAATTAAAGATAAAGATAATATTAAAAACAGCAAGGGAAAAGCAACAGGTTATGTACAAGGGAACTCCCATAAGGCTATCAGCTGACTTTTCAGTGGAAATTTTGCAGACCAGAGGGAGTGGCACTATATCTGTAAAACTATGAAAGGAAAAAACCTATCATTACAACCAAGAATACTCTACTAAGGAGGGCTATTGTTCAGATTTCAAGGAAAGATAAAGAGTTTTACAGACAAACAAAAGCTAAACGAGTTCAGCACCACTAAACTGACTGTACAAGAAAAGTTAAAGAGACATCTCTAAGTAAAAAAGAAGAGACCACAACTAGAAATATGAAAAGTAGGAAAAGAGAAATCTCATTGATAATGACAAATATACACTAAACACTTATAAAGCTAGTAGGAAAGTTAAATGACAAAAGTAACAAAATCATATATATATCCACAATAAGTAGATAAGGAACAATAAAAGGTGTAAAATATGATGTCAAAAATATTAAACATGAGGGGAAGAGTAAAAATGCAGGAATGTTAAAGTGCATTTGAAGTTAAGAGAGCAACTTAAAATAATCATATAGATAGATAGATAGATAGATAGGTAGATTGCTATAGATATTACCTCATGGTAATCACAAACCAAAAATCTATAAAAGATACACATGCAGAAAAAGGAAAGGAATCCAAACATAACACTGAACATAATCATCAAATCACAAGGGAAGAGGAGAGAAGAAAAGAGAAACAAAAAATAATTACAAAAACAACAAAAAAGTAAACAAAGTGACAAAAAAGTACATACCTATCAATAATTACTTTAAGTGTAAATCAACAAATTAGTCCAATCAAAAGACACAGAGTGGATGAGTGGGAAAAAACAAAAACAAACAAATAAAACAAATAAGACCTATCTATGTGCTGCATACAAGAGCCTCACATCAGATCTAAAGACACACAGAGACTGAAAGTGAGGGGGTGGAAAAAGTTAATCCATGAAAATGGAAATTAAAAAAAATAAAAAAACTGGTTCAGCAATACTTATATCATAAAAAAATAAACTTTAAAACAAAGACTGTAACAAGAGATAAAGAAGGACAATATTTAATGATAAAGGGATTGATCCAACAAGAAGATATAACAATTGTAAATATATATGAAACCAACATAGCAGCACCTCAATACACAAAGGAAATATTAATAGACATAAACAGAGAAATTGACATTAACACAATAATGTAGGGGATTTTAATATCCCACTTACATAAATAGAGAGATCTTCCAGACAGAAAAAACAATAAGGACACAGGTCTTAAATGACACATTAGATCAGGTGGACTTAAGAGATCTATATAGAACATTCCATCCAAAAGCAGTAGAATGCACACTCATTTCAAAAACTATTAGAACACTTCAATGGATTCAGCAAAGCTGCAGGATACAAAATTATTATAAAGAAATCTGTTGTTTCTACACACTAACAGTAAACTATCAGAAAGAAAATTTAAGAAAACAATCCCATTTACAACTTTATCAAAAAGGATACAATGCCTAGGAATAAATCTAACTAAGGAGGTAAAAGACCTGTACTCAGAAAACTGTAAAACACTGTTGAAATGAATTGAAGACAACACTACAAATGGAGAGACATACTATGTTTTGGATTGGAAGAATTAATGTTGTTTAAATGGCCGTCCTACCCAAGACAATCTACAGATTCAAAGCAACCCCTCGAAAAATCTCAAGGGCATTTTTCACAGAAATAGAATGAATAATTTTAAAATTTGTATGTAAACACAAAAGACCCAGAATAGCCAAAACAATCTTGAGTAAGAAGAACAAAGCTGGAGGTATCACATTCCCTGATTTCAAGCTATACTACAAAGCT
This sequence comes from Balaenoptera musculus, assembly GCF_009873245.2. Taxonomy (NCBI): domain Eukaryota; kingdom Metazoa; phylum Chordata; class Mammalia; order Artiodactyla; family Balaenopteridae; genus Balaenoptera; species Balaenoptera musculus. The sequence goes on from NC_045792.1 coordinate 27,900,561, forward strand.
GCAGTATCAAAACAGTATGGTAATGGTCAAATACAGACACATAGATCAATAGAAGAGAATAGAGAGCCCAGAAATGAACTCACGTTTATATGGTCAATTAATCTATGACAAAGGATGCAAGAATATACAATGGAGAAAAGACAGCCTCTTCAATAAATGGTTTTGGGAAAATTGGATAACTACAGGCAAAAGAATCAAACCAGACTGCTTTCTCAAAACATACACAAACATAAACTCAAAATGGATTAAAAAGTTAAATGTAAGACATGAAACCATAAAGCTTCTACCAAAAAATAATAGTCAGATGCTCTTTGACATTGGTCTTAGCAATATTCTTTATATATATATATATATATATATATATATATATATATATATATACACATACATCCTCCGGCAGTGGAAACAAAAGCAAAAATAAATAGATGTGACTACATCAAAGTAAAAAGATATTGCCCATTGAAGAAAACTGTCAAAAAAGGAAAAGACAGTCTACTGAATGCAAGAAGATATTTGTGAATGATATACCCTACAAGGGGTAATATCCAAAATATACAAGAAATCATAAACTCAATATAAAAAAAATGAACAACCCAATTCATAATTGGGCAGAAGACAGGAATAGACATTTCTCCAAAGAAGATACACAGATGATCAACAGACACATGAAAAGATATTCAATATCACTAGTCCTCAAGGAAATGCAAATCAAAACTCCAATGAGATATCACCCCACACCTGTCCATACGGCTGTTATCAAAAAGACAACAAATAACAGGTGTTGGCAAGGATGTGGAGAAAAGAGAATTGTCATGTACTATTGGTAGGAATGTATATTGGTACAGTCAGTATTGAAAACAACATGGAGGTTCTGCAAAAAATTAAAAATAGAACTACCATATGATCCCTCAATTCCACTTCTAGGTATTTATCTGAAGAAAACAAAGGCACTAATTCAAAAAAGATATATGTGCCCCCATGTTCATTCCAGTGTTATTTATAATAGCCAAAGTATGGAACTAACTTAAGAGCCCATTGATATATGAGTAGATAAAGACAAAGAGGTGTGTGTGTGTGTGTGTGTGTGTGTGTGTATATATATATATACATATATATATATTTAGTCAGCCATAAAAAGTATAAAATCTTGCCAATTATGACAACATGGATGGACCTAGAGGGTATTATGGTAACTGAAATAAGTCAGAGAAAGACAAATATTGTACCACATGATAAATATAATTAACACTACTTAATGTAATATGAAAAATGTGGAGTAAATCCTTAGAGTTCTCTCTTCTCTTTCTTTTATTTGTATCTATATGAGTTGACTGCTGTTCATTAAACTTACTGTGGTAATCATTTCATGAGGTATATAAGTCAAATCATTATGCTGTGCACTTTAAACCTATGCAGTGCTATATGTCAATTATATCTCAATAAAAACTAGAAGAAAAAAAAACTAGAAATGAACCATATGGTGCTGATTGAATTGGAGATACAATGAACCTGCCGTTTTTGATGGATAAATGATATATGTACAGATATAGATATAGACATATAGATATATCCTAGTTCTGTCATATGGCAGGATCTGGAACTACTACACCCTAATAGCAAAGGGAAAACATAATTTCCATATTTTTTTCTAAATGTCATTGCTACAATGAATCAGAACTCCTTGGAGAAATGACTGATTCCAGTCTTAAGGCAGAGAAAACACACAGGATAAAACCCAAACATTTTCTTATGCAGAACAGCAAGGTATTTATCATAAAGCCATAGACACACTTTGGAGAAGCCTGGCCAACACCTCTTAATCAAGTGACCAAAGTTAATATCACCAGTACTAAAACAAATAGAAATTATATGTCATCTTACATGCAATATAAGGATAATTATATAAAGAACACATTAATAATATTTCTATGATATTCCTTGCAAAGATGGATAACATGATCTATTCATAAGGAACCATCAGAAATACCCAAATTCAGCAACATTCTATAAAATAAATGTCTTCCAGTATTTAGAAGTATAAAAATCATGAGAGTCAAAGAAAGATTAAGAAAGTATTCCAGATTTGAGTAGAATAAAGGGAAATCAAATAAACACAACATAGGATTCTGGGCTGGAATCTTCTGCTGTAAAGGGCATTGTTGAGGTAAATAAAAATTATATGAAATCTAAGAATTACATAGCATTGTATAGTGTATCAATGTTCATTTTCTGATTTTCATGGTTTTACTATATAAGAACATTAGGATAATGTCCTTTTTTAAAGGAAATATTCTAAAGGGTTCAGTTGTAATGCGGCAACAGTTTAGCTAATGTATCTCAAAAGTTTCACCTCAAAACAATTACATCTGTACAATGTGTGCAAAAATTTTGAATTTTAAAGAATCTTCTTAATTAAAGAAGTTTTAATGAAAAAGATGTGCTATTTTTATATTTAAAAAAATAAAACTTTCTTGAAATTATGAACAAAATTTAAAAGATAAAAAGTAAACTAGGAACCATTTGAGTTAAATGATTAATATAACAGTGAGACATATAGGAAAATATTAAAATAGGATTTAATACAAGCAAGGTAGGATTTAGTATAAGAAATCTGAAGGGTTGGAGGATTGAAAGTCAGGACTAGCAATGTTTAGGAAATCAGGAAGTGCTGGAAGTATCAGAGGCCACCCTCTAAAATAACAGTTGCTTACAGAACCAAAGTGCGCACTTTGTAAATGAATGTTCAGAAACCTTTGGTAACATTTTATGCCTGTAGTCTATTGGAGACCACATGCCTACTGAAGCAAAAGCACCAATGACTTTTCTTTCTGTTCCACATTCCAAATCATGTGTGAATTTTTCACATTGCTATTATCTAACTAAATAACAGGCAGGCATTCTAGGAAATATAGTTCCCAGAATTCCAACCTCTAATATATAGAGGAATGCATAGAAGGGGCAAATGGCACTTAGTTAGTGGTAGATAATCCAACACATGATAATAGTATTACCATATGAAGACATTAATTAATTAATTAATTAAAACTCCAATTGAAATATGGTTGCAAGATATAAACAGAAAAACCACAGGAAAGATATAAATTATTAATAAATATGACAAGTATGTAGCATGTACTTTTTCATATTCATCAAGTAAAATTAAATTTATATCCAGTTTTTATAAGAAAGGATGTAGTGAGTTGGGTAATCTCATACAGAAATAATAGCAGTACCCACTACAATTAAACTTAGGATAAGGGGCTTGGAAAATGCATTATGTGGTCTAAACCATGTATAGTCTTGGTCAGTAATTGCTTTTATTGGAACACATCCTGTAAAAATCTCCAAGTAACAAATATTTATGTAATTGGATACCTCTTTCTTATTAAAGAATTTTAATCAGTATAAAAGTCCAATAATAGGGGAGTTCTTACACAAAATATGATAAATCCATAGAGTAAAATATCATGTAACCATTGAAAATCATGATTTTAAAAATAGTTAAAAGAGAACAATTTAATATACACAGTTTTAAAAAGTATGTTACAAAACAAAATATCATTACAAAATATTCATGCATGGAAGGAAAGGCTGATGGACATTATTTTTCTTTCTTCCTTATTTTTAAAATTATTTTCCAGACACTCTACAATGGATTTATTATGAATAAAGTCAGGAAAATAATACAAATATTCTATTTAAAATAAACTAGGTTAGCTCTTTTGCAAAAGTAAGCAGAATAAAATTCAGATTGAGCAGGTCAAGAGATATAGAAATTATTGGCCTGTAGGGAAATGGTAAAACCCTGGGGGTGTGTGAGTGAAAAGTAGAGGTGGAATATGAGACTGGAGAGAGAGCCTACATTATAGCCCTTGTCCTGTTGTAAATCTTTTCTGGATCCTAATATTTAATCAGTGATAAAATATATGTGCTGATATGTGGTTCTGTTTACTGTTGAATATCAAATCTGTAACTATGATCAATTTAATTGTAATTTATAAATACTATTAGTGTTTAATTATTTTATAACTTTTTTCTAATTACCTAAGACCACAATTTATTTTAATTTCAGTGACAAAGTCAAGGGCAATGAGCTAAGCCATTTGGCTGAAGCATTAGCCGTTAAATAAATGCACATACAGAGATTTTGAATGTCAAATATCAGGGGAAAAACATAGATTCAGTATTGAGCATTTTAATGCTTTGCTTTGATTTGTACCAACATTCTTACTTGAGATTTCTCAATCAAAATTGTTTCATTAAGTACACACACACACACACACACACTCCATGTCAAAAGAGTTTCCATTATAAGCAAGTGTAAATGTAAGATAACCAGTGATATCTAAATAAAGGTCATGCCTGTGATTATCAGAATTAAGGGATACATGATTATATGAGGCCTAATGCTATAGTTTCATGCAGTGTTCACCTGAATAATTGTCTGCTTTTTAGTTGTATGGCTTCAGCAGTTATTCTATACCCTTAAGTTTTATTTTCTTCTGTATAAGTAATAAATTTACTTATGGTTCTGCCTCTGGGAGTATGGTAGGATGGTACTATTCACCTACTTTCTACTTAGTTGTCATCACATAACTTGTTTTCACTAATGAAATATAGGTAGAAGTAATATGTCTGAGCTTCCATTTGTGGGAATACATTAAGAGACAGTGTACCATTTGCTATGCTCCTTTCATCTGCCATGGTGAAACCATGTGTCAAGGTGGCACTTCCATTATTCCACAATGTACCTGAATAACCACAATGGTCAGAGCCCCTTGTTGACTGCACTGGACATGGGTCTGATAATAAATCTTGATTGTGTTAAAGCATGCACATGATGTAGATTCTGTAGTTATCTTCATATATACACTATTGATAAACAGAACTTAGACTAAAAATGCCTATTCCAAAGATCATTACTTTCTCATATAGTTTCTATCATCAACAAGAATTTATTTTATTTAAGGCTTTTTGCTGAACACATGTGATAAAGATTGAGAAAAAAAGCACTAGTATACAATTTTGAGGTGCTTTCAAATGTGAGAAATAATTACACATTGAAAATAATTTACCTTAAAGGAAAGGTTATGAAACATTTTTTGTTAAGTGACTTAGACAGTAACTGCTACAGGAGACCAATAGAGGAGGATCTCTCGGTTGGACCCATCAGAGAAACTTTCAAGAGGTAGAGGATAAGAATGTGTTTTGGGCAACATGCTAAGTTTTCACAGAAACTTCTTTGTGTTTGAAACAATCAATGGATTGATGCAAGTGAGGGCTTTAAATGTGCTTAAGTGATTAGACTTGTCCTTTTGGATTCTGCCATGACCATGACATGAGCCCACCTGTTCTGGGGGAAGATGAGAAACATGGAAAAGACACACTGAGCTGACCTACAGTAGGAAGCAGAGTTGTCCTCAGCAGTTCTGAACACCCATGGGTAAAAAGTAAACTTAATAAAATTTGTCACTGAAACTTTGAGATCATTTGTTACATAGCATTATTATTATGATAACTACCTAATGCATTCTTAAATATAATTTCTGAGGTTTCTTAATCTGTGAAAGAACCTCAGTTTATCCTGATGAAGTGTTTAAGGGCCACTAGGAGAGCACATTGAATTTTTCTTCAGCACTGAACAAGGCTTACCAGTAGGTGGTTCTGGAGTCTAAGACACAACATTCTTTCTTTCTCCCAAGAGCTCTGATTAGCTTTACACGTAATTTGACTTGGGAATGGCATGTATACCCTAAAGAGTTTGTATTTTTGTACTTTAACGCAATATACTTTTTGTAAAGAATAGGATCCTAAGGGAAATGTGGAACATGGCGTAATTACTAAGTTTTTTTTTTTTTTTAATATTTATTTATTTATTTATTTTTGGCTGTGTTGGGTCTTCGTTTCTGTGTGAGGGCTTTCTCTAGTTGCGGCAAGTGGGGGCCACTTTTCATCGTGGTGCGTGGGCCTCCCACTATCGTGGCCTCTCTTATTGTGGAGCACAGGCTCCAGATGCACAGGTTCAGTAGTTGTGGCTCACAAGACTAGTTGCTCCACAGCATGTGGGATCCTCCCAGACCAGGGCTCGAACCTGTGTCCCCTGCATTGGCAGGTAGATTCTCAACCACTGCACCACCAGGGAAGCCCATAATTACTAAGTTTTATGGTGAAATTAATGTCCACAAAAATATTTTACAAATATTGTCTATATTTAAGGAGAAAATAATACAAAACTAATATGAGTCAAGAGGGAAAAATATATTTTGTGTATCATTTGGTCTCTTTTTCTGAATTGGTTCAAAACAACTTCAATAAAAATGGCAAACTTTTAGTTAAATTTTGGTCATTATGGAAGAAATATGGAAAAGTTAAATGTATTCATATTTATCTGATAGTGACACATACTCTTTAATTCAGTAAAATATGTACAATAAATATTAAAAATTTAATCAATAAATGTGCAAAATAAACCTCAGTAATGGTCAAGTGTTCTGGAACACATACACAATATATTTTATAAATTTATTTATTGATTGATTTTTGGCTGTGTTGGGTCTTCGTTTCTGCGCGAGGGCTTTCTATAGTTGCGGCAAGCGGGGGCCACTCCTCATCGTGGTGCGCGGGCCTCTCACCATCGCGGCCTCTCTTGTTGCGAAGCACAGGCTCCAGACGCGCAGGCTCAGTAGTTGTGGCTCACGGGCCCAGCTGCTCCGCGGCATGTGGGATCTTCCCAGACCAGGGCTCGAACCTGTGTCCCCTGCATTAGCAGGCAGACTCTCAACCACTGCGCCACCAGGGAAGCCCCACAATATATTTTATATGTGCAATTTGTCCACTAATAAGATTTCTTAGGGAAACAAGTGCTTACGTCTAAGTTACAGACTTCTTTGAAAGTTGTAATAAATAAAATTTATGTCACCGGTACTCAAATATTTTCAAAGGCTGAATGTCCTTTTTCCATGTAAAAAGAAAACCAAGAAATTCAGTATCTTTAGTTATAATTTGAAGAAGTATCCCCCACCCCCCAGGACTATTTCTAGTCAACTGCTGGAAATAGTGATTTCTCAGCTATGCAAGTCACTTTAACACTGAAGACTATGTGTTTAACATTATGCTAAGTATCCTTGACCCCTCAAAAAAAAGAACCACAAGTATACACAGAACTTTATACAAACTGAGTTCCTCTCTCATGTAACATTTTTTTCTTTACATTTCTTCTTGTACATCTAATAGGCAGCTCAAAATTAAGATTTTCAAAAAACTTTTTTTCCCTAATTTTTCAGAATTTTTCTTTCTCTGAACCCCTCCAAAATAACCTGATCAACTCGTCTTTCCCAGCATGTTGATAACACCATCTACCCAGTTTTTTTGGTTAAAAAATAAATCACATAAACAGCAAAATAAAACTAGAACTTTTGCATTTGTTGTTTGCTCTGGCTAATTTTTTTTTCTCCTAATTCCCCAATTATGCTCTATCTTGGAATAAACATAACCTGGGAGGTGAGAGTGCTGATAGGAAAGAGTAATGAACAAGAGATGTTAAATGAAGCTAGAGAGGGCCAGAGTCCTGATCACGTAAAACCTTATAAGCTTTGTTAAAGAATTTAGCATTGTCCATAGAGTGATCAAAAAACATTGGATATTTTTTAAAAAGAGAGTGACGTGATCAGACTAGTATTTAAAAAAATACTACAGGACTTCAAATTCAAAGTGACATATTGAACTCTCACTGAAATTCCCTCCTTTCATGACAAACACCCAGGAAGAGCCGGCTATGTAATTTGAAGGGGCTGATGCAAAATGAAAATGCAAAATCCATTTCAAGAAGAATAAAGTACTATTAAAGATATAATATATAATTTTTCCATAAAAACTATTATCACTTATAAAAAGTAATAGTACACTTCTGCTTCCAGAAAGATGGAGTAGATGTACTTTTCACTATGCTTGCTAAGCACAACAGAAAACCCTGTACATTGCTATGTAAAACAAATACAAACACACTATGAAAGGTAGAGAGAAGACAGACTGGCTAGGTACTTAGAAACCTGAGGAAAGACATTGTGTTGACTATCTAGGTTTTCTTTTATCTCATATACCTAAGACTTGAACTGAAGGAACCAGCAACTCAGAAATCCTAATGGTTGTGGACAAAAAAAAAAAAAAAAAAAAGGCTGTTGTCTCTAGCTACAGGAGGATAGGGAAAGAGGCAGCCTAGTAAGACAGAAAAATTTTAAACAATAGCTGTTCAGCATCAGCCAAACACATAGAAATAACTGTGGCCTCAACATCACCCATACCAGTAAAAGTCCAGTGCGTAACCTGGACCTGTACACTCAGAGGGATATAACAAGTTACCCCAAGCTCCCCACGAAGAGTGGTGAGGCTGAGATTTTAACCCTTTTAGTTTATAAGTAACAACTCCCATGATGTTAGTGGAGATATTTATGGGGAATCAGAATCCCCACCCCCACTCAGTGGTAATGAGGAATAACCTCCCATACTCAGATGTCAACAGAGGCTAGAGGCCTGATAAAACAGGAGGTTTAAATAAAATTCAGAGTCTCATAACATAATCCTAATTCTCAATATCAGGAATGAAACAGGATATAATTACAGACCCTCCAGACATCAAAAAGTTAATAAGTGAATACTACAATAAACTTTATACATATATATTTGAGAGCTTACATTGGACCAGTTTCTTGAAAAAAACAAATTACCAAAACTTGTTCAATATAAAATTGAGTATTTGAATGCCTTATAATTGTAAAAAATTAAATTCATAAATTAAGAATTCCTAGAAATGTTCTATGTCTTGATCGTACAAATGTCAATATCCAGCTTGTGATATTGCATTATAATTTTGCAGGATGTTACCATTTGGGAAACTGAATAAAGGGAATATAGGATTTTTGCATTATTTCTTACAAATGTGTGTGAATCAAAAATTTTTGCAAAATAAAATTTTTAATTAAAAATTATAGTAGAGGTTAATTGTCACCCTAAGTAAGGAAAAATTAAAATTTTAAATTAATAGCATGGATTTTACTGTTTATCATCATATTGTAAAATGCCAGTTTTAAATCCAAATATAAAAGCATTTTACTTATATGCAGAATCATCAGTATTTTTTAGCTTGAACATGAATTTAATTATTTTAATTTAATTCTACCAGAAAAGTAGAAACACTGTACAAAATTGTTTTTATTGAATTTCTGAAACACATATTTTAAACGCTCTTTATTCAGCTTACTGAGGAGTAAAACAAGATTAAAAAGAAAAGGAACTATGGATTGCCATAATTTCCACTTTTTTGTGTGCTATAATTTATTTCATTTTATTTTAATGTGGTAAGAACACTTAACATGACATTTATCCTCTTAACAAATTTTTAATTGTACAGTATATTATTGTTGACTGTAGGTACAATGTTGTACAGCAGATCTTTAGAGGATATTCATCTTGCTTAATTGAAATTTTATGCCCTTTGTTTAGTAACTCCATATTTCCCCCTCTCCCAGCCCTAGCAAACCACATTCCACTCATTGATTTGATGTAATAGATTATTTTGGATAACTCATGAGTGGGATCACGTGTATTTGTCTTTCTCTGATTGTCTTGTTTCATGTAGCATAATGTTCTTGTTACACATATGTTGCCACATATTGCAGAATTTTCTTCTTTTTTAAAGCTAAATAGTACTCTATTGTGTGTATATACACATTGTGTGTGTACATATTTTCTTTATTCATTCATTGTCAATGGACACTTAGATTGTTTCCGTATCTTGGGTATTGTGAATAGTTCTGCAATGCATATGGGAGTACAGACATCTCCTTAAGATCTTGATTTCAATTCTTTTGGATAAATATGCAAAAAAAGGGATTGCTATATCATATGGCAGTTCTATTTTTAATTTTTGAGGAACCTCAATATTGTATGTGAAAAAAAATATTCAACATCACTAATCATCTGGGAAATACAAATCAAAGCCATAATGAGATATCACCTCATACCTTTCAGGCATGGTTATTATCAAAAAACAACAACAACAACAAAAAAAACCCAACAAGTGTAAGTGAGAATATAGAGAAATTGGAACACTGTTCAAGGGAATTTAAAATGGTGCAAACTGAAGGGACCTTTAAGATGGAAGAGGAGTAAGACGTGGAGATCACTTTCCTCCACAAAACTACATCAAAAATACATCTACACGTGGAACAACTCCCACAGAACACCTACTGAACTCTGGCAGAAGACCTCAGAATTGTCATCATTTGTCCTAGCATTCTGTATGTCCTTTTTTTTTTTGGTTTTTTTTGTTTGTTTGTTTTTTTGGTGTAGTTTTTAGTGCTTGTTATCATTGGTGGATTTGTTTTTTAGTTTGGTTGCTCTCTTCTTTCTTTTTTTTTTTTTACTACTATTTTTTTTTTATTTTTAAAAGTTTCTTTTTATTTTAATAACCTTACTTATTTTACTTTATTTGTCTTTCTTTCTTTCTTTCTTTCTTTCTTTTTTTCTTTCTTTCTTTGTTTTTCTCCCTTTTCTTCTGAGCCATGTGGCTAACAGGGCCTTGGTGCTCCAGCCAGGAGTCAGGCCTGTGCCTCTGAGGTGGGAGAGCTCAGTTCAGGATATTGGACCAACAAAGACCTCCCACCCCACGTAAAATCAAACAACGAAATTTCTCCCAGAAATCTCCATCTTAATGCTAAGACCCACCTCCACTCAACGACTGGCAAACTACAGTGCTGGACACACTTTGCCAAACAACTAGCAAGAGAGGAACACAACCCCACTCGTTAGAAGACAGGCTGCCTAAAATCATAACAAGTTCACAGACACCCTAAAACACACCACCAGATGCAGTCCTGCCCACCAGAAAGACAAGATCCAGCTTCATCCATCAGAACACAGGCATGAGTCCCCTCCACCAGGAAGCCTACACAACCAACTGAATCAACCTTACCCACTGGGGGCAGACACCAAAAAAAAAATGGGAACTACAAACCTGCAGCCTGTGAAAAGGAGACCCCCAAACACAATAAGTTAAGCAAAATGAAAAGACAGAGAAATGCACAGCTGAAGAAGAAGCAAGGTAGAAACCCACCAGACCAAACAAATGAAGAGGAAATAGGCAGTCTATCTGAAAAAAGAATTTGCAGTAATGATAGTAAAGATAATCCAAAATCTTGGAAATAGAATGGAGAAAATACAAGAAATGTTTAACAAGGACCTAGAAGTACTAAAGAGCAAACAAACAATGATGAGAAACAAAATAAATGAAACTAAAAATTCTCTAGAAGGAATCAATAGCAGAATAACTGAGGCAGAAGAATGGATAAATGACCTGGAAGATAAAATAGTGGAAATAACAACTGTAGAGCAGAATAAAGAAAAAAGAATGAGAAGAACTGAGGACACAGTCAGAGACCTCTGGGACAACACTAAACACACCAACATTCGAATTATAGGGGTCCCAGGAGAAGAAGAGAAAAAAAAAGGGACTGAGAAAATGTTTGAAGAGATTATAGTTGACAACTTCCCTAATATGCGTAAGGAAATAGTCAAATCCAGGAAGCCAGAGAGTCCCATACAGGATAAAACCGAGGAGAAACATGCCAAGACACATATTAATCAAATTATCAAAAATTAAATACAAAGAAAAAAAAATTAAAAGCAGTAAGGGAAAAGCAACAAATAACATACAAGGGACTCCCCATAAGGTTAACAGCTGATCTTTCAGCAGACACTCTGCAAGCCAGAAGGGAGTTGCAGGATATATTTAAAGTGATGAAAGGGAAAAATCTACAACCAAGATTAATCTACCTAGCAAGGCTCTCATTCAGATTTGACAGAGAAATTAAGACTTTTACAGAAAAGCAAAAGCTAAGAGAATTCAGCACCACCAACCAGCTTTACAACAAATGCTAAAATAACTTCTCTAAGCAGGAAGGACAGGAAAAGTAAAAGACCTGCAATAACAAACCCAAAACAGTTAAGAAATTTGTAATAGGAACATACATATCGATAACTACCTTAAATGTAAATGGATTAAATACACCAACCAAAAGACATAGACTAGCTGAATGGATACAAAAATAGGACCCATATATATGCTGTCTACAAGAGATCCACTTCAGACCTAGGGACACATAGAGACTGAAAGTGAGGGTATGGAAAAAGTTATTCCATCGAAATGGAAATCAAAAGAAATATGGAGTAGGAATTCTCATATCAGACAAAATAGACTTTAAAATAAAGACTATTACAAGAGACAAAGAAGGACACTACATAATGATCAAGGGATCAATTCAAGTAAAAGATATAACAGATAGTAATTATCTATGCAGACAACATAATAACACCTCAATACAAAAGGCAAAGGCTAAAAGCCATAAAAAGGGAAATCTACAGTAAGACAATAATAGTAGGGGACTTTAACACCCCACTTTCACCAATGGACAGATCATCCAAAAGGAAAATAAAAAATGAAACACAAGCTTTGAATGATACATTAAACAAGATGGAATTAATTGATATTATTAGGACATTCCATCTCAAAAAAACAGAATACACTTTCTTCTCAAGTGCTCATGGAACATTCTCCAGGATAGATCATATCTTGGGTCACAAATCAAGCCTTGGTAAATTTAAGAAAATTGAAATCATATCAAGTATCTTTTCTGACAACAATGCTATGAGACTTGATATCAATTACAGGAAAAAATCTGTAAAAAATATAAACACATGGAGGCTAAACAATACATTACTAAATAACTGAGATATCACTAAAGAAATCAAAGAGGAAATAAAAAAATACCTAGAATCAAATGGCAATGAAAACTTGATGGCCCCAAATCTATGGGATGCAAAAGCAGTTCTAAGAGGGAAGATTATAGCAATACAATCCTATCTCAAGAAATAAGAAATATCTCAAATAAACAACCTAACCTTACACCTAAAGCAATTAGAGAAAGAACAAAATGACCACAAAGTTAGCAGAAGGAAAGAAATCATAAAGATCAGATCAGAAATAAATGAAAAAGAAATGAAGGAAATGATAGCAAAGATCAATAAAACTAAAAGCTGGTTCTTTGAGAAAATAAACAAATTGATAAACCATCAGCCAGACTCGTAAAAAAAAAAAAAAGGCGGGGGGAGAAGACTCAAATCAATAGAATTAGAAATGAAAAAGGAGAAGTAATAACTGACACAGCAGAAATAAAAGGGATTATGAGAGGTTACTACAAGGAACTGTATGTCAATAAAATGGACAACCAGGAAGAAATGGACAAATTCTTAGAAAAGCACAACCTTCCGAGACTGAACCAGGAAAAAATAGAAAATATAAACAGACCAATCACAAGCACTGAAACTGAAACTGTGATTAAAAACTTTCCAACAAACAAAAGTCCAGGACCAGATGGCTTCACAGGCGAATTCTATCAAAAATTTAGGGAAGAGCTAACACCTAGACTTCTCAAACTCTTTCAAAATATAGCAGAGGGAGGAACACTCCCAAACACATTCTATGAGACCACCATCACCCTCATACCAAAACCAAAGATCTCACAAAACAAGAAAACTACAGGCCAATATCACTGATGAACATAGATGCAAAAGTCCTCAACAAAATACTAGCAAACAGAATCCAACAGCACATTAAAGGGATCATACACCATGCTCAAGCGGGGTTTATTCCTGGTATGCAAGGATTCTTCAGTATATACAAATCAATCAATGTGATACACCATATTAAATTGAAGGATAAAAACCATATGATCATCTCAATAGATGCAGAAAAAGCTTTTGACAAAATTCAACACCCATTTATGATAAACCCCCCCCAGAAAGTAGGCATTGAGGGAACTTACCTCAACATAATAAAGACCATATATGACAAACACAGAGCCAACATTGTTCTCAATGGTGAACAGAAACCATTTCCACTAAGATCAGGAACAATACAAGGTTGCCCACTCTGACCACTATTCAACATAGCTTTGGAAGTTTTAGCCACAGCAATCAGAGAACAAAAGAGAAATAAAAGGAATCCAAATCAGTAAAGAATTAAAACTGTCACTGTTTGCAGATGACATGATACTATGCACAGAGAATCCTAAAGATGCTATCAGAAAACTACTAGAGCTAATCAATGAATTTGGTAATGTAGCAGGATACAGAATTAATGCACAGAAATCTCTTGCATTCCTATACACTAATGATGAAAAATCTGAAAGAGAAATTAAGGAAACATCCCATTTATTATTGCAACAAAAAAATAAAATACCTAGGAATAAACCTACCTAAGGAGACAAAAGACCTGTATGCAGAAAACTATAAGACACTGATGAAAGAAATTAAAGATGATACATACAGATTGGGAGATATGCCAGGTTCTTGGATTGGAAGAATCAACATTGTAAAAATGACAATACTACCCAAAGCAATCTACAGATTCAGTGCAATCGATATCAAACTACCAATGGCATTTTTCACAGAACTAGAACAAAAACTTTCACAATTTGTATGGAAACACACAAGATCCCGAATAGCCAAAGCAATATTGAGAAAGAAAATCTGAGCTGGAGGAACCAGGCTCCCTGATTTCAGACTATATTACAAACCTACGGTAATGAAGACAGTAATGTACTGGCACAAAAACAGAAATATAGATCAATGGAAGAGGATAGAAAGCCCAGAGATAATCCCACACACATATGGTCACCTTATCTTTGACAAAGGAGGCAAGAATATGCAATGGATAAAAGACGGCTTCTTCAATAATGGTGCTGGCAAAACTGGACAGCTACATGTAAAAGAATGAAAGTAGAACACTCCCTAACACCATACTCAAAAAGAAAGTCAAAATGGATTAAAGACCTAAATGTAAGGCCAGACACTATAAAGCTCTTAGAGGAAAACATAGGCAGAATACTCTATGACATACATCACAGCAAGATCCTTTTTTGACCCACCTCCTATAGAAATGGAAATAAAAACAAAAATAAACAAATGGGACCTACTGAAACTTGAAAGCTTTTGCACAGTAAAGGAAACCATAAACAAGAGAAAAAGGCAACCCTCAGAATGGGAGAAAATATTTGCCAATGAAGCAACTGACAAAGGATTAATCTCCAAATTGTACAAGCAACACTTGCAGCTCAATATCAAAAAAAACAAACAATCCAATCCAAAAATGGGCAGAAGACCTAAACAAACATTTCTCCAAAGAAGAAATACAGATTGCCAACAAACACGTGAAAGGATGCTCCACATCACTAATCATTAGAGAAATGCTAGTCAGAACTACAGTGAGGTATCACTTTACACAGGACAGAATGGCCATGATCAAAAAATCTACAAACAATAAATGCTGGAGAGGGTGTGGAGAAAAGGGAACCCTCTTGCAGTGTTGGTGGGAATGTAAATTGATGCAGCCACTATGGAGAACAGTATGGAGTTTCCTCAAAAAACTACAAGTGGAACTACCATATTGACCCAGCAATCCCACTACAGGGCATATACCCTGAGAAAACCATAATTCAAAAGGAGTCATGTACCACAATGTTCACTGTGGCTCTATTTACAGTAATCAGGACATGGTGACAACCTGGGTGTCCATCAACACCTGAATGGATGGGGAGGATGTGGCGCATATGTGCAATGGAATATTACTCAGCCATAAAAAGAAACGAAATTGAGTTATTTGTAGTGTGCTGGATGAACCTAGAGACTGTCATACAGAGTGAAGTAAGTCAGAAAGAGAAAAACAAATACCGTATGCTAACACATATATATGGAATCTAAAAAAAAAAAAAGGTTCTGAAGAACCTAGGTTCAGGACAGGAATAAAGACACAGACGTAGAGAATGGACTTGAGGCCACAGGGAGGGGGAAGGGTAAACTGGGAAGAAGTGAGAGAGTAGCATGGACATATATACACTACCAAATGTAAAATAGATAGCTAGTGGGAAGCAGCCGCATAGCACAGGGAGATTAGCTCTGTGCTTTGTGTCCACCTAGAGGGGTAGGATAGGGAGGGTGGGAGCGAGACGCAGGAGAGAGGAGATATGGGGATATATGTATACATATAGCTGAGTCACTTTGTTATACAGCAGCAACTAATACAACAATATAAAGCAATTATACTCCAATAAAGATGTTAAAAAATAAGTAAATAAAATAAAAATAAAATAAAATGGTGCAACTGTTGTAGGAAACTATGTGCTATCATTTTCAGCATGTGTGTGGCTAATACAGGAAAGTAATGTGAGGTAGAAAGGATACACACAAAAGGGGTCCTTAGGCCTTTGAGTTTGTTAGAGCAGTATTACTATTAGTATGTCCAAAGCAAGATGTGGTTTGAATAGAAAGCATGGTTTTTTACAACTCTCAGCTCACTGCTTAATCAGTCATGACTTGCAGTTGTGAAACATAAGTGCAGAACTCCAATGGACTCACCACATGTGAGAATTCAGGAAGACTCAGGACAACACTGCACAGGATTGATTGGATATTGCTAGGGAGGACCAGGAGGGGTCAAGTCTGACTCTTAGGTTGTTCTCTGCTGCAGATCTTATGGTTCACTGACAGTGATTTATATTATAATTCTATGAAGGAAATATTTGAAACATTATGAGAAAATATTACTATTCTTAGAAGACAGTTGCGTGAAATTATGAGGAGTATATGTTTTGAGTAAGAGAGCTTGTATTACATGTATAAAGTAGAAATAATGTGAGCGTGGATAAGATGTGAAAATATAAAAGATGTAATGCCTGCTGGGGAATGGTGATACTTTTACTATTATATTGATTGGGCATAGATGGCAATAGTTGCTCTATTATCCACTAGGCAGAGTAAGTGTGCAGTTTATCTACTAGTAAAACAGGGTCATGAAAAATGAGAAAAGTTCAGCTTGAGTAAAAGTATTTTTAAAATAGTAATCATAAAATTTATGGAAAAGCCATTTACTTTCTGCAAGCATAGGGTGTCATGTTTTAAATGTAATATTGTATTTTTAAAATTATTTTCCATTATAATTTATTACAAGAAATTGAATATAGTTCCCTGTGCTATGCAGTAGGACCTGTTGTTTTATCAATTTTATACAGAGCAGCTTGAATCTTCCAATCCCAAACTCCTGATTTATCCCTCCCACTTTCCCCTTTGGTAATCATAAGTTTGTTTTCTATGTCTGTGACTCTGTTTCTGTTTTGTAAACAAGTTCATTTGTATTATATTTTAGATTCCACATATAAGCGATATCATATGGTATTTGCCTTTCTCTGTCTGGCTTACTTCACTTAGTATGATAATCTGTATGTCCATCCATGTTGATGCAAATGGCATTATTTTATTCTTTTTTTAGCTGAGTAATATTCCACTGTGTGTGTGTGTGTTGTGTGTGTGTGTGTGTGTGTGTGTGTGTATATATATATATACCACATCTTCTTTATCTATTCATCTGTCAATGGACATTTAGGTTGCTTCCATGTGTTGGCTATTGTAAATAGTGCTGCAATGAACAATGGGATGCATGTATCCTTTTGAACCATGATTTTCTCTGGATGTATTCCCAGGAGTGGGATTGCTGGATCATATGGTAGCTCTAGTTTTAGTTTCTTAAGGAACCTCCATACTGTTCTCCATAGTGACTGTACCAATTTACATTCCCACCAACAGTGTAGGAGGGTTCCCCTTCCGTCACACCCTCTCCAGCTTTTACTGAAGTATAGTTGATTTACAATATTATATTAGTTTCAGTTGTACACCATAGTGATTCAGTATTTTTACAGATTATACTCCATTAAAAGTTATTACAAGATAATAGTTATAATCCCCTGTGCTGTACAATATATCCTTGTTGCTTATCTATTTTGTACATAGTATTTGTATCTCCTAATTCCATACCCCTAATTTGCCCCTCCACTGTCCCTCTCCCCTTTGATAATCATTAGTTTGTTTTCTGTATCTGTGAGTCTGTTTTTCTTTTCCATATACATTGGTTTGTCTTATTTTTTAGATTCTACATGTAAGAGATATCATACAGTATTTGTCTTTCTCTGTCTGACTTATTTCAATAAGCATAATAATCCCTAGGTCCATCTACATTGCTATAACTGGCAGAATTTCATTATTTGGGTTCATTTCATTGTTAGGGTTTATCATGTTTCAGACCCTGGGTGCTTCCTGTATTCGGTGTCTGTTTTCTTCTTCAAGTTTGGGAAGTTTTCAGTCTTATTTCCTCAAATACATTTTCAATCCCTTTCTCTCTTTCTTCTTCTGGGACCCCTATAATGCAAATTTTGGAATGCTTAATGTTATTCCAGAGATCTCTTAAACTGCTTTCATTTTTTAAATATGTTTTTCATTCTGCTGTTCTGATTGAGTGATTTCCATTATTCTATTTTCCAGATCACTAATGCATTCTTCTGTATCACTTAGACTCCTATTCATTCCTTCTAGTATGTTTTTCATTTTAGCTATTGAATCTTTCATTCCTGATTTTAAAAAATATTAATAATATTTTCTTGTTAGAATAATCAGTGTTTAGATCAATTCTTTTCTCTAATTCAGTTAACATTTTTATTACCAATGTTTTGAATTATTTTCTGGTAAATCATTTATTTCTGTTCTATTTATGTTTTCTGGGAGTTTTCTCTTGCTCTTTCAATTGAAAGTAGCTCCTCTGCCTTTTCATTTGCTTAACTTTCTTTGCCTCTATTAATTTAGGTGAAAGAGTTACTTATTGTGGTTTTGAAGGGGTATTCTTATGTAGGAGCATCCCTATACAGATTGCGTAAGCCCAATGCCTTTGATGGGAGGGCAGGGTTTAATGTGGATGTCAGTTTCATCTTTCCTCAGATAGTTCGGGCAGCTATCACCTTGGTAGTGTGTGGGACTGGAGATGGAGGGGCTAGAGTTGGCACCAGGTGTGGAGGTGAGACTTCCTCTGTACCCATTGTCCATCACTGCTCTGTTAGAAGCCCTTGTGGTCAGGCTCAAACAGGCTTTGTTCCCTTTAAGTGTATTTTAAACTCTCCCCACACTGAGATCTTTACTCCAAGTGGGGCAAAGATCTGAAGAAGCAAGTGCTGAAGATCTGCTGAAGCAAGTGAGGCCCATGAACAGACAGAAGTCTGATACACTGGCTGTGTAGGCATCTGCGGATACTCTCAGATGAAGCCTTGGTTACAAGTCCCCTTTGTCTCTCACAGCCTAACATAGCCCTGCCTCCTCCCACTCCCACCCCACCCTGTGTGGAGCTATTCTGCAAGGCAGGTGGGGCTTGTGTAGTTTCTCTGCATGTACTGGGGAGATGAGCTGTGGTGGAGTGACTGCCCTCAGAAATCTAGGCAGCTGCTGGAGTGCCACTTGTGTAAGTGCCAACAATGGCCACAACAGCCCCACCTGGGCTCTGCCCTGGGACCAGGTCACCTCTGCATCCCAAGGTTGAGTATTTTCCTAACTGCTCCAGATCCAGTACCATGCTGAGGCATGGAGTTCACAGGGCCAGAGAGTTTGCTGGGCTTGAGCTGGGGTGCATGGTAAAGTAGTGGTTCGAAACCCAGCAGCCACTAATGCACACCTCTCTCTGCCTTGTCTCAAGGGCTAGCCAGCATGCACTCCTCACAAGTGAAGTCCAGGATTCTCTCAGCACTCAGCATTCCTCCAACCTGCCAAGGGTCTTGTCCTCTCCATGTAGGACCCGAGACCTGGGATACTTAGTCTGTGGCTCAACCTGCTCACTCCCCAGGGTGAGGATCCACCATGTAATTGCCCTTTTCCTCTGAGTCTCCTCCCATGGACACAGATCCTGACCTGATCAATTTTATTTCCTTTCTATCCAATTATGTGTGTATCTTTCTTACAGCCTTAGCTGTACAGGAGTCTTTCTGCCAGTTTCTAGTTAGTTTTCAGTAGAATTTTTCCACATGTAGATGGATTTTTGATATGTTTGTGGGGAGAGGTGAGTTCCACATCCTCTTACTCCACCACCTTGATCCCCCTCTCTGGTGTTCCCAAGTGTTTTAATCTAGTTCACAATCAAGTGAAAGAAAATATAAACTGGTGGAATTGTAAGCAGACCATTTTTTTTTTCAAGGCATGAAGAATTTATACTAGTCAGAGCTGTCCAGAGCTACCTCAGGAATTTTGACATTTATTTTTCCTAAATCCGAAGGTGATAAATGTGTATGTGTATTTTATTATATATATATATATATGTATATATATATATATATATATATATATATATACACATATATATATATATGTGTGTGTGTGTATATACACAATAAATAACTTCACAATATATATAACATATATGTACATATATATTATATATATACATATATATTTCATACATATATGTAAATTCAAGAAATGGATTGGAGGTTATATTAGATCCATGGCTCCAAATTTTTCTTCATTCTCATTTTGCAATTCCAAAGTCTCAGATGTGTAATAAATGTGTAAATTTCCAAACCCATTTAATACTCACTGAGTATCTTTTGGTGTGGAATCCATAATTCTGCATTATTTAAAACCCTAGAAGTGATTCTGATGTGTTCTGTCTATGGAGCTGGTGACCTAGATGACTTTAATATCCTTCCAAATCTGACATTTAATTTATTCAGTTTCTATCAGTTCTTGATTTTCAGGGAATGAATCTCATGCCTTTCTTCATTTGCAAGGCCTTGTTCATAATTGCCATCAAATAAATGTTTCATGAATAAAAGAACAAATGAATGATTGAATAAAAAGATAGGACATCTCATTCCCACCCCCCATCAGCTCTGTAAAATACTAAAAATCCTCTTAAAATGGGAATAGAAGTTAATGAAATAAGTATTAAAGTTAAAATAGAAATCAGTGGCAAGAGAGAGAAAATATGGGTAAAACAAACTGAATTATTTAGTGCTTTTGGGCAGAGAAAGAGATTAGGGAGAAACTATTTAAACTAAGATAAGATAATAAGTTTGAGAAACTAGAACCTGTTGAAAAACTTGAAACCATAATAAAAGAAAGGAAAACACCAAATTTGAGAGGCTGAGGAGTAAGAGGGAAGAAGAAAGCTGTGTCTCTGAAGCTGATACTATCATCATCCAGAATTGGCACAGAAAAAAAAAAAAAAAAAAAAAAATATATATATATATATATATATATATATATATATATTTCGTTTTGCTCAAGAAATAGCTTATTTACAGGGACTGTAATGTTATAAGCATTTCACTGTTCATCTTCAGGGCATGACACATGACACATGACCTTTTTCTTCTAGTCTGGCATGTTCTATAGGACAAAATGATTTGGTGTCTGTGGTTTTGACATCTACAAATATATCAGATTAAAGCTTAATTAAGTCAGTGCACCCTAAGTTATTTTGGCAAAAGGTAGATTTTTTTCTTCTTTTTTTGTTTTGCTTTGTTTTTATTTTGGATCAAATCCATTAACATGCATGTGTGTGAACATGTGCACACTCACACACAAACATGCTTGGTTTGGAGGCACTGGTAGGGTCTATAAAATAAAATAGCTTTCCTAAAAAGATTTATTAACTACTGCTTCTCAAGTTAATCAAGATTACTTGTAAGCAGAACTTTTGCATGAAATATTCAGGAGATGCTTCATTGGATAATTACCTATTATACTAATAAGTTATGGGGAAAATAACAAATGACAGTTTAAAACAGTAAATACATAGGTGAGAAGCTTAAAAACTGAAATATGTAATATTAAGGAATCATAGTTTTTCCATGCAACTAATCCCTTCCATCAGTATCCTAACTCATGATACAGTCTCATCATGGACTGACCAAAAAAAAAAAAAGTCAGATTAATAGTGCAAAACTGTGCATATTCCACTGTAGTTTAATAATTCAGGGCTGCATTAAATCCTTATATAAATTATATATTATATAAATATATTATTATATAAATATAAATTTATAATTTGTATTATAAGTTAAAATTATAATTTTGGGACAAAAATTATAATTATTTTATTTATCATAAATTAATCACCTGATTCATTGATTCGGGGACATGTGCTAGTTAATGAGCTCTCCCATGTATAGACGTTTGTCAAGTTTTTTGTTTTAGCAAACCTGGGAAAGTTTTCTGCATCTAGCAATACAGTGGGTAAAAAAGCATGGTGTCTATAACTATTGAAATAATTTCTATGCATATTTGTCAGAATAATTTTCTGAGACACAGATTATTTTCCTTTGCATCTTCTATTTTATTCTTCCATTTTCTGCCTTTTCTTTCCCTTCTTTAAACAGGTAACCATACTGTGCTTTCTTTCTCCAGGTGGGGTTTGTGTTTGGGCTTTTTGACTTTTATTTCCAAATGTCTAAACACATTGAAAAGAATATAATTCGAAGAGACATGGTTTATCTCTAAACTAAAAAAAGATGCCTCCAAAAGAGAAGTGTGCACCTGTGTGTGTGTGTATGTGTGTGTAAGTTCTGCCCTTTGAGAAGAGGGATTTGTCAGTATTCCTGAGGATGTGGCAGAACTTCAGAATTAATGGCACCAGGTTACATGGAGAAGACTGAAAGAGTCCAGTGATTCCGATCACTATAGTGATACCCACTTCTAAGGAAACCACAGAAGCAGCAGGTAATTGGACTTGTCAACTGGAGTAATGGAATTCTCAAAGGAAACAGATCATCAGTGACCAATCATTCTTCCCTGGTGTTTAATATGGTGTAAGATTATAGAAGTTTGAGTGAGGAGAACCGCAAGCATAACTGAAGTTAAATATTCCACCTGCTTGGAGAAATTATGAACTGACATTTGTATACAATACATAGAAGTCACTGTTAGAAAGTATTCTGAACATGGACCAGAACAAGAATAATGACCATAACCCTGAATGTGTGTGTATACTCTGTATGTGTGTTCCTATAGATGAGTGAAGCTCATTGAAATCAGAAGTCATATATGAGTCATATATGGGCATGGAATTCTCTTAGATATAGAAATATTTGAACTTTGAATACAGCTCCTAGAGAAATATTTACCAACTGCTTAAGTGGGGATGCTGGAATTTTAAAAGAAAAAAAAATGTCAAGATGCTAGGAATTCACTAGATCTGGATCCAACCTCCAATGCAAGTAGATGAAGATTATCTGTTAATTCTTATTCTGTGGTGACAGAGACACACTGGCACCATCTTGTGATGAAACCAGAGAATAAAACTACAGGTAAAAATAATAGAACATCTCAGAAAATGAAGAAGAAAGACACAGGAGATCCATGAGACTGACCATTTCTAGGTAGTATGTGAAGTGCTAACATCTGATTAAATATGAGTAGCATTGGAATGCATTTCAATAACACAATGATGGCCATGCATGCTTTGTTGAAATCAGTGAATTATTAAATGGATATATCATACTGATACTTGTATTTTTACAGTGAACATTTCATCCTAAATAATTTTCTCACACTTCACATAATATATATTATTTGATCAGGAGTCAGGCCTGATTTAGAAATTATCTTTTCAGGTTTCTACTCCCTTATCTGTAAAAGGAAAGATGGATTATATCAATTGATCTATTAAGCTGCTTTTAGATTTATAAAATGCCATAGGTTAGTGCTGGTGATACTAGAGTAATGATTCAACTTATAGAAGCAAAAACTTTGTGGTTCATTATTTCATTTATTCATCAAATATTTATTTGTTGTCTGTGGTTTACTAGCCATTATATTGAGTCTTGAAATTACAAATATGAATAAGATAAGGATCTTGCCCCAAAGAGGCTGAAGACTATAGGGAAAGACATTCATGTAAATAATCACTTAAGATATACTTATCTGCATCTAGAATGCAACCAAGTATGAGGCTCTGTAGCCCCAATCTTCTGTCATGAAAAAACAAAATTTCTCTGTTGTCATATATAAAGTCAAAATTATAATATTATCCACCAGAACCCTTCATTTCACAAGTACTCTTAATGAATAGAAGGGGGAGGGTAATTAGAGTCAGGGTATTGGAAAGATAACCGAATATTTTCTCCCCATCTCTTAAAGATCAGCCATTTGCTATGTCAGTCATTTTTTTTCTGTCCTCTACCATCAACCTTTATTGCTAGCTGAAGCTAACAGGTTAACTAACTTAAAAGATTTCAGGGAAACTGGGAAAAGACATGATATCTTAAAATGTCACTTCTCCTGTTACACTGCTCTTTAACAAACTTATAAATAGCAGTTTATTGTGAACTAATGGAATCTTACTATAAATTAGATTTCTAGGATTTTTCTGTTATAACTTTCAAATCAGGTTTGTAGGTTTAGGAAGCATGGAGTAAAGCTAAAAAGATCTAGTATAGCTTTGAACATCATGTTTTCTGGATTGAAGAGTGGCAAATTCCAGTTTCTGTAGAATTACTTTACCACTTCTGCCCTTTAATCCAAGTATTCGTGATATCTTACCCAGAATACTGCACTAGTATGACAGCTGGTTTCCTACACCATTCTCGTCCTTGTCCAACTTATTTCTTTTTCATGGCTTGTTCTCATATCTCCCCAGCCTCATCTGCTTCATTATTCCCTTACTTTCTCATCAGCAACTCAGTTTTCTTTCAGTCAGTGACTGCATGTGCCATGCTCCCTACCAAAACTGAACATTTGCTCATTTCATTATATTCTTTCTGCATGGAATACTCTCGTCTTTCTTCTCCTCCCTTTTCCATCTTAGATTCATCATTCAGGAGTCTTACTCTGACTATGCAGATTAGATCTAATCTCCCTGGACTCTCATGCTACCTGTTTCTTTCACCTACAATAGTTGATTTTTAAAAATTTATTTGTGTGATTCCTTGATTAGTAAATGATTTCCCAACTGGATTGTAATCTCCAAAAGAACAGGGCAACTACCCTTTACTCTCCATCTCCATTTACTATACCAGTATTATTTACCACAATGTTTGGAGTAGAGTTGGAACTCAATACATTTTTAATGAATGAATGAATATCTAAGACTGAAAGAATTAGAAAAGAGGAGTACTTGAACATGTATTTAAGTAGTAAGGAAGGTGAATAAATGGGCTGAGAAAAACAAACCAGCATTTGTTGAGTATGTGCCAGACACTGTGCTAAGAACTGAACATTTTTGCCTTACCTAATTTTTACAAAACCTATGTATTATCAAATTGTATATTTGTGTATGAGGAGACTCACATCTCTATTTTGGCAGCACTTTTCTTACTTCAAGTGATAATTATTGAAATAAGAATATGACCTATTCCCTCAGCTATCAAACTTTCCTACGTACGAAAATTAGAAAATTTACTTTGGAGATAGATTCTTTTTCCTGTTGGTAATAAGTCTTAAATAATGGAATAGTGTCCTGGGAGAATGGTAGAAATTCTACTGATTTTAGAACATATTAAATTAAACAAAATAACACCATTCAACATAATTCTGTTAAAATTGCAATAAAACTATAGCCTTATCCTTTACGTGACTCTAAAATCACTCATTTGGGAGGATCCCTGTTCTCATTGAAGACTTCTTCCTTTTTCTTGTTTGAGTGGAATGACTGATTCTAAAGAAATATATTCCAGTTCATCCCATTAATAATGTATATTTTAAGGAACAATCTTGTGCTGGTAGGTGTATGGAACAGTTGAGCCAAGAGGTCATTTCAATCTCTCTTATTTCTATAACTCTATGAACCTGCTCTGACAGTGTGAGTACTGGAACTTCCAATAATTTTAAGACCTCAATGGTTGTGAATCAGGAATTTGATATCTGGCTGCCAATATCGGTCAGCCTAAAACTGCTGGTAGGAAAGGGATCATTTAAACTCCCTAGCAAGACTGAGGTAAACCTGGCAATGTTACTGGATGGTGCATTTGCTAATTAAACTACAGTCTCTTAAATTGAAAGGGAAAAACAGCCAGATAGAGAAAGAAAATGAATAACACATTTGTACATGTAAAAAAAGAGATGTAACTATGTATATTGGTTGTAGTATTATGTATAACATCAAAAGTTATAGATACTCTATATCTATAACAATAGGACAGTACATGATTAAAAATTCAAGTGGTAGCATACAATGGGATACCATGCAGTAGTTTTAAAAGTCAGTATATTATGTTTGATGGAGAAAAAAATGAAAGATTTAGTTTTAAATTTAAAAAATAAGTTGAAGAATATAATAATACTATGTCATATAAAAGTTAGCAAATTGTAAATTTGTGTATTTGAATATATTTCTATGTAGTACAAAACTCAAAATTATTAATATCGGTTACTCAGCAAAGAAAGATGGAGTTTGGGGATAATAATATTTATATTTTTAAAAATACCACTTTTTTATTTTTTGAATTGCTTACAACTATTATATAAGAATGGAATCCTAGTAGTGTTTAAATAAAAGTATATAAAATAAAACAGTACAATCTCTGCCTGATTTTACATAGTTAATTTGCAAAAGAGAAGAATATAAGGGAAAGAGTTTTGAATTTGGAGAACTGAAAAAGTCTATGCACAGGTCTTGGTCTTTCTTGGTCTATATTTATTCATCTGTTAATTCAGAACAATAACAGCTACATCACAAGGCTATTGAATGAGACACTCTATACACAATCCCAAGTAGAGTGTCTGCCATAGAGTAAAAAGGCCCTCAATAGCTACTAGTTAGCTTTCTTGTTTCTCTTCCCAGCTCACAGACTTAGAGCTTAAAAAAAAAAAGAATAGTCCCTAACAGACTTCCATTATAGTTCTGAGAAATGAAACTGTTCAAAAGACAAGTGAAATGTAGGAAATGAATAAAACAACAACAACATCAACTAGCCGAAGTGTCTCACTATTTAGAATTATAGTGAAACATTTGTTTCAGGACTAATTATTGGCAACAGTTCCAAAAATGAAAAGATGTTGAACAGATGAACTTTAAAACATAGGCAGAGATGAGATCTGCATTTAGATGTGTGGCTATTTAAAAGCATACATATTTCAAAGGGAAGAGCTAATAGTTGTGAGGAAAAGGTTAGTGAGTTACCGGTGTCTATTTTGGTTTTCCCTTTGCCTTGTGAAGGATTTGGCTGGAAGTTATATGGGAAATCCCATTAATAAATTAGATATATTCACTAGCCATTTATCTTCAGCCTGTGTCCCATCAAACTGGTGCTGGGATGCTGAGACTGCTCCCTGCTCAGAATGTAATTCATCAACCTTGCTGCGAAGAGGATGCTTTGGCAAGAATAGTATATGCAAAACAGGATGAAGAGAAGGTCAACAAACTCATAATCACAGAAGCATCCTGTAATGCCATTGATGAGGCTCTGCAACCCTTGAAAAAATTTGGGCACTTCTCTTTGGTTTATCAGTTTAAGAATTAGGGCTGAGACTTGGCAACCTAAATTCTCACATGGTGGTTAAGATTCCCCTAGAAATAGAACAAAAGAACATACCAAGCCCTTGAATGATTTTTATTTCTGGGTATCCTATGTTGTCTTTTTCTTCATCCTCCAACCACCTTGGCCATTATTTTTCTTCTAGAGGAAGGATCTTCTAAGAAAAGTCCTCTTCTTACTGCTCCAACTAAGAAAGAGAATAGGGAGCTTCCACTTTTGGACAGAAAAACTTCTGTCTATTCAGACAAACTACAGAAAAACTTCTATTCAGAAAAACTACAAAACTAGACAAAATGTAGGAAATGACAGTTTCACACATTCAGTAACCAGCAGTACAGGATAATGATCACTGAGAGGAGAGGGGCCACAATATGCAGAAATAAATCACTGCTGCCAACTGGACAGTCTGGGCACTCAGGTAGATTCCCACAATAAGTAAAGCCTGTTCTCTGAGGAAACTGACTATTCAAGTTGCTGATGAAGCCAGCACTACCCAGTCACTGCTATGTCTACTTGAATCCATCATCAAACCAGACATGGTAGCACGTCCACCATCATGGACTGGGAACACAGTTAAGATTATATATGATTCTAATGCAAAAACTACAACTGCATGTCAAACTTGTCACTTCTGCCAACAATGATCCCATTTATCTCAGGGTGACAAAGGCCATATTGTATGAGGTGAGTCCCTGACTGCTTCTGGCAAATTGACCATGTAGAATTTTTAGGCCTATCTTGGGGCAACTGTTGATGCTTCACTGCTATTCTAGTCTGACCAGCTGACTCTGGTATCATATTTGCCCTTGAAACAAAAATTGTGTCATGTTTTCAGCTTTTCAGATCATCTGGGTTCTGACAGTGGTGTGCATTCTGTCTTAAAGACCACTTAATAGATCAATTGTCATGGTATTCGATGGGCACCTTATTATCCTCAGGTTACTGGAGTAGATATGAGGTGGAACGGATGTCTGAAAGGAAACTAAAAAAGATTTCTGATTCTTCCACTCTCAACTCTTCCTGTTCTACACATCTGAGTAAGGCAGTTTGATCACTAAAAATGACTGTCCCCCAACAAGGGTTTCTTTCATTTGGTCATTGCCAGGTTAATGAAGAGGGTGAGGGGTTACATAGGGCTAATTTGATAATTGATTTCTCCTTCATTTTTGAAGGATAATTTTTCTGGGTATAACATTTTTTTTTTTAATTTTTTTATGGCTGTGTTGGGTCTTCGTTTCTGTGCGAGGGCTTTCTCTAGTTGTGGCAAGTGGGGGCCACTCTTCATCGCGGTGCATGGGCCTCTCACTATCGTGGCCTATCTTGTTGCGGAGCAGTCTCCAGACGTGCAGGCTCAGTAATTGTGGCTCACGGGCCTCGTTGCTCCGTGGCATGTGGGATCTTCCCAGACCAGGGCTCGAACCCGTGTCCCCTGCATTGGCAGGCAGATTCTCAACCACTGCACCACCAGGGAAGCCCTGGGTATAACATTTTGGGTTGACATTCATTTTCATTCAGAATTTTAAATATCATCTCATTGCCTCTGGCCTCCATGATTTCTAATGAGAAGTTAGCTGTTAATCTTATTGAAAGCCTCTTGTATGTGTTGAGTATCTTCTCTCTTGTTGTTTTCAATATTCAGTTTGTTTTTAGCTTTCAAAAGTTAGCCTATAATGTATTTCTGGGTGGATGTCTTTAAGTTCACCCTGTTTGAAGTGTGTTGATCATCGTGAACTTGTAGTTTGTTTTTATTGATACCATCTAATTTGGGAAGTTTTTTGACCATGATTTATTCAAATATTCTTTCTGTCTTTTTCTCTTCTCTACTTCTGGGACTCCTATCATGAGTATATAGATAATGTCCCTCATTTTCCTGAAGCTTGGTTTACTTTTTTACATTCTTTTTCTTTTTTGTTCCTTAGACTACAAAAATCTCAATTGACCACTTTTAAAGTTTATTAATTTCTTTTTCCTTCTGCCACCCAATGCCTCTGCCAAGCCTCTCTACTGAATTTATTATTTAAGTTATTGTACTTTTCTACTCCAGAAATTCAATTTGGTTCTTCATAATTTCCATGATTTTACTGATATTCTCTATTGGTGGAATATTATTTTCATACTATTTTGTTTCTTTAGGTCTGGTTTTTGTCATTCATTGAATGTATTTATAATAGCTGATTTTAAGTCTTTTTCCAATAAATCCAATGTCTGTATTTCTTCTGGGACAGCTATTTTTTCCTCTGTGTGGAGTTTTTTTTTTGTTTTTGCTTCTTACCTGTTTTCCTCCCTTAGTTTAATTTTTTCTTCTTCTAATTTTTTGTTGAAAAATTATATAAAATTTTTAAAAATTGGACATATTATATTATATAATATAACAACTCTAGAAATCAGTCTTCCAACTCCCCAGATTTGTGGTGATTTTTCTGGTTATTGTTGCTATTCCTTTTTTTAGTGATTTCTTTGGACAAATTCTACAAAATCTGTATTCTTTGTTGTGTGTGGCCACACACACACTTTGTTGCATGTGGTCTCTTTTCTGTAGTTTAGTGGTCAGATTATGATTGGAATTCTTAAATGGGTAGAACCATTAATTCTCCAAGTCTTTGTTGAAGGAATCTGTGTGTATGTTGGGACACTCATTCAACATCAGCCAGACAGTTAACAACTCTTCCTTAACTTCATTTTCTCCTTTTGTAGAACCTCAAAGTCAATGAAAGGTTATAGCTTAAGACTTTCTCTTGTCTTCCCTGAGCATATGTATACCTTTACAGATTCTATGGGCTTCTCATGTTCTAGCTTTTTCTTTTAAGTTTTTGGCTAGCCTGTTCTTTGCCTGTACTGTTATCCATAGCCCAGGCAGCTGCAAAATTAGTCAATTTTTTTCTTCCTGTTTTACACAAATATCTCCAGTGAAAAGGCTCCTTTTTTTTTTGCACTGGGAAGCCATGAGTCAGTTCATATTCTTACTGCCTTGTAATTGAGGTCTTCCAAGAAATCATTTAAAAAGTCAATTCATGACAATTCTCTGAGAATGTGGCTTTGAAATAGCTCCAACCTTGATCTTCTGTCTCAGGTGACTACCATCCTTCTTGTTATCACCATGATAGCAGTCTGTTACTGGTTTTCAAGTCTACCATGAAACTGAAAAGGAGACATGAAAAGAAGGAAAAGTAAAACACCACAAAACTTACAGTTTTTACCAAGATTTAGCTATTTAAAAAAATACTTATAGGACTGCTGCAATCCTTTCGTTAATTTCCAGAGTTCTGAAACATTTTATTCTGACAATTTTTGCCAGTACACCCATTGCCTCTATGGAAGAGAGAATTTCCAGAAGGCTGTACTCCTTCACTCAGGAAGTGCCAGCCTCTACTATGATTTTAGAGTATTCTTTTAAACTAATTTTGTTTCTTCCACCCACAATCAATGTATAACCAAATCTTGTTAGCATTTTTCCAACAAATATGCAGAATATAACTGCTTATCATGATTCTGTGCAATCATCTTGGGCTAAGCCACTATCATATCTCATCTTGATTAGTAGTATATTCTTTCAAAAGTTCTGAGTCAGCTATTGTGTCCCTAAAGAACCCAAACAAGCAGCTAGAGTGACTTCTTTGAAATGTACATCACCATGTCATTTCCCTGCTTAAAATACCCTGTTTCCTGTCTCACTTAGAGTAGAACTTAAGATCTTAAAATGCCTAAAAATCCTTACACGATCTGACACCTAGCTTCCTTTCTGCTTTCTCAGTACTTCCTGTTTTCTCACCTTACTTCAGCTGCACTGGCCATTTGCTATTTCTCAAGCATGCTATGTAGACTTGTGTGATTCTACCTCAGGACTTTTACATTCTTTTTCTTTATCTATGCACAGGTCTTACTTAATCATTTACAGACAAACTTCACTGGAGATATATCCCTTGATTTTCTTATATAAACAATAGACCTCCTGCTCCATTGGTAGTCTTTTTCCTCTTAACCTGTGTTATTATTCTGCACAGCACTCACTATCTGACATATTATTTTCCTTTATTTTTATTATTACTAGTTTTATTTATCTACCCTAGAATGTAAGTGACATGAGGATCTGATATTATACATTTTATTTCTCACAGTATCTCCAGTCCTTAGAGAAGTGCCTGGAAGAGTGAGTATGTTATAAATATTTTCTTAAATAAATGAATGGACCAGAGTTGTAGGCAGTAAATTAAGGGGAAGAGACCTAGAATTACAATGACATTAATAATTTTCTATTTCTGAAATAAAATAATAAAGTGTTTAAATATATTTTGTAATTTTTCAGCATTAACTGATTTATTTAGAGGGTTAGATTAATTGCAACTGTGTTCTCATTTAATAGAATCCAGATAAATAGAAGAGACAACAATTAATTCAGGATGATTCCCCCCTTCCTATTCAGAATCCAACTATGAAAAGAGGAAGAAAAAGTAGCCCCATCTCTTTGTTTCTCTTCACAAACACAAAATTGGTGAGGACATCTTTGCCTGACTCAGCTTCTGCCTGAACAGTCTCCATCTGTTCGACACCATGTGGTACTTGTGCATATGCCAAACAATCAGTCATTCTGCTGTTTGCAAGGAGAGACAATGAAAAGATTAATAAAATTCCTTTTACTCTGATGAGAACACACAACAGCTCAGTGATCTCACACACGCATTCTGGAAATTACTGTGCTACAGAAAACCGTTAAACTCATTTCTGGGCTGAGTGGAATATTAAAAAAACAATTTGACAGAGCAAGTATAATGAACAATGTACATGACAATCCCCTCTAGTCTACATTTTCTTGCCCAGGTTAATGAGACACATTGGGAAAAATCTACACAAGATCCTCAGAAGATGTTTCTTTTGTGTTAAAACCCAAAGGCAAGTTAAGATCGAGTGGTTGAGATCGACCTTAGAGATCAGAGCAAGAGGCCATCCATATTGGAAATCAACATTGCCACAAAGTTTTCTTTCCCTAAGATCTCCTAAAGTTTTCTGGAAGAAAAGAAAAGTTGAGGGAAACTCCAAGTTTATCAGCAGGATGATTTTAACCAGGTTTTCCCAAGCACCAGTTTGGAATTTAGTAATTGATCTTAAAGCCTGGTGGGAACTTTATTCTTAGTTCCCGCTTCACTCATGGTCACCTTCTCTTAATTTTTGTTAATTTCTCAGGAAATAACTAATTATTATAATCACTAAAGTTGGAAATTCTGGGTTATAATTTCTTTATAACTTTTTTCCTTATTAAATATGTGATACGTATTCTTTGGCAGATGACTTGAAAAATATAAACAAATAATACATCTAAATTCCTACAATCTAGTCATGCACTATTAATATTTGATAGTATTTTCTTCTTGAAAGATATATTTTAAAAATTTTATTTGTGTGTACAATATACATAGATACAATATATTTATACATTTACGTATGTTGATATATATACATATAGATAGATATATATGTATATTTATATATATGATATATATATAAAGTAGTTATAATATTTTGACAGGGAACTGAGGAATGCCCAATGCTGTTAACAATTATTTTACCTATTTTTCATATTCCAGGGAAATTATATAACCCAGAGGACAAAGATTTGATTACTAGTTGGAACTTTATTGTGGAAGCATGCTAAATTAGAAATGTGTGTACCAGGAAGGACATCTTTTGCTCAGGTTAGGTAAACCTCATTCTTGTCTCACCTTTTCTTACTAAGGGAGGACGGTCAATGAGGCAACTTCCTTCCAAGCAAGAAAAGATGGTAAGTCCTGTCTTACAACCACCCTGTGCAAGGGAAAATTAGAGAGGTGCAGGTTATCTTATTAAATGTGGCAGATTGAGACATATTGTACCTCAACTCCTTTCCAAAAACCACACTAACATGATAATACTTTTAAAATAACACAAAATCAAAGGAATAAAGAGAATGTGAAATAGAGCCGAGGAAAATATGTCTATACATACAATTTTGGAAGGTGGAAATTAAATAGGAAGTTACAACCCAGTTGACAGACAAAGGAAAGTGAAACTTTAGCCTGACTGAGAAGAAGCCAAGGAGAAGCTAACTGATTCATGCCTAACAGTTTTAGAAAAGCTTAGAAATGAGAGCCAGTGAATATCTAAGTAGAGAAAGGTATGGATTTAGGCAAGATAAATGAGGACTGGTTGAAGGTTTTTTTTTTTTTTTTCTTTACTTATTTGTTTGTTGTATAAAGATTTTTCAGTCCTCCTACTTTCCTCAAACCCAGCAGAAGATTGGAGTTTAAACTTTGGAGAGGCTGAATTAGAGGGGCTCTGTACTCAAAGGTGCTAGGCACAACTGAGAGTAGTAGTAATATACCTGAGAACCAAGATGAAGTAAAAATATTTGTACAATGAATTGGGAAACTTATATTCGTTTGGCCTGTGTGATTCACATAAAGTCGGCACAAGTTAAGTTAAGCTTAAGGCACAGCAGAGCAGTACATTTTTCAAAAGCAATGCTGATGGTCAGAATTTAGTAAAATTTAGAATTTTCCTTCAAAAATATGAAAGTTATTTTCAACCTAGAATCTTATTCCCTATAAACAAGTAAACCTAAACTTTTTCACACAAGCAACATCCAAAAGAAATTTACCTCTCACATATTTTCTCAGAAAGCTACTCAAGTATATGCTTCAACAAAACAAGGGCTGTAGGCTGACAGGACTCCAGTTGAGATTGGAACAAAGGACAAGGGATCATTAAAAGAAGCATGCATGAAAAGCAAGTGAAGAAAACAAGAAAAGTAAAACTTTTAAGATAGCTGCTCTGTACACATATGATGAGTGGATATTTACACTTACATAGGAGTGTTTGGAGATGAGATAGTTATGGCTATGTAGAAAAATAAGCAAGCAAACAAACAAAAAGACACAATTATGAACACCAGAGAAAAAAATTTTACAGAAATATGATTAGATATGAATTGTGATTCAACTGTGAATAATTGTATACTCATAACAACATATATTAAATATTGGTTTACTCAAAAAAGTTTTACATAAATAAACTGAAAGGATGCTAGGGAAGGTAATGATTTCTTTGTGGGTAGCATGTAAAAAATTAAATTCTGTCATCCATATAAAAATTCAATACATTGTGCCAATTCTCAAATAGCAGTATGTTATTACTGAGAAATATGACAGTAAATATCACAAGACACAGTTACACGATGTTAATAGACTTTCTCTCAGGGAACAAGAAACCAGATTAGGGAAATGGGTTTTAGATGCCTGCTGTTTTGATGTAGAGGTGATGGTGGTTGTACCTATGACAAGCCCAGTTTACAAAAGAGAGAAAGAAGGAGAGAAGGAGAGAGAGAGAGGTAAAGAAGAAAAGGAAAGAGAAGAAAAGAGGAGAAGCAAGGAAAAGTGAGCCAAAGAGATAGGGTAGGCTTTGTTCCAAGAGGGCAGTCCTGGTCCTACTTGCCTTCAAAGATTTGTGACTAAAAGTATGACAGAGGTACAACCTACTCCCAAGAGGGAAAGTTATGAATCTTATTCACATCTTTTTTTTTTTTCCTTAAATAAGAACATCCCAGAAAATAAACAACCTGATATATATTCAGACTTTTGTCTTTGCTCAATCATTCATGATATTGTGTTCATAGAACAGAGTGTGACATGAATAAACATTCACAGCAAATACACAAAAATGAATTTATATCTGAATTGCAGATAATCATTATATATGTATTCACCATGAATCTCAGTCTTGACTGAACATTAAAATCACTTAGGGTGTTTTTTAAAATCCAAGGCTGGTCCCCAAAACACTCTCTGGGGACAAGGTCTAGGCATCAGTAGTTTTAAAACTCTCCAGGCAATTTTAATTTCCAGGCAAATTGAAATTATGACTGTTTCATGTGGTCCTCAGACTAGAAGTATTGGCATCATCTAGGTACTTCTATTAAATGTAAAATCTCAGAACCTACCCCCAGACCTACAGAAGGAACAGTTTTGGGTGTAGGTAGCAGCAATCTGAGTTTTAATAAGACTTTCAGGTGATTCTGAAGCACACTATAGTTTGAAAAACTTTGCTTTAGGGTCTTACTTTATACAAGGTAGCTAATGGACCTATTGGGTTAACCAAAAAGTGCCTTCGGTTTTTAAGTAAAAGTAAAAGACACATTTTTCATTTTCACCAATAACTTTATTGAACAATGTATTCACCCTTTTGTTCCACTACCCTCTGCCATTTTTCAGGCAACTTCATAATTCCACATTCCTAAAACTTTTTATCTTTTTGAGCAAAGAACTGTTCCAGGTGTCTTTTACAGTTTTCCAGGTAATTGAAATTTTTTCCATTAAGAGAATTTTGTAAAGACCTAAATAAATGGAAATCCAAGGGTGCAATGTCTGGCGAATACAGCAGATGAATCAGAACTTCCCAGCCAAGCTGTAACAGTTTTTGCCTGGTCATCAAAGAAACTTTCAGTCTTGTGTTATACTGGTGGAAGATGCGTTTTCTTTTGACTAATTCCGGATGCTTTTTGTCTAGTGCTGCTTTCAGTTGGTCTAATTGGGAGCAGTATTTGTTGGAATTTATCGTTTAGTTTTCCAGAAGGAGCTCATAATAGAGGACTCCCTTCCAATCCCACCATATACACAAAATCACCTTCTTTGGATAAAGACAGGCCTTTAGTGTGGTTGGTGGTGGTTCATTTTGCTTGCCCCACAATCTCTTCCATCCCACATTATTGTACCAGTATCCACTTTTTACCACCTGTCACAATTTGTTTTAAAAATTGAACGTTTTCATTATGTTTAAATAGAGAATCACATGTGGAAACAAGGTCAAGAAGGCTTTTTTCGCTTAGCTTATGTGGAACACAAACATCAAAGTGAGGAACATAACCAAGGTAGAGCAAATGATTTTCAACGCTTGATTTGGATCTTCTGAGTATGTGTGCTATCTCCCACATGGTATAACATTGATTGTTTCCAATTAATGTCTCGATTTGATCGCTATCAACTTCAACTGGTCTATCTGATGGTGGAGCATTGTCAGCGAGAAATCTTCAGCAGGAAACTTCACAAACCGCCTTTGAAATGTTTGATCTGTCACAACACCTTCTCCATACACTGCACAAATCTATTTTTGCGTTTTGGTTGCGTTTTTACCTTTCTTGAAATAATAAAGCATAATATGCCAAAAATGTTGCTTTTTCTTCCATCTTCAGAATTAAAATGGCTACACAAAAATTCACCAATCTTGATAAGCCTTTTTTTAAATGCTCGCTGATATGACAGCTGTCACATAAATTCTAATAAAATTATTTCGAATGAAGTTAAAGACAACTAAGTGCTGCTAGAGCCATCTTACAGAAAAACCCAAAAGAAATTTTTTGGCCAACCCAATACAACTAAGCATACCAACTATCCCAGTTTACCAGGATAGTCTTAGTTTGATATTTAAAGCCCCATGTGCTAGATAAACCAGAATGACTGGCTACCCTAAGCAGCATTGTTACTTGAAATTTTCTTGTAAATAAAAAGTGTCAGGGCCTCCCCTAGACAGCCTAAGTTCAAATTTGCATTTTAAGGAGAGATCTAGATGACTTGCATGTGCTTGACAATCTGAGAAGCACTGCTCTTAGACAGTAATGGTTTTCAAGCCTAAAGCACATTAGAATCACCTGGGTGTCTTTTTAAAAACAATGGTGCCCAGGCTTTACCCACGATTGAATCAGAGTTTCTGGGCTTGAGCTCCAGGCCTCTATGAAACTATGACTGAGCACAACTACAAATTTCTTGTTTTGTTTTGTTTTTGTTTGTTTATAAACATTTGAAATTTTATTAAAAATATCACAACCAGGAACATTGTTACAGTTAGAGGCCTTCTTGGTTCTCTACAATGATACTGAGCATATTTGTAAGGGGTTCCCATTGTTTGGTCTTAAACAACCATCTTTCAAAGAAGGAAAAAAAAAAACTTGGCACACTACCATTTAACTTGTTTGTTTCTTCACAAATGGTGAA
Organism: Balaenoptera musculus; assembly: GCF_009873245.2. Classification (NCBI taxonomy): domain Eukaryota; kingdom Metazoa; phylum Chordata; class Mammalia; order Artiodactyla; family Balaenopteridae; genus Balaenoptera; species Balaenoptera musculus. The sequence continues at coordinate 27,937,966 of NC_045792.1, forward strand.
AATACTAAAGTACAGACAAGGAATAATCATAATGTTGTGGCCAACATTATAAATATGGAATTATAAATTTAAACATTTGTGCAGGGAGCTCATCTTGGTGCTCTGTGGTGACCTAGATGGATGGGATAGGGGGGCGTTAGGGACGTCCAAGAGGTAGGGGATATATGTATATATATAGCTGATTCACTTTGTTGTACAACAGAAACTAACACAACATTGTAAAGCAACTATACTCCAATAAAAAAATAAATAAATAAAATATAAAAAGTAAATAAATCTGGTAGGCAGTGCAGCTCCGTGGGGTCTCTGCATCTAGTAGGGTCAGTCTCTGCATTCCTGACAGTGCTCACCTTTATCCATTTTCCCATGTCCTTCACTCCTGCCTCTTATTCCTCCCATCTGTTCCATCAAAGGTCCAGTGGGTCCCCCAGACCACCTTGTCTTCCTCCACCAAAGCCACCCTTTGTCCATGCCCTGGCCACCACAGAAGCCACCTCTGTCTCCACCACAGCCACCTCTGAACATTCCACTAGAACCACTATGGTCCATGAGGCCACCTCGTCCTCCCAGCATGCTACCAGGGCCACCTCTGCCATGGTCACTGCCCGGGGGCGGGAAAGGTGGTGGGAGAAAGCCTTCAGGCTTTGGGACCTTACACTGGTTTCACTCTGTTCTCCAGGTGAAGTTCTGCTTTGCACACCCCTGATTGGGGCACTGCCAGTCTCCAGCTTGGTGCTAGACCTTTCCTCCTCCAGACAGGTCCCCTTGGGAACTGCGGGGCCCTCTTGGTGGGAAGCCTCCTCTGTCTCCTCCTCGGCCTCCAATGTAACCCATGGGTCCTCCAGGACCTCCTGGGCCCATTGGACCTCCTTGGAGAAGTGGCGCCATCCCTCTGCCTTCACAGGGTGACATTACTCCCTGCATGCTGTTCATTGGAGGCTTCTTCCAAGCCAGAGAAATTTTAAGTTTGCTCCCTTGAAAATCCTTCCCATCAAATCACTTGACAGCAGTATTGGCAGTTGGTGGGTCTTCAAAGGACACTGTAGCATCACCTTTGCGCTTTCCTGTTTCCTTGTCAAAGTATATATGTCTCATGGGTTATCCAGTCCTCTTGTTCATCTTAACAACTCCACACTGCTTAAAGAAGTCTGCCAGATCATCTAGAGTCACATTGTCATTTAATCCCTGCACATAAATTGCACTGTTGTCAGAGTCTTCATCTGGATCTGCAGGTGGGCCTAAATCAAGATCTGGTCCTTCATCTATGGGTCCACCAGGCTTATTGAAGCCACCTTGCTCTTCAGTGCCCATTCCACCACGTCCTCCCCACCCACCTGTGCTCATGCCTCCAGGATCAAATCCCCCTCTTCCGCTGCCTTGGTTATCAGGGCCACTCATGCTCTGGTTCTCTCCTGGATTTAGGTTTCAAAGAATTATCAGTGTTCTGTGGTTACAACAACTGAAAAATCTCAACAAAAATCATAGTGAAAAATCAAAATTGTTGTCCAGACTAGGATAAATATCTAAAGATTCACCATGTCTTTAGGCTAAAATAGATCTTGAACAGTATTATGGTTTTACTTGTTAAGATATGAATTACTGTGCTTTACCTGCACTAAGTAACCACTTTGAAACACATTGTTTTGGGGGTATTATTAAGAAGTAAATATATAAACAAAAAATCTCCATGGAATATATTAAGCTTTAGCTGTAAATTAGCTGTTTTGAGCACTTAATTAAAATACTATGTCATTCTTTTCTTAAGTAGAGTGATTTTCCTATAAGAGAGTTTAAGATATCAAGAACATGAATTTGCAATCACCCGGCTTAATCAAGCCTGAGTACCCCCATTGCCTACTAATCTATCAGAAACTGTTGTGGTCATACATTGTTCATTCAGGTGTGATGCTGAAATGACTCATACTGGCAGAAAGCTCAGGTTCATTAGGTAAAAATCAAACTTGATCTTGCATTATAATGCAGTCTTCTAACATGCATTTAAGAAACAATAGTGTAGCTCTTTGTGGTTGCAACCACTTCTATTATTTTCTCCTAAGATATTGTGCATATGCTCTTTTGAGTTAATCAAATGTGTTACAATCACACTTTATCTTACCAACACAACTTTTTTTGAGTACTAAAAAATTCCTCCTGACCCAGCTAAAGAAGAACATGAGATAGAATTTTATTCTTAGAGAATGGGAATGAATTTTTAAATTATCCATAAGTTCCTACCCATAATTCCAAGGACACTGATCTGCTTGACCACTGGCTAGAAGTAAGAGTATCTGGAAGTATGAAGTCAAAAAGCAGAGCAAAACTGTGTTTACATGAGGTGAATTCTAAATTTTGGTTACGTTAAGTTAGGGTGCGAGCTTTCTCAGCTATCACTAACTGGAATGCAATTATGTATTACTGATCAGGTATTCAATAGTCAAAAATTAGTGGTACATAGATTGTTTTGGCATTTAAGTAGTTACTATCCTCATGATCGATATACTGTCTTGTCATGTATGACAAGATCTGGGACCCAAGTGATAGTCTGAGATACATACCATCTTGAACAATTTTACATACGTGAGACAGAGTGGGCTAGATACTTGCACCACTCTGATTTGATCTGATTGGCTTAGAGCTTCAAGAAGCCAACTGTATAATAGCTCTATTGGTTATTGGGATTCCTTTTCCTTGCTTGTCTTTTTTATAGGATCTCTGAAATGCATGCTCTGTTATGGTCAATAGTTTTAGAGAACGAACTTATGATTACCAGGGGGAAGGGCGGGGAGAAGGGATAGACTGGGAGTTCGGGACTAACATGTACACACTGCTATATTTAAAATAAAATGCCTTTCCAAGAAAAAAAAAATTTTTGTTTTCTCAGATTATTTTTTTTTATGCCAGAAGACTGTTATTTGTAATAAGTTTTTTCATGTCATATAGTTTTTTGAGTCATATAGCAAGTATTGTTGCCATGCAAACTATAGGTGTAAAACAGAGAAATTAATGGTTATTCTTCCTTTCTTTTAACAACCATGTAATGAGCACCACCAGTTTTATGCAGGACTAACTCTGTGAGACCCAGAAAGATGAATAATGAAGCAGCCATTGATCACAGGGGCTAACAATCCAGGAGGGAAAGCAACAAGTACAGATACTTACAATAACTACAATTGTTAAAAGTGCATTTCATAAGTGGTCTTGAGAAACGCTGGGGCTACGAAAGGGAAAGATCAATTTGACTTTGGAGTATCAGGAAAGACTTCACGAGGTCAGTAGATAAAGCAATGTTTGTAGATAAGCACTGCAGAAAACCAAAATTTAATCTCTTCTTTCATTTCCTATTTGATGTTTAAATATCCATACCTCACTTGACCTTTCTCATTTGTAACAGGAGATTTAAAACTTTTGTCTTAAGGACAGATTGCATATCTAAATATAAAAGGCAAAAAATTAAGGATTTACAAAAAACTCATAGGAGAAAATCTTTATGATCTTGGAATAGGAAAAGCTTCCTTAAACAGTACATAAAGAGGTTAAGAACATATAAATCTTTTGTTTTGTCTTCATCAACCAGTAAGACAGTGGAAGACGGATGGACAGACTAGAAGATGTGAAGATATTGGTGATACTATGTCTGAAAAATGACTCATATCTTAAATATTTTTAAAGATCTCTCAGAATTAGGTAAGGAAAAGACATTTAAAAATAGGTGAGAGACTTGCCAGTCACATCACAAGATAGGATGTCCACTTGCCCCATAAACATGAAAAGTGTTTGACTTCATTTATTATTGGAGAAATGCAAAATAGAATCACAGTACATATAATTTTACTAGAAGAGTGGAAATGACGAAAGAAAATTCCAAATGTTGAGGAAGATGTGGAGGAACTAGAATTTTCATGTACTCTTAGTAGAACTATAAACTGATAAAACCACCTAGGAAGCTGTTCGACAGTTTCCAATCAAGTGTAAGTTTACGGTATGACTCAGCAATTCCAGCCCTAGGAATATACCTGTGTTGTATCCTATTGCTGCTGTAACAAACTACCTTAAACTTAGTGGCTTAAAACAACACAAATTTGTTATCTTACAGTTCTTTAAATCAAAAACCTCATCAGGTCTCAGTGGGCAAAAATAGAGGTGTCTTATGTTCCTTTCAGCACATTCTAGGTTAGAGTCCCTTCTGAAGCCATTCCCAGCTTCTAGAAGAGTCCTGCATTCCTCGGGTCATGGCCAAGACCTCCATTATTAACGCCAGGAATGTTGGATTCTCTCACCCTTCTTCCTTCATTATCTATCTGTCTCTCTCTCTCTCTCTTTCTCTCTTGGCCTGTCTCTCTCTCTTTGTGCCTTTCTGTCATCTCTCTGCCTCTCTCTTTGCCTGTATTACTGTCTCTCTTTGCCTCTGTCTCTCCTTTTCTCTATCTCTCTGATTTTCTTTCTCTCTCCTTCTCTCTTTCCTTCACCCACAGTAGCCAGAAAAGTATCTCTGCTTTTAAAGACCCATGTGATCAATTGGGTCCATCTGAATAACCTAGGTCACTTACTCCATCCATCTCAAAGTTCTTAATTTAGCCACATCTGTAAAGTCCTATTGGTCATGTAACATACTGACAGATTTAAGGATTTAGAAAGTAGTTATCAAGTTCAAAAACAGGCAAAACTCATCACTACATTAGAAATCATGATGCGGGTACCCTTGTGGAGGATGTAATTTATGATTAGAAGGGGACATGGGTGGGGGACATTTCCAGGATGATAGAGCTGTTCTGTTTCTTATCCTGGGCACTGGGTAAATTGTTTAGTGTGGGAAAATTATGTATGTTATGCTTAAATATTACATTTGAAAAATCTGTTGTACTAACTTCACAGAGCAGTAAATATAATAACCAAATGATATAACAATATTGGAAATTATTTTTATTAGACTCTACCATTTGACAGATGTTGTACAGATTTTTTTTTTTCTGTTCCCACATAGCCCATATGATAAGCATTATTATCCCCATTTAACAAATGAAGGGGCTAAGAACCAGAAGTGTTAAGTAGCATAGCTAATAAAGATCACCTTGACTTAAAAAAAAATTAGTTTTGTTTTTTACTTTTTGCTTCTATATAATGGAAATCACCTGGTATCTTACTTATATCAAACTTTATCCCTTTCTATATAATATTGGAAATTTTGACCATGCTTCTTTATTAGATTCTATTTACTATTTTCTGGTCAGAGGCAAATAATTATCTATAACGACATGCAGCATATAACCAAACTATTTAGGAAAAGAGTTTCAGTTGCTTTCATGCATTTTCCAGATGATAGCATTGAAAACTGAAATGACATTGCCTTCCAGAGTATACAGCCAGGACTTCTTCTTTTCAAAAGGATATTGTTCTCATAAATCATGGGAGCAAAAGAGGCCCTGGAAATGCTAAAGGAGTCTGTAGAGCTATGGGATTCCCTCAACCTTTACCAACAGTTTTCTAGATTACTCCAATTATCTCTGCAGGATCAGGTATGCTTAAGGTGAACTCTTCAACACTATAGAGAATACATTCCTTGCCTAGTCTTTGAGGTAAGAAGATTGTTTCATAGAACTTTGGGGTTGCTTCTCTACTCTAAGATTCTGAGTTTGGAAATGCTATTTGAGATGGGTCTCCTTAAACGCTAACTAAAATATTTGGTTCTTATGTATTGGTCTGATGGTGGCTACTAGGATATTTGGTTAATCAGTTGCATACTAAAAAAAATATAATGAATTTTTAAATTTCTCATACTTTAGCCACTTCTTGGAATCAATTTTACCATTATGTCCTGGTAAGACAAGATAGATCAGAAACAAAGCAAATTAAGATTCAACTTAAATTCAAACTACGTACTTCTTTATCACATATTCTAGTTATATATTATCAGGATATATCAGTTATAGGAAATAAATCTGAAGCTTTAAACATATTTAACCCCAATTTTTTTAGTTTTCTTATTTATATTGGGACTTCAGCATTATTTATTCCAGGCACCCGAAATAATGGGTCAGAATTATTCACATAATTAAACTTGTATACTAAATATGTTTACACATTTCTCTCACACATAAACTACAAATGTGAGCTCTAAAGATTTTTTTCATTGAGTTCCAGACTTTTAAAACATATAATTCAAAATATTATTTTGAAAATATTTAAAATATCTATACAAATGACACTTGAAAGTGCTAGAAAATCTTCACCATGGAGAAGGACAGAGAGTTGGGGAGGGTCAACATCATAAAAAAAATAGATTTTGAAGACAAATAAGAGAAGAATAAAAATAAAGGAAAAGCTGCATTACTATAATCACCTGACAAATGACTTCTACATTTTTATGTTCTTTTAATTTTGGAGTAAGTAGAAAAATATTAAAAGACATGCCAAAATGAGATATGAGATATAGATTTTCCCCTTGTTTTCTCAACTTATAGAAGAAAAAAAAAAAGCAATATTGTTTTTTGTTTCTGCAACTAGGAAAAGTCAAAACGAACTGACTAAAATGCACATCCTCCCACAATTTATTTTTGGTATGCCAGGCCAAACTGTTGAAGAAGGATACTTGTTGAATTTCAATCTGGCTTGCCATGTATCAGCACTTCAGTGCACTTCCACCATCACTTTGCATGCAAGAATGGTAGACAGGGAAGGCTACGACAGGAAAACATGGTAGTTTATCACATGGAGGCTGCAACCCAGAAGACCTGGATTCAAATGCAGAAAGTTATGCCTCTCTATGCTCTGCTTTTTTTCATCCCTAAAATGAGAGTAACATTAATAATAGCGCCTACCTCACAGTGTTGTTGTGAAAATTAACTGAGCTAATATTTAAAAATTGCTTAGAACAATGTCCAAAATATTAGAAATGTTGCATAAGTTTTAGCCACAGTATTATAGGCTTTTCTTTAGCTCAAGCGAAGGTATGATATTTCTTGGAAATGTAGAGGGAACTGGCCTTGAAGGCCAGTAAATATATGTTTGAAAAATATTATCTTTATCCTGAAGGAGTAGCTAAAGTTATTGAAAGGATTGCCAGGACACATTCACTGGTTATCTGACTTTCAGAATGGGCTCTGAGCCTAGAGCTGGATTTAGTCTCCTCTGTTTCTAGAGCTGTCTACTGGCCACACATTTAAATGAGTACTTTTATTGCTCAGAAACATACAGACATCAGGCTAAGCTTTCTATATGACAACAGAAGAATCTGCACCTGACTAAGCTAAGGCAGTGCCCCTATAGGACTGCATAAATCCTAATGAATGGCTGTCTGTACTACTACTGCCTGTGTAACTAATTATGTTAGAAAGAGAACATGTCTCTGGTAAATGATTCTCGAACACATGAGTGAAGTAGCATGCATATATATGGATTTTGTTTTGTTTTGTTTTGTTTTCTATTTACACTCAACATCTAGAGAATAAAAAACATGTACTACAATGTGTACCACATTGAAAGAAAACTCAAATGATATTGTTGAATTTATAAGGAAAAAGCATTAGAGTGTTACCACTAAGTTTTACTTAAAGAGATTTACCAAATAATTCTTAAAATAAGCCATATCCTCTAGAACATTTCAAACGTTTTCAATATTCAACATATATTTATTGAGCACTAATATGGGCCAAGTACCAATCTTATCCGATCTTAATTTAAGAGGGAGTAGATGTAGAAAAAATACTGTATTGGAATTCAAACCATCTTTCTTTCTTAGCCTTTGTTATTTGACATTTATACAAGTATTTTTTGTATACTTGACATTACTAAGTATAATTTACACAGTTAATTTTCCGTCAATGGGTACTTGAATCACAAAAACACTAAAATTACTTCCAGTTATAGTAATACATAACTTTACTGATTTTTCCAATCAAAAGTGAATAAAAACAATAATTTAAGAATATATGACATTATTGTCCCTTATATTAACTAATGTGGTCTGTAAATTAGTATACTGCTGAATGTTACTTAAAAAGAAGAGAATTGGAGGAGATAAACCACTGCGGAGCAAAGTTTAAACTTATATTCCTCTGTTTCTTGTAAACTGGTTATTATTTTCTTTAAATGTTATTAAACGGAACAGAGGCTCTCTGAGATAGTCAACTGTTCTAGTATTTATATCTATTTTTTAATCTCACAAGAGTGTAACCTTTAACCGTGAGAACTGAGATGACCCTAGAGTTTTCTTTGTTAATAAGAAATTGAATTTGTCCATTTGACTAAAGCATAGCTTTTGACTCCACTCTTTGGCAATGTGGATGCTGTCTGAATTATTTTTTCATATTCACAGCAGGATGGCAGTTTCATTTGCAAAGCTCCTAGTCCAATTTTAATACCTAGCCAAATTTAATCCATGTGATTATGCAGATCTGAGATTTTACACTTTCTAGTCTCATTTTCTGAACTTCTTTTATCCTAAATAGATGCAACTCATGAGAAATAATGAGACTCTAACCTCCTACACTTAAGGATGATTCTTACAGCTCCCAAGTTATAATTCTCCACCAAAACTTCCTCTCTAAATCCATCCTGGCTTGTTTTCTCAGTGTCTCTATCTCCTAATGAAAAGAAAAAGAAAAATATTGATGAAAGACTAAAAAAAGATTAGGAAAACAAGTATCTATAGGGCAGGATAGTTGCTCAGTTTCAAAGCTGACCCAAAATTACATTTTCAACCAATTGTTCAAATAATTGAAAAAAATAAAGGGTATGTCTACCTATTTGTGGAGGGCAGTGGTGAGCCACTTCTGCTATTTTATACTTGGTTGAGCAAGTGTGTATTTTTTTAAATATAGTACTTCTCCTATTTCAATTACTAGATATTGCTCCTTAATTTTTGGCAACTGTTTGGCCTTCATTTATTGTTTTCATACTTTTCTCTGTCTTCATGTGTATTTTACTGGGAAAATAGAAGGCATTGTTTGAGGCTGCTGGACCAATGTCATTTTTTAAAAACAATTTTATTGAGATATAATTTACATGACATAAAATTAACTCATTTCAAGTATATAATTCGATGCTTTTTAGTATGTTCAGAGTTCTGCAAGCAGCATCCTAACCAATTTTAGGAAATTTTAATAAACATTAAAAAGAAACCCAATAGCCATTAGCATTCTCTTCCCATTTCTTGCCCAAATCCTCCAGGCACAGGCAACTACTAATACATGTTCTCTTTATACATTTGCTTATTCTGGACATTTCATACAAGTGACATAGAATATGTGGTCTTTAGTGACTGGATTCTTTCACCTAGTATAATGTTTTAAAGGTTTATCCATGTTTTGGCATATATCACTACTTTATTTCTTTTGTGGCCAAATGTTAGTCATTTGTATGTATATACTACATGATGTTTACCTGTAAATTAATTACCTGTAAATTAATGCATTGGTTCAACTTTTTGGCCATTGCTAGGAATGCCTCTATGAACATTTATGTAATTTTTTTCCAAAACTTTTAGTGCATTATAGTTGATTTACAATGTTGTGTTAGTTTCCAGTGTACAGCAAAATGAATCAGTTATATATATACATATATCCACTCTTTTTTAGATTATTTTCCCATATAGGCCATTACAGAGTACTGAGTAGAGTTCCCTGTGCTATACAGTAAGTCCTTATTAGTTATCTATTTTATATATTGTAGTGTGTATATGTCAATCCCAATCTCCCCATTAATCCCTCTCCTCCTCTTATACCCTGGTAACCATAATTTATTATGATTACTCTATTTCTGTTTTGTAGATAAGTTCATTTGTACACTTGTTTTTAGATTCCACATATAAGCATATTGTATGATATTTGTCTTTCTTTGTCCGACTTATTTCATTCAGTATAACAATCTCTAGGTCCATCCATGTTGCTGCAAATGGCATTCTTTCATTCTTTTTTATGGCTGAGTAATATTTAGTTGTATATACGTACCACTTTTTCTTTATTCATTCTTCTGTTGATGGACATTTAGGTTGCTCCCATGTTCTGGCTATTGAAAATAGTGCTTCAATGAGCATAAGGGTGCATGTATCTTTTTGAATTATGATTTTCTCCAGATATATGCCCAGGAGTGGGATTGCTGGATCCTATGGTAGCTCCATTTTTAGTTTTTAAGGAAACTCCATACTGTTCTCCATACTGGCTGTACCAACTTACATTCTCACCAACAGTGCAAGAGAGTTCCCTTTTCTCCACACCTTCTCTAGCATTTATTGTTTGTAGATTGTTTGATGATGGCCATTCTGAGAGGTGTGAGGTGATATATCATTTAGTTTTGATTTGCATTTCCCTAATAATTAGTGACGTACAGCATCTTTTCTGTACCTCTTGGCCATCTGTATGTCTTCTTTGGAGAAATGTCTATTTAGATCTTCTGCCCATTTTTTGATTGGGTTGTTTGATTTTTTGATATTGAGCCATTTGAGCTGTTTGTATATTTAGGAGATTAATCCCTTTTTTGTTGCTTCATTTGAAAATATTTTCTCCCATTCTGAGGGTTGTCTTTTTGTTTTGTTTATGGTTTTCTTTGCTGTTCCAAAGCTTTTAAGTTTCATTAGGTCCCATTTGTTTATTTTTGTTTTTATTTTCATTACCCTAGGAGGTGGATCAAAAAAGATCTTGCATACTCTGACATAAGAGTGTTCTGCCTATTTTTTCCTCTAAGAGTTTTATAGTATCTGGCCTTATACTTAGGTCTTTAATCCATTTTGAGTTTATTTTTGTGAATGGTGTTAGGGAGTATTCTAATTTCATTTTTTTACATGTAGCTGTCCAGTTTTCCCAGCACCACTTATTGAAGAGACTGTTGTTTCTCCATTGTATATTCTTGTCTCCTTTGCCATAGATTAGGTGACCATAGGTGCATGGGTTTATCTCTGGACTTTCTGTCAAGTTCCATTGATCTATATTTCTGTTTTTGTGCCAGTATCATACTATTTTGATGACTGTATCTTTGTAGTATAGTCCGAAGTCAGGGAGCCTGATTCCTCCAACTCCATTTTACTTTCTCAAGATTGCATTGGTTATTCGGGGTCTTTTGTGTTTCCATACAAATTGTAAAATTTTCTCTAATTCTGTGAAAAATGCCATTGGTAATTTGATAGGGATTGCATTGAATCTGTAGATTATTTGGGGTAATACAGTCATTGTGACAATATTGATTCTTCCAATCCATGAACCTGGTATATCTCTTCATCATTTGTTTGTATAATCTTTTATTTCTTTCATTAGTATCTTATAGTTTACTGAGTATAGGTCTTATGCCTCCTTAGGTAGGTTTATTCCTAGGTATTTTATTGCTTTTGTTGCAATGGTAAATGGGATGGTTTCCTTAATTTCTCTTTCTGATATTTCATTGTTAGTGTGTAGGAATGCAAGAGATTTCTGTGTATTAATTTTGTATCCTGCAACTTTACCAAATTCTTTGATGAGCTCTAGTAGTTTTCTGGTAACATCTTCAGGATTTTCTATGTATAGTATCATGTCATCTGCAAACAGTGACAGTTTTACTTTTTATCCAAGTTGGATTCCTATTATTTCTTTTTCTTCTCTGATTGCTGTGACTAGGACTTCCAAACTATGTTGAATAATAGTGGCAAGAGTGGACATCCTTGTCTTGTTCCTGATCTTAGAGGAAATGCTTTTAGTCCAAAAGCAGCAGAATACACTTTCTCCTCAGGTGCATATGGAACATTCTCCAGGATAGATCACATCTTGGGTCTCAAATCAAGCCTCAGTAAATTTAAGAAAGTTGGAATCATATCAAGCATCTTTTCCAACAACAACACTATGAGATTAGAAATCAATTACAGGGAAAAAAAAAAACATTTAAAAACACAAACACATGGAAGCTAAGCAATATGTTACTAAATAACCAGTGGATCTCTGAAGACATCAAAGAGGAAATCAAAAAATACCTAGAGACAAATGGCAATGAAAACACGATGATCTAAAACATACAGGATGCAGCAAAAGCAGTACTAAGAGGGAAGCTTATAACAGTACAAACTTACCTCAAAAAAGAAGAAAAATCTCAAACAACCTAGCCTTACACCTAAAGCAGCTAGAGCAAAAAGAACAAACAAAACCCAATGTTAGTAGAAGGAAAGAAATCATAAAGATCAGATCAGAAATAAATGAAATAGAGACAAAGAAAACAATAGCAAAGATCAAAGAAACTAAAAGCTGGTTCTTTGAGAAGGTAAACAAAATTGATAAACCTTTAGCCTGACTCATCAAGAAAAAAAGGGAGATGACTCAAATCAATAAAATTAGACATGAAATAGGAGAAATTACAATGGACACCACAGAAATACAAAGGATCATAAGACACTACTACAAGCATTATACACCAATAAAATGGACACTTAGAAGAAATGGACAAATTCTTAGAAAAGTACAACCTTCCAAGATTGAGCCAGGAAGAAATAGATAATATGAACAGACCAATCACAGATACTGAAATGAAACTGTGATGAAAAATCTTCCAGGGGGACTTCCCTGGTGGTCCAGTGGTTAAGATGCCATGCTTCCAGTGCAGGGGGCATAGGTTCAAACCCTGGTCAGGGAACTAAGATCCCAAATGCCTTGTGGCAAATAAATAAATAAGCAAATAAATACATACATTAAAAAATAGCAAAATTTTAAAAATTCTTCCAGGACTAGATAGCTTTACAGTTGAATTCTATTAAACATGTAGAGAAGAGTTAACACCTACCCTCCTGAAACTCTTCCAAACATTTTCAGAGGAAGAAACACTTCCAAGTTCATTCTATGAGGCCACCATCACCCTGATACCAAACTCAGACAAAGGTATAACAAAAAAAGAAAATTACAGGTCATGAACATAGATGCAAAAATCAACAAAATAGTAGAAACTGAATTCAACAACACATTAAAAGGATCATACACCATGATCAAGGGGGATTTATCCCAGGGATGCAAGAATTTTTCAATATACACAAATCAATCAGTGTGAAACACCACATCAACAAACTGAAGAATAAAAACCATCTGATTATCCCAATAGATGCAGAAAATGTTTTTGACAAAATTCAACACCCATTTATGATAAAAACCAGAAAGTGGGCATAGAGGGAACATACCTCAACATCATAAAGTCCATATATGACAAACTCACAGCAATCATTCCGTGCAAATTTTTGTGTGATGTATTTTCATTTCACTTTCATTTATGTTGGGTATATATCTATCAAAAGAATTCTGAGTCATATGGAAACTTTATGTTTATGTTTAACTTTTTGAGGAAGTGGCAACATGTCTTCCAAAGTGGCTGAACCATTTTACATTATTACCAGAAATACATGATTGTCTCAAATTTGCAAATTCTCACCAATTCTTTTTACTATCTATTAGATTATAGCTACCCCTGCAGGCCTGAAGTGTTATCTCATTGTGGTTTTGTTTTGCATTTCTCTTATGACTAATGATGTTGAGCATCTATTGATGTGCTTATTGACCATTTGTAAGTCTTCTTTGGAGAAAAATCTATTCAGATCTTTTGCATGCTTTTTAATTGAATCATTTATATTTTTGTTTTTGAGTTGTAAGAGTTCTTTATATATTCTAGATAAACTCCCTTACCAGACATATGATTTTTTAATATTTTATCCCATTCTTTGAGTTGTCTTTTCACTTTCTTGAAGGTATCATTTCTAGCACAGAAGTTTTAATTTTAATGTAATCCAGATTTTCTATTTTTTCTACCATCATTTGTGCTTTTAGTATCATTAGTGCCTAACCCAAGTTCACAAAGATTTACTCCTATGCTTTTCTTTAAGTGTTTTATAATTTCAGTTCCTACATTTAAGTTTATAATTCAATGTGAGTTAATTTTGGGGTATGGTGTGAGGTAGAGGTCCAACCTCTTTCTTTTACATGTAGACATCCAGTTGTTCTGCTACCATTTATTAAAGACTATTTTTCTTTATTGAACTGTCTGGGATCCTTATTGAAATGAGGATTATTGATAATAAATGTAAAGGTTTACTTCTGCATTCATAATTCTATTCCATCAATCTACATATCTATCTTTATGCCAGTACCACCCAGTATTGATTACTCTAGTAATAAGTTTAAAAATCAGGAAGTGTGTGCTCTCCAACTTTGTTCTTTATCAAGATTGTTTTGACTATTTCAGAACCCTTAAATTTTCATATTAAGATCACCTTGACCATTCCTGAAAAAAAATGTCAGCTGGATGTTTGATAGGGAATCTAACAATATTAAATCTTCTGATCAATAATCTTTAGATGTCTTTTTATTTATTTAGATATTCTTTCATTTCTTCCAATAATATTATGTAGTTTTCAGTGTATATGTAGTCTTGTGCTATTTTTCCTTAAATTTTTACCAAATTATTTTGTTCTCTTTTATGCTATTGTAAGTAGAATTGTTAGTTTCATTTTCAAAGTGGTCATTGTTAGTGTATAGAAATATAATTGAATTTTTGTATATTGATCTTGAATTTTTTAATCTTGCTGAACTCATTTGTTATTTCTAATAGATTTTTGGTGGAGTTCTCAAGTTTTTCTAAATATATAAGATATGTGTATTTCCAAAAAATATTAGTTTTATTTCTTCCTTTTTCTAAAGTGGATGACTTTTATTTGTTTTTCTTGCCTATTTGCCCTGACTAGAACTTCTAGTACAGTGTTGAATAGAAGTGGAGAGAGCAAAGATCCTTATTGTTTTCCTTGTCTTATAGAGAAAACATTCAGTATTTCAACATTAAGTGAGACATTAGCTGTGGTTTTTCAAAGAAATCCTTAATCAGATTGAAGGAGTTCCCTTCTATTCCTAGCTTGTTGAGTGTTCTTATCATAAAAGAGTGTTAGATGTGACAAATACATCTTCTGTATCTACTGACACAATCAAGTGGTTTTTGTACTATAATCTATTATCATGCTGATTTCATTAATTGAATTTCATATGCTAAAACAATCTGGCATTCCTGGGATAAATCATACTTGTTTATGTTATATAATTATATATATGTATATGTATATGTGTGTGTGTGTATTGCTGGGCACACAATGCTAGTATTTTGTTAAGATTTTTGTGTCTTTATTTTAAAAAAAGATATTGGTCTATAGTTTTGTTGTGATATTTTTGTGTGGTTTTGATAAAAAGTGCATTCTTAGCCTCATTGAATGGAAAGTGTTATCTCAATTTTTGGAAGAGTTTGTGAAGGATTGGTATTAATTCTTCTTGAATGTTTGGTATAATTCACCAGTGGAGCCATCTGTGCCTGGAATTTTCTTTGTAGGAAGTTTTTATTTGTTTGTTTAATTGAAGTATAATTGACTTACAATCCTGTGTTAGTTTCAGATGTACCAATAGTGATTAGATATTTTTACACATTAAAAGGGGAAGGTGGGGCAAATTAAGAGATTAGGATTGACATATATATACTACCATGTGTAAAATAGATAGCTAGTGGGAACCTGCTGTATAGCACAGGTAGCTCAGCTCGGTGTTCTGTGATAACCTAGATGGGTGGGATGGCAGGGTGGGAGGGAGGTCCAAGAGGAAGGGGATATATGTATATGCATAGTTGATTCACTTCATTGTACAGCAGAAACTAACACAACATTGTAAAGCAACTATAATTCAATAATAAAAAGATCATCTTGCTAAGCCTAGTTACCATCTGTCACCATACAAAGTTATTACAATGCCATTAACCACATTCCCTATGCTGTAGGAAGTATTTAGATTACTGATTCAACCTCTTATGTTATAGTTCTAGAGGTCATAAGTCTGAAATTGATATAACAGACTGTGTTCCTTCTGAAACCTCTAGAGAAAAATCAGTTTCCTTGCTTTCTCCAGGTTCTAGGTGCTACCTGAATTCCACGGCCAATGGCCCCTTCCACTATTTTCAAAATCTATCACTACAACTTTTACTTCTGTGGTTACACACCTTCTCTCACTCTGACCCTCCTGCATTCCTTTTATAAGGACCTTTCAGATTACATTGAGAACACCCAGATAATACAATATAATCTTTCTGTCTTAAGGTCTTTAATTTACTCCCATCTGCAAAGTCTGTTTGCCATTTAAGATAACATATTTGCAAGTTCTGGAGATTAGGACTTAGACATCATTGGGGGTTATTATTCTGTCTACTGAAACCCTTATGTAATTTTCTCTTCCTCTTTTTTTTATTCACTATTGTTGTTATACCTGTTATATCTACATACATTATAAACTCAACAATACATTGTTGTACTAATTACTTTAGTTCATTTTAAGTTTTTAGAAATCTGGAAAGCAAAAGGAGAACAAGTATATATTTATGGATTTTGTTATATTCACCTTTTTATTTATCATTTTTGTTGTCTTCATTGTTTCCTGTGGAATCACTAAACTATTTGACGTTATTTCCTTCTTCCAATATATTTTTGACCTCACCTACCTTCTTTATCCAGTTATTGTCAAATGTATTACATTCCTATGTGATACAGAACCATTAATGTAATTAAATAAATGTTGTCTTATGTAATTGCTTATTAAATAAAGACAATAAAGGAGATGAAATATGCAATTATACTGTTTTTTATAAGTCCCTACATAATTAACTTTATTTTTTGTGTGAAGTTAAACTACTGTCTGATGTCAATTGATTTCAATCAGAACTTCATTTAATATTTCTTACTATGTATTTTCCAGGAAAATATGCACCTTATTTGGCCTATCATTTTTTTCTATTGCTTTCTATTCCTGCCCTGCAAATAGGTTCAGCTGTACCATTTTTCTACATTCCACATATATGTGTTAATGTACAATATTTGTTTTTCTCTTTCTGACTTACTTCACTCTGTATGACAGACTCTAGGTCAACCCACGTCTATACAAATGACCCAGTTCCATTCCATTTAATGGTTGAGTAATATTCTGTTGTATATATGTATCACATTTTCTTTATCCATTCATCTGTCAATGGACATTTAGGTTGCTTCTATGTCCTAGCTATTGTAAATAGTGCTGCAATGAACATTGGGGTGCATGTGTCATTTTGAAGTATGGTTTTCTCAGGGTATATACTCAGTAGTGGGATTGCTGGGTTATATGGTAGTTCTAGTTTTAGCTTTTTAAGGAACCTCCATACTGTTCTCCATAGTGGTTGTATCAGTTTACATTCCCACCAACAGTACAAGAGAGTTCCCTTTTCTCCACACCCTCTCCAGCATTTATTTTTGGTAGATTTCTTGATGATGGCCATTCTGACAAGTGTGAGGTGATAACACATTGTAGTTTTGATTTGCATATCTCTAATAATTAGTGATATTGAGCATCTTTTCCTGTGCATACACCATCTGTATGTCTTCTTGGTGAAATGTCTATTTAGGACTTCCACCCTTTTTTTTTTTATTGGGTTGTTTTTCTTTTAATATTGAGCTAAATGAGCTGTTTGTATATTTTGAGGATGAATCCCTTGTCAGTTGCTTTCTTTGCAAATATTTTCTCCCATTCTGAGGGTTGCCTTTCTGTCTCGTTTATGGTTTTCTTTGCTGTGCAAAAGCTGTTAAGTTTAATTAGGTCCCAATTTTTTATTTTTGTTTTTATTTTCATTACTCTAGGAGGTGGGTCAAAAAAGATTTTGCTGAGATTTATGTCAAAGTGTGTTCTTCCTATGTTTTCCTCTAAGAGATTTATAGTGTCTGGTCTTATATTTGGGTCTTTAATCCATTTTGAGTTTATTTTTGTGTATGGTGTTAAGGAGTGTTCTGATTTCATTTTTTTATTACATGTAGCTGTCCAGTTTTCACATGACCACTTACTAAAGAGACTGTCTCTTCTCCATTGTATATTCTTGCCTCCTTTGTCATAGATTAGGTGACCATAGGTTTGTGGGTTTATCTCTGGGCTTTGGATCCTGTTCTATTGATCTATATTTTTGCTTTTGTGCCAGTACCATATTGTCTTGATTAGTGTTGCTTTGTAATATTGTCTGAAGTCAGAGAGCATGATTCCTCTGGTTCTGTATTTCTTTCTCAAGACTGCTTTGGCTACTCAGGGTCTTTTGTGTTTCCACACAAATTGTAAAAATTTTTGTTCTAATTCTGTGAAGAACACCATTAGTAATTTGATAGAGATTGTATTGAATCTGTAGATTGCTCTGGATAGTCTAGTCGTTTTCACAATATTTATTCTTCCAATCCAAGAACATAGTATATCTCTTCATCTGTTTGGGTCATCTTTGATTTCTTTCATCAGTGTCTCATAGTTTTCTAAGTATAGGTCTTTTACCTCCTTATGTAGGTTTATACCTAGGGATTCTATTCTTTTTGTTGCAATGGTAAATGGGATTGTTTCCTAAATTTCCCTTTCTGATCTTTTGTTGTTAGTATATAGGAATGCAAGAGATTTCTGTGCATTAATTTTGTATCCTGCAACTTTACCAAATTCATTTATTACCTCTAGTATTTTTCCGATGGCATCTTTAGCATTTTCTATGTATAGTATCATGTCATCTTCAAACAGTGACAATTTTACTTCTTCTTTTCCAGTTTGGATTCCTTTTATTTCTTTTTCTTCTCTGATTGCAGTGGCTAGGAGTTCCAAAACTAAGTTGAATAATAGTGGCAAGTGTGGACATCCTTGCCTTGTTCCTGATCTTAGAGGAAATGCTTTCAGTTTTTCACCATTAAGAATGAACTTTGCTATGGGTTTGTCATATATGGCCGTTATTATGCTGAGTTAGGTTCCCTATCTGCAAACTTCTTGGAGAGGTTTTTTTATCATAATTAGGTATCAAATTTTGTCAAAAGCTTTTTCTGCATCTATTGAGATTATCATATGGCTTTTATTCTTTAATTGTTAATATGGTGTGCTGCATTTATTGAGTTGCATATAGTGAATGATCCTTTCATCCCAGGGATAAATCCCACTTGATCCTGGTTTATGATACTTTTAATGTGTTGTTGGATTCCGTTTGCTAGTATTTTGTTGAGTATTTTTGTGTCTATGTTAATCAGTGATATTGGCCTGTAGTTTTCTTTTTTTGTGATATCATTGTCTGGTTTTGGTATCAGGGTGATAGTGGCCTCATAGAATGAGCTTGGGAGTGTTCCTTCGTCTGCATTTTTGGAAGAGTTTGAGAAGGATGGGTGTTAGCTCTCCTGGACTTTAGCACCCCCTCTCCCCCCACTGCCACCAAGGCCTCTTCTGGAACATGGGTAGTTCAATTTTAATTTCTGGAGAAAACACCATACTATTTTCCACAGTAACTGCAGCAATTTACATTCCCACCAATAGTGCACATGGGTTCTTTTTTCTCCACATGCCTGCCAGCATTTGTTATTTCTTGTCTTTTTGATGATAGATTCTCTAATGTGTGTAAGGTGATATCTCACCTGGTTTTGATTTGTGTTGCCCTGATGATTAGTAATGTCGACCACCTTTTCATGTACCTGTTGGTCACTTGCATGTCTTCTTTTAAAAAACATCTATGCAGTTACTCTTCCCATTTTTTGATCTTGTACTTTGTTTGGTTGCTATTGAGTTGCATAATATTTTTAATATAGTTTCAATATTTAACCCTTATAAGATACAAGATTTGCAAATATTTTCTCCCATTTCATAGGCTATTTTTTCATTTGTTGATTATTTCTCTTGCTGTGAAGAAACTTTTTAGTTTGATGTAATCACACTTGTCTATTTTTGCTTTTGTTGCTTGTGCTTTTTGTGTCATATCCAAAAAGTCATTGCCAAGATCAATGTTTCCCTATGTTTTTTCCAGGAGTTTTATGTTTTCAGTTCTTATATTTAAGCATTTAATGCAGTTCTAGTTATTTTTGTGAGCAGTGTAAGATAAGGGTCCAATTTCTTTCTTCTGCACATGGTTATTCAATTTTCCCAAGACCATTTATAGAAGAGATTATCTTTTTTCCTTTGAGTATTCTTGGCTTCCTTGTCAAATATTAGTTGACTAAATATGCAAGGGTCTATTTATGGACTCTCTCTTTTTTTCCATTGGTCTAAATTTCTATTTTTATGACAGTATTGTACTCCTTTGAATGCTGTAGCTTTGTAGTATTGTTTGAAATCAGGATATGTGATGCCTCCAGCTTTGTTCTTCTTTCTCAGTATTGCTTTGACTACCTGGGGTTTTTTGTGATTCCATACAAATTTCAGGATTATTTTTTCTATTTCTGTGAAAAATGTCACTGGAATTTTGATAGAAATTACATTGAATCTGTAGATCACTTTGGGTAGTATGGGCATTTAAACAGTATTAATTGTTCCCATCCATGAACATAAGATATCTTTTCATTTGTTCATGTCTTCTTCAATCCATCACTGTCATGTAGTTTTCATTGTACAGATATTTCACTCTCTTGGTTACATTTCTAAGATTTTATTGTTTTTGATATTGTTGTGAATGGGAGTGTTTTCATTTATTTTGTGTGTGGTTTGTTGTTATTGTATGAAAATGCAACTGATTTCTGTATGTTGATTTTGTATTCTGCATCTTTATGAATTTATTTATAGTTCTAAGACTTTTTGATGGTCCTTACAGTTTTCTACATATGGGATCCTGTATTTGCAAACAAAGATAATTTTACTTTTTCCTTTCTAATTTGGATTCCTTCTATTTTTTTTTTTTTTTTCCTAGCCTAATTCCTCTGGCTAGATCTTCCTCTATTATGTTGAATAGGAGTGGTGGGAGTGAGTACTTTTGTTTTTTTCCTATTCATAGAGGAAAATCTTTTAACCTTCACCACTAAATATGCTGTTTGCTGAGGCGTTTTATTATAATTGATGTTGTATTTTGTCAAAAGTTTTATTCTGCATCTACTGAGATGATCTTATGGTTTTTATTTCATTCTATAAATGTGTGCATAACATTAATTGACTAGTATATGTTGAAACATCTCTGTATCCCAGGGGTGAATCCCACCTGACAATGTGGTATGATCCTTTTAATATGCTTCTAATTCAATTTGTTATTATTTTGTTGAGAATTTTTGCATTTATATTATCAAAAGGAAATAATAGTGTACTTTTTTGTGGTGTCCTTATCTGGCTTTGGCATCAGCCTTCATAAAATGGATTTGGGAGTGTTCCCTTCTCTTTAATTTTTGGACAAATTTAGGATTGGTGTTAATTCTTCTTTAACTGTTAGTAGAATTCACCAGTGAAACCATATAGTCCTGTGATTTTCTGTGTTGGGGGGTTTTGATTACTGACTCAATATCTTTAGTCATAATTGATCTTTTCAGATTTTCTATTTCTTCACGATTCAACCTTGGTAGGTGGTATGTGTCTAGGAATTTACCAATTTCTTTTAAGTTATCCAATTTGTTGGTGTATAATTGTTTATAGTAGTCTCTTATAATCCCTTTGATTTTTGTAGTTACAGTTGTAATGTCTCCTCTTTCTCTTCTGATTTTATTTCTCTTCTCTTTTTTCTTAGTCTAGCTTAAGTTATGCTGATTTTGTTTATATTTTCAAAAATTGTCTCTTCATTTTATTAATCTTTTCTTTAGCTTTCCTATTCTCTATTTCTTTTATTTCTGTTCTGATTTTTGTCATTACCTTTCTTCTGTTTACTTGGACTTAGTTTGTTCCTATTTTTCTAGCTCCTTGTGGTATAAAGTTAGATTGTTTATTTGATATATTTTTTTCTTAATGTAGGCATTTATTTCTATAAACTTCTCTCCTAGAACTGCTTTTGCAGGATCTCAGAGGTTTTGATATGTTGTGTTTCCATTGTCAGTGGTTACAAGATATTTTTTGTTTTCCCTTTGGATTTCTTCTTTGAAATTGTTTGTTCAGGAATATGTTGTTTAATTTCCACATAATTGTGAATTATTTACCTTTCCTCCTGTTATTGATTTCTAGTCCCTACCATCGTGTTTGGAAAAAAAAATACTTGGTATGATTTTAATCTTCTTAAATGCAAAGACTTGTTTGGTGACCTCTCACATGCTCTGTCCTGAAGAATGTTAATGTGAGCTTGAGAAAAATGCCTATTCTTCTGCCATTGGATGGAATGTTCTGTACATGTCTGTTAGATATATTTGGTCTAAAATATGGTGCAAGACAAATATTTTCTTGTTGATTTCTGTCATTACTTAAAGTGGGGCATTGAAGTCCCCTACTGTCATTATATTGCTATCTATTTCTCCCTTCAGATATGTTAGTATTTTCTTAATATAAATATGTGCTTCAATATTGGTTGCATATCTATTTAAGAGTGTTATATCTTCTTGATGAATTGACCCCCTTATAATGATAAGGGGGTCATCATATAATGAACTTCTTTGTCTCTTATTACCATTTTTGGCTTAAAGTCTACTTTATTTTATATACATATAGCTACCTCTGCTGTCTTTTCATTTTCACTTTTATGGAATACTAACTGATCTGCATTTATTGGTATTGCACCCAGCTGTTCACTTCCTCTAATTGTTAGCTGATTTTTCTTGTTATCAATGATGCTCCAGTACAGAAATTGTTAGACAATCATAGAGTTGAATTGGAGCTCCTTTTCTAGGTGTTTTTTGAGTCTAGTGTTTGAGGCTTGCTCTGACTCCAGAAAGACTCTTTTTAGTTGCCTCTGCCTCTAGTGTGTATGCTAAACTTCTGGCTGGTGTATCTTGCTGCTTTCATGGAGCTAGTAGTATTAATTGTACACTGCTAAAATGTCCATTGTTTCTGGAAGTGCCCTTAGATTTGAAATTCCTCATTCTCAGTTCCAAATAAAGTCAGTCTCCTTGTAGAGCTAGTTGTTCTTAAGGCTTGAATCTCTGCTGGTCCTAAATTGTGCACTAATGTTCTGAACCTGGAAAGTGGGAACATAGTCTTCTGCTCTTAGATTGACTCACTGCTCTATGAGTGAGACATTAGGCAAGAGCAGTAGTTGTGGTCTTCGTGTTTTTTTTGTGGGGGGGGGGGGAATCTGTGGTCAGAATACATTTATTGACTTTTTTTTAACATCTTTATTGGAGTATAATTGCTTTACAATGGTGTCTTAGTTTCTGCTTTATAACAAAGTGAATCAGTTATACATATACATATGTTCCCATATCTCTTCCCTCTTGCATCTCCCTCCCTCCCACCCTCCCTATCCCATTCTTCTAGGTGGTCACAAAGCACCGAGTTGATCTCCCTGTGCTATGCAACTGCTTCCCACTAGCTATCTATTTTATGTTTGGTAGTGTATATATGTCCATGCCTCTCTCTCACTTTATCCCAGCTTACCCTTTCCCCTCCCCATATCCACAAGTCCATTCTCTAGTAGGTCTGTGTCTTTATTCCTGTCTTGTCCCTAGGTTCTTTATGACCTTTTTTTTTTTTAGATTCCATATATATGTGTTAGCATATGGTATTTGTTTTTCTCTTTCTGACTTACTTCACCTTGTATGACAGATTCTAGGTCCATCCACCTCACTACAAATAACTCAATTTCGTTTCTTTTTATGGCTGAGCAATATTCCATTGTATATATGTGCCACATCTTCTTTATCCATTCATCTGTTGATAGACACTTAGGTTGCTTCCATGTCCTGGTTATTGTAAATAGAGCTGCAATGAACATTTTGGTACATGACTCTTTTTGAATTATGGTTTTCTCAGGGTATATGCCCAGTAGTGGGATTGCTGGGTCATATGGTAGTTCTATTTTTAGTTTTTTAAGGAAGCTCCATACTGTTCTCCATAGTGGTTGTATCAATTTACATTCCCACCAACAGTGCAAGAGGGTTCTCTTTTCTGCACACCTTATCCAGCATTTATTGTTTGTAGATTTTTTTGATGATGGCCATTCTGACTGGTGTGAGATGATATCTCATTGTAGTTTTGATTTGCATTTCTCTAATGATTAATGATGTTAAGCATTCTTTCATGTGTTTGTTGGCAATCTGTATATCTTCTTTGGA
Source organism: Balaenoptera musculus (assembly GCF_009873245.2). Classification (NCBI taxonomy): domain Eukaryota; kingdom Metazoa; phylum Chordata; class Mammalia; order Artiodactyla; family Balaenopteridae; genus Balaenoptera; species Balaenoptera musculus. The sequence continues at coordinate 27,961,889 of NC_045792.1, forward strand.
GAAATGTCTATTTAGGTCTTCTGCCCATTTTTGGATTGGGTTGTTTGGTTTTTTTGATACTGAGCTGCATGAGCTTCGTGTAAATTTTGGAGATTAATCCTTTGTCAGTTGCTTCATTTGCAAATATTGTCTCCCAATCTGGTCTTCTTGAATTGCCTTTCTCAGTGTAAAACCTCTGCCATTTCAGCAAGCTGGGGTAAGGGTAATCAGGGCTCAGAGTTCTTGGCTTGTGCAACTGGCGTAGAGCTTTTTCCTTATGAGTTGGTAGCTGGATAGAAAAAAGATGCCCAGATCTCTTAGTCTCTCTTGCCTAGAATAGAGCTTCTCCAATACAAAGCTGAGAGGAATGAGAAATGCTGGGATTCTGGCCTTCCTGAAGGAAGAATCCATAGTCCCTTACGGGAAACTGAGGGAAGACGGAGTCCCATTCTCTTTTCTTTCTTATTTTCTGCCTATAGTGGGGCTTCCAACATGCTGAGCTACAGATGGGCCAAGAGTGAGTTATGCTTCCCCAAATTCAGAGTTTATCCCTGTTTTTACCAAAATTTAATGGATTTTCTTCATTAAATATTTCTAAATTTTCTGTGTGCTATTAGAATAAATTGCAGAGATTTTAAATAGCTGTTTACTTTATAATTTGTTTTTTGCTAAGGAGAGGGTTTGTGATCCTCCTCATGCTATCATTCTGCAATTGTCTTTTCCTAAACAATGTAATTTTAAATAAAAATCATATGCTATAATTCCAAATCCTTCAAAATTGCTTTAGAAAAACAATTATTTTTATTAACTTGCCCCTGGATAATATAGACATTTTTCTGATTAGTATGTATTTTCTTGGGAAAAATTTTAAATGTGGTAATTTAATGAGTGTATTGCAAAGTTCTCATAATTCGTTTCAAAAAGTAAATTGATTATTATTCAAGGTATACTCTGTTGCTCACCAGCTTTCATTTGACTTCTGTGTTTAGCCATGGGAGAACCTAACAAATGATTGGAGGCCTGTGGTTTTAAGGTCAGAATATTTCTTCCCTGATCCCCTCCCCGCTATCTGCCTTGGTTCTATGGTTGTGGCTGTGGTTCTGTCCTTTTGTAACTATAGCTCCTTTCAGACTCCTAGTGCCAGTTCTCACATGACCCTGGTAATAGTTTTTCTACTTACCTTGAGAGAGCTTTTCACCATTGCTGGTCTGTAGGGCCTCATCATCCTTTGTTGGTTCAACTATAAATAGTCCCTTATTTAAACTTACTTCAAAATGTCAGCTAAGTATGGCATTTATTCCTGGTGGGACAGTGACTCGTTTTCTTAGTGAGTGGTTCTGGGTCAGAGAAAAGAATGTTAACTTCAAGAGAAGAACATGTGACTACAGATCAGGCTCCTATTTTAAATAGTTTCCTGACAATGTACATTTACTATCTATTCATAGTCTGCTGGCTACTTTGCAGGACCCAGGATCAGTCATTGTTCTTAGTTGCTGCTACAGACATTGATATAGACATAATTAAACAGAAAAAATGAATTTATCCAAAGGGTGTTACATAACTCATTGAAACTCCAGGAAGCCTAGAGAACTGGGACTGGAAAATTGAGGAGGAACAAGGACCATGGTCAAAATCAGTAACACTAGTCCAGTGAGAAAACTGTTGCAATTGCCACAGAGAATAGGCACCCTGGGATACAGTGCCTCCATTGTTGATGCTGAAAACTGGACACTGTCCTTTGCTGCCTCTAGACCTCGAGGGTTTGCCCCTGCTACTAATGCTGTACACTGACATAATGGGTTCTTTGTCCTTTCCTCTCAATTCCAAGTCCAGAGTTGGTGAGTTGGATTGACAGAAACAATATTTCATCCCATGCCCTGACAAAACTATCTGTCATTTTCAGCTTCCACTAATACTCGCCAGGTAAGGAATTGCCCATCCATAAAAGGGGACTGAATGTTTGTCATAGAGAACATGCTAAATACCCATTGCTATGTGCCTATTTGTCTGACAAGCGGTTGTTACTTTTGGCTGTCCAGTTCATGTAGTTATACTTCAAAAACAAAAAGAGAATGAAACAACTCTACCTTAATGTACTACACCATCCTTCATGAAAATAAAATGTATTTTCACCTTCCCCCAAAGAAGGGGAACTCAACATTTCATCAGTTACTGCATCCAGCCAGAGCACCAATATCTCTGGGGAAATGTATACTACTCCTTTTCTTCTGACTTCGACATGCCTTGATATTTTGTAACTACAGAATTCTCACCACAAATATGTCCTATAGAAAATAGTAAGAGGAATGAAACTGAAAGAAAATTAAAGAAGGAATAAAACAAAGGACTTTGTTTTTCATCTCTTTGGGATTCTTTACTTACTGAAGTGGCTGGAGTGACTAAAACTTTTCTTCAATTCATGAAAATTGTGCTCCACCTGTCTATTGCCTAAGTCTGTGGATTTCTCCCTTTACTTTAAATGAAGATGCTTCTGTCATCTGAATATCCATCAATGTGCCATTGGATCTAGTTTCAGTTAACTAAGCAAACAATCACAAAAGCTCCAGGCAGCTTCAATTATTGTACCAATGAATAATCTTTGATAACCTTGTTAAACTTTGTGATGAATGCAGAGTTCATGATGCTGCTTTCTGGAGCTTTGTGTGCTGGTAAAGGAGAGTTTGAAATAACCTGAAGAGTGTTCAAGATCAAATCCAAGTGATTGGATTCTCTTATGACACCTGAAATTATAAAATTAGGATGGCTGGAATAAAAAAAAAAAAAAAACTAAACTAAAAATTATTATCAGCTTGCATTATCTCTGCTTGAGATAAATTATACAGTTACCTAAATTTTAATTGCTCTTTGGAAAGTGAAATTTTTGAAGTGCTCATGTCATGGTCCAGGTTGCTTTCAACAGCAATTAACTGGTATGCATAATGTAAAGATACTTTTAAAGATATGGCATATATTATCCATGTGTTCTCTTTTCTTTTTTCTCAGGCCAGGAATGAGCATCAAGTAGAATATTTTTCTCCGTAGTAATTTCTTATGTGTTGATTTCATTTTATCAGCAGATCCTTCCTTGACTCAGTAAAATTGGGCTACATATTAAGTCTTATGTTTTTTTTTGCTTTGTGTCAGTCATTTCCCCCGAGGTTTGAAGTCAGCAACAATAGAATTTTGCAGTTCACAGCAGAAGACTCCTGATTATCAGCAGAAGCTCCATGATCTGTCTTGAATTCTCTGTTTCTCAGCTCCTTCACTAAATCATCTTACTCCTCCATTGTGACCTTATTCAGATCTTCCAATATATTCAACACTTTCTTCTGTGTCAACATAGCGCTTAGTGGTACTCCATGCTGGTTGTGATTAACAATGCACTGAAAAAAGTTAATTTACTGATTTTTTTCAAAATTATTATACCATATATAAATAACATGTTGTAATTTTCCAGCACCAACCACATTTTATAATTATTATTTATTTTCTCATGAAGAGAAGCAACTCACATGCACAGTAGATGAGAATATGTACATAGTCATGGTTATGTCTTTTATGTAGTCACACTTTACTACTTCTAAATTTTCTTCTAATGTATGATTATTTCCTGCCTCTTAGGCTCACCTACTTTCTTCACAGGTGTATATACTTCCTTAGAATGCCTTTAAAACTTACTTATGAGGGGAAAATGATAGGAAAAATACACAACATATTTTTTAAAATGCAAGCATAAGACAAAAACCTATAGAAAAAATTGCTTAGATAAGACTACATCATATTCTACATCTTTTCACATTGATACTCATGCAACTCAAATATTTTTACTGACACCTACATGTAGGTTTGTCTACCAAGTTTTCAATTTATATAGTGAATATTGTTTAGATTTACTTGAAAGATATGCCAACGTATATTCAGATGAATAGAGTTCAGAATATCAAGTAATATTTTTGTTTACTCCATTGCAAGCTAAACATAGCAGAATTATTTCCCCAAATACCAGTTGAGTTTTTCATTTCAGCCCTGTCTAGAAAATTAACTGATCACTTAATTAATTAAGTGATCACTCCCCATACCAGTTAAGATTCCTTGTTTCATGCAGAAGAACAAACTGGGTAATTTAAGCAGAATATTTGTGAAGAGGATAACGAGTAGTACACAAAAAATTAGGAAGTCTAGAGAATCAGGTCAGAAAAATGGCCAGGAAGAGGGGAAACTATGTAGCTGCTAGCAACAGGCTAAATGCCACATCAAATATCAGCTCTGTGATAACAGTTCTACTGCTGTTGCAGCTGTTGAACACCACACAGACCAGCTTGTACTCCTGCCACTGTTGGCACCAAACACAATACTCTGTATACACTGTGCTGCTTCCACTGTTGCTGCTCCTATCCCTGGAACCTGGATAATGTTGCTACTATTGTCATAATTGATGTTCCTTGGCCTCTACCCTAAATTTACAAAATCCCAATTCAAAGTCCAAGATGGTGCAAGCTGATTGAAGGAGCAAGGTCACATACTGTCAATCTAGTTGCAAGAGAGGCTGAAACTATCATACTTGTCTCAGAGAAAATAGGCTTTGTCTATACTGACATTCAGAGGTCAAGAAGAAGTCAAATATGGGAAGAGTGATCATATTCTGGACAGCCAAAAATCAACTCATATTGATTACATGACTTATGAATTTTCTATTGTTTAAATGAGTTGAAGGAATTGACCTGTCAGTAAAAAGAAAATCAGCAACCCTAAACATAAATTAATAGATCAGTGGGATAATAATGCTTATAATACCATTAGTGTTGGCTTTAACTTGAGGTTGAAACTACCAATTCAGCATTTTATGGGAGTACTTTAAATCCTCCTTTTAGTTATGGAGTTAGAAATTCAAAAATTCACCCCTTATGAGTGAAGCAGGGCAAGCATTTATGAAAATACTAACCTGGGTTAAATATGTACTCTCTGGACATGAAAATAATGAGCCCATACGAGGCATGAGGTCTTGACCTTGCACTGGTCAAGTTCTCACCCGCTGAGTTAGCCATCTGTATAAGCACTATTATTCTCCTTTTCTTGCAAGATTATATAAAATTCCAATTAAAAATAGAATGTTTTTTTTTTAAGGCTGAAGCTAGATTTTATCAAAAGACACAAAGTTTCTATTTCTTAGCTCTATTGTTTTGCTATCTCAAACTCCTTATCACCCCTCTCTGATCCCATAGAACCCCACAAAAAACTAGCAATTTAAGATCCATTCACCCAGGAAAGGGAATGTAAACATGGAAGATGAGGCTTGAAGTATGGAAATTTCAATGGAAACAATCCAGTGTACTAGGACATACACTCCATGGTAAAAATAAAAACAAAAACACTCCTTTTTTTCCTCAGAAATTCTGGAGTTTGTGTAGAATATAAATGTATATATATAACTGCCATATATCAGTTCTTAGATCAGTTACACAATGTTTTGACTCCCAACAAATTTTATATATCTTCCCACAGCTGAATAAACTTTTCCATTTCTGTTTAAGTGCTGAGTCACTAATGCATGTTCTTCTTTTCATAGAGAAGACATCCATAAGTGACCTCCATAAGTCTAAAATGACCACTTTCCTCCACTTGGCAGCTAGGTAAGCATTAATTCAATAAGACTACACTTCCAAAATTGTATTTGCCTTAAAAACCAGGATTATCTGTTTTCTCCTACTTCATCTGGCCATATGACTTCTAAAAAATATGTAACTGGGTTCTTTATGTGTGAATATTGGATCTGGTAGATTTAACAAAAAGTAATGATGATAAAGGACTGAGTTCCTATAGTGTGCAAGAAAGGCTGCTGTGCACTTTATACACATTACATCTGCTGACCTGAAACTAATAGACTGCCAGATATTTTTCCAGCAAAAATAGCTTATATAAGATCAGTAGAGAATTGTAATTTCAGATCTGCCACCATGGCAAGCCATGTGGTAGTTTCTGCACAACAAGAGAAGGAGGATGCTTTTATAGGTAGAAAAAAGAAAGTGAGGAGGGCTATAGTAAACAAAGACTCCATGGCTTTTGATTGGCTGAGTCCTTGCCACGAAAGAAAAAAACTCTTTCTTCCTCATGTTGGACTCTCATCCCCCAACTCTATTCAACTGTTTCTACTTATTATTTTTTTACATATATAATGCCCCAAATCGTTACCAGATTCACATATATACAGGGAGGAAAAGTGATTTTCTCAGTGTTACACAATTTTTAAGTGGCAGAGCTAGGATTAAGTGCACTTTAGCCACATTTGAGGATCTAGAGGGATTATTTGAAAACTGATACGTAAAGGGAAAAAATCAAGGGTGTATCCAGCTTTTCCAATGTGAATTGTACTTAAGTGTAACTAAATAATTGAGCACCAGAATTTCTCTTTAAGGAAGTACTCAAAACTTTAAATGAAAAATAGTAGAGTCAGAACATCACCATTTTTAAATCCAAGAGAAACAGAGATGCTGGAAACGGTTACCAATAACAGCTAAAAACCACAAAAAGGAGAGAAAGCTAGACTATATGTGTTTCCTGCTGGAACACACAGTACCACATTCCAGAATGTGATCAAGCTTCTAAGTCTAACAATAACAGGGGACAGAAGAGCATGTTAAATAACACCCCAGGGATGAAAACAACCAAAACCATATTGTGGAAAACCACCTGAGTAAATAAATAAATTCTAAGAAATTGAGAAAGAGTGAGAACAAGAGCTAGAGAGAGCAGGGGATGGGGGGGAGAGAGAGAAAATCAAATCTATAGATTAAAAGAAACTTAAGAAACTTGCCAACCAATTGCAATGTGTAGAACTTATCAGAACACTAATTATTAAAAATCCTTTAACAATTATGAAACGGATATATTTATTTGAACTCTGTCTAAATATTTGGTGTTATTGAGATATTGTTTTCATGCATATTTTAGGCATAATAAAAAAGAATATTGCAGTTATGTTTTAAAAGTGTTATATTTTAGGTATACATAATAAATATCCTTTAATACAAGTATGTAATGCTTTAGATTTGTTTGAATAATCCATGAGGAAAGGATAGATGGAGGTAGGGTCATAGATGAAAGAAGATTGAAATTGGGAGATTAAATAATGGGTTTCATCATACTATTCTTTCAAAATTTGTAAATACTGAATTTCTATAATTAGAAAACTTACAAATATAGTTTTTTTAAAATATAAACTAAAATGAGGAACTCGTGAGTCTTTTTTGATTCCCTGCAATTAATATCAAGCACCCATTTTTCTTTCTTTCAAATTCTTGGTTCCCTATGAGTGTCAATGCAACATTAAATTATGTTTGTGCAATGAAGATAGTTTCTTTAGATTTTAGAAGACTCTTACAAGGTGTGCCAGTTGTGTTTGTTGATAGTACCACACCTGCTCTTCTAAGCCTGTCATTCAAGTACAATGGTATAGAGGCCAGCAATGCCATTTACCAGATGCCCTTGCCAGCATTTTTCTATTTCAATTTTGTAGTAGGAGGCACTCAAGTAAAATGTGATTGATTGAAGAGAATAAAAAAATCATATTATTTGTAGCATAAAATCATATTCTTATGTACTGAAAGCACATACAAGCATATACATGACCATTGATTGGCAGAGAGAAGCAGTAGGTTTTGCCTATTTTCAGGCTTCCTCTTAAGAAACATCAAGTTTGATATGAGAGCAACTGAGGCCTTTTGTGGCAGCTTCCTTGAAATTCCTTCAGGGACAGGGATAACACCAAGTTGGGATTCCGGTATGGTCTATTTTATCATCTATGTGTTGGTTACTTAAGCGTTTGTGAAAATCATTGAGATGTATACTACGATACTTACACTTTTCTATGTATATGCTACTGTACTTCAGTAAGATGTTAAAACAAAAACAAAAACAAAAACAAAACAAAACAAAACAAGAAAAACAAGAATAGTCAGGAAGTGCTGAAAAACCTCTACCTTTTCACATTGTTTCAATTGAGCAAGAAAAGTCATTGTGATACTGAAAGACAACAAAGACTGATCACAGATAAATTCAGATCTGCATTATTTATAGATATCCAAATAGCAACTCAACTGATTAAGACCTCAGGTTTAAATTAACCCCATGCCAAATGCAGGGTAGTGATAGATATTTCCAATGTGAATAGAAGCATTCCATGGATCATATTCAATTTGAACTTTGATGGCAATTTTGGGGCTTCTATCAGGGCCTGTACCTGCATCAGGAATTGTGAAATATTGTGAGAAACACATTTCCTGGGTCATTTCAATTTGGTATATAATAACTTAGCTTCACTGGTAATGGCATCTCAAGGTTGAAGCGTTAAACTGGGTGCATGAAAGAATTACAGGGAAAGAAATATGAGCCTCACTTACTGACCTGAAGGTCAAAAGGTGGACTTGCAAAGAAAAATCTCAGGGAGACTTCTACTTTAAGGGAAATTAATAGAGTATAATGTGTGTGGGGGAAAGGAATTAGGCTTGCTCTACATGACATATTTTAGCCCATTCTAGACCCATCAAAGTAAAACATCTGCAGAGTCTAAAAACGTATTTTGATAAAACATTCTTAAATACATTAAGATGCTGATGCATAAGATAATTATTTGTCATTAGGTTAATCAGTCATAAAAATGTCCCAAAGATTCCATAAATTAATTCTTAACTAAACAACCGTAAGTATATTATATACTAATCAAAGTAAACACTGTTATAGCAGGTTCTATTTCACAGAGTATTTTGACATGCCCAATTTGAATTTGTTCCTTTACCAATGACATATTATCTATACTGAACATTATGCATGTACACTGCACACAGACCTACAATTCCTAGGAAATCACACTCTAAACAATCTGTTCATAACTCTGACTGCCCAGTGTGGTTTTTAATTTTTTTAAAATAATTGTAATATAAGCTTACATTTCTTTGTAAAGATTCAAATGTTAAGAAACTCTTAGAACAACTTTTGGGAAGGTCTCATTGATCTCCTTTCCTTTTTATCCCGCTCCAGACCTCAAGAAAAACCATATTCACAAATGATACGTATCCTCTCAATACCTTTTCCATACTTTTGAGGTAGATATGCACTTATCTATGCATAGGGTTTTTTAAACACATCATTGTGTTCTGTAACATTTTTCCCACTTAGTAACATGTTCTGAAATAGTTTTCCATGTTAATACACTTAGTTCTACTTCATTTGGTTTAGTCACTACCTAGTCTTCCAAATTATGGGTGTTTCATAATTCAATCAACACCTGATACAAAGGTTTACAATTTCAAATAATATACAGGTTAAAAACTTGGGCTCTGTGGTCTGATTACTCTGCTGTTTAACTAGTATGGACAGTTGAGCAAAGTATTTAACTATACTGAGGTGCATTTTCTTAATCTATAAAAATGAGATGAATGCCTACCTCACAGGAATACTGTGAGGATTAAGTGATATAAGTAACAAGCACTAAGCATAGAACCTGGCACATAGTAAATACTCAATAAATGTTAAATAATACACACACACACACACACACACACACACACACATGATGTATGTAAAGTACCTGACATACTGCCCAAGATGTTAAATGCTCAATATATGATATTATTATATAGATATCTTTCATGTTTTCTTCTCTGTTTTTAATAACCATTAAATATTTATCTACAAAGGTTTTATTTATATGAAAAGTATCTATCATTTGTTAATTTGTTAATATTTTTAGCCAGTTGAGTTTTTTAACTCTGTACAATCATTCTATATGAACTTTTTTCAATTTTATGAATGCAAATTACTCATACAAATTACTTATAGCTTTTAATATTTGTCAAACTTAGAAAGGCCTATGTCACAAAAACTGTAAAAATATTCTCCTATACTGTATTATTATTTTTATTTTTTCTGGAATTTTTTCCTACCTGCTTCTGGCATGCATCTTTTTATATGATGTGAGGTAGGCATCTGTTTTTAATTTTTTTCCAATGCATCACCAATTATCTCCAAGTCATTTTTCAATTATTCCCCCATGGATTTGAACTGCCATCTTTAATCACATAATAGATGCATACTCATTCATGGCTCTCTTTCAGGACTCTGTATTTATTGGCCATTTAGATTAGAGAATATTTTTCTTATTTTGTGATATACTTGGTTGCTTTGGGTATAAGTATTAACCTTGTCATATAGAAATAGTTGTAAACATTTCCAGATCCCTTTATCCAGAATCGCATGCACTTTTCTCAGTCCATTCATGGTTACACAACATTGGTTGGATCTAGGAGAAATTGAAGAAAACTTCTTCTGTTCACCTCCAAATGTAACTATTCTTTCTTCTCCACTAGACCTGATCCTGCCTTCAATCACTAGAAATGGAATTCTGAAGAGCTACAGGTTGTGTAGTAACTATTTTCTGTCTATCCTCTACTTTAATCACCACCACTTTTCCCCTATCATTAGGGGATTTGCAGTTGTAATTACTTTTCCTAGCATTAGCCAAGTTGACTAATTCTTGTGCCTCCAAATTTTCCTTTTGTGGCACAAACATCACTTTTCATATTTTTTGAGTCCTGTAAGAATCTCTTTCCACTCCATTTTCTATCCAAATCCCACCTTTGTGTGGTAATTTCTACTATCTCTGTTTCACACAGTAAAAGTTTGCCTGAGAACTCACAGGATGGACCTTATGCATCATAGCAATGCCTTCATAGTTCACTGTGACAAAACTAATGCTCCATTATTCCCTTTTCATGTTGACATATATATGAATGGCTCATGTTAGATTATAAGATTAGTAAATAAATGTAATGAGGTATCGGTAGTGATAGATGCGGATGCTTTCTGAAATGATTTGATGACTTGGCAGCATCTTAAGACCCAAATTACCTACCTCTGAGGTACTTGTAGTAGTGTGGGAAGAATGCAGTGACTAGCTCCATTCTAGCATATTTCACTGGTTTGTGAAGTGATGCGCATCATATGTTACATTGGGCATCAACTTAAAATACTCTTATGGCTCAAGTTAAATCATGGTGAAAAAGGGTATTGAAACAGTGTTAAAAAATAGGACCCTGATCCAGAAAGACTGGGCACTTGCTTCATATGGGAAGCATGGCTTCATAATCTGTGATTTAACTCTTTAGTTCTACATTGCCTCTTTAATTACTCTGAAATTTTAATGAGTTTGGAATCAGTTTAGATGAAAAATAAGTGTTTTCAATTATTTTCATGGCAAAAAAGTAAGACTTTAAATGGTAATTTTTCATGAATATATTATTTGAATATGATGAAAATGTTTTTCTTTCATTTATTTTAAAGACGTTGTTTTTTTTAATGTCATTAACAAGTTCAAGCCAGAGAAATCAGCTGAGCTTCTGAAATGCCACTAAATTTAGGCATATAAAATATTTTATACTATGGTTTTAACTGTAAAAAGTAAACATTTTAATTGAAAGGGTACATTTTAGGAATTAAAATTTAAATTAGAAATGGACTGCTATTCTTCTTTGTTACTGAACTTAATTTCATCCTAGGATGGCCATAAAACAAAAAATAGATATATTTTGGAGTTCAAATTCATATTTTTAAAAGCCAGTCTAGTTAAGTAGTCTCATAGACATACTGTGTCAACAAACTAAGACGTAGGGAGGTGAAATAGTTGGAGCAGTAAAATTAAAAATAAAATAAGTTACAGCATTTATTAGTGTAATAGAAAATGCCTGGAGCTAGAAGTCAGCAAACTAGAGGTTTCGACAAAAATCTTACAGTAGCTCATTCTGTGATGTGAAATAACCAGCTCACCACTGCAGGGCTTACATAAGAGGAGAAGTTTTGTGTCAAAGATCTTGAAGTTTCCTTTCTGACATAAAATATGTGTAAAAGTCCATGATTTTCCCAGTGCACTCTCAATGTGATAGTCCAGCTGCTATCACACATCTTTTGTTAGTTTAATATTGAATCTATTATAAACTGCCTCACTTGAAAGAGAGAAATTCAGTATTTTACAATGGCACATAGGGTTAATAGAAAATATACTAATACAGAAATATAGATCAAAGGAACAGATAGAAAGCCCAGAAATAAACTCATATGCCTATGGTCAATTAATCTATGACAAAGGAGGCAAGAATATACAATGGAGAAAAGTCAGTCTCTTCAATAAGTGGTGCTGGGAAAAATGGACAGCTACATATAAAAGAATAAAATTAGAATGTTCTCTAATATCATACACAAAAATAAACTCGACATGGATAAAATTAACCTTTCTTATGTTTGTCCATTTGACAGAGTTTTGATATGTCATGACCTGGCACATAAGCTATAAATATCCTCAGATGGAGCCATTCATTGATGTGTTTCTTCATAAGCAACAAATAAGCTAAGTATTTTTGAGAATCCAGTAACTTGGGAAATAATATAATGATTATTGAAATTAAAAATATTTTTTATAATTAGTTATTAAGCAAAATATATAATATGTATAAAATGGCATTATTAAATTTACAGCTTAAATGCCCCAAACATAGAGGCATTAATGGAGAAAGTATTTCAGTTGTTCTTTTTCACTTATCATTGAGATATAAACTAACAGTAATAGGACAGGCCCATTAAATGTTTCATATGATCAAAGTAAATCTCTGTTTTATGTTTATGACTATAACACTGGAACAATTAATAACAATTTTATTGTAAACAAAATTTATATCCCTTTTGATCATTTTTCGAGTCCTTAAAGTTGTTTTGATATAGTGTACAAAGTTTCACTTAATACTGTTTGTGAGACTTTCATGTTAAAACTTAAAAATTCTATTCCAAAAATTATAGAGTTTTCTCAAAAAGAAGTCTTTATTGAAACCAAATTTTAAATATACAGTGTCTTATTATATCATCAATCATTAGTAATTATAATTTTAATCCTTGTTTTTAAAATAATATTAATACAGTAAGGAAATTTAAACATGACTATTATTTTTGGAAATGCTTTTCTTGAAGATCACAGTGACTCACTTGAATAAGATCTTTTCTAAGTCTCATCTAGAGTAGAAGAATACACAACAGCAAGTGATTTAGGGTGCTTAACATAAATTCTTTTTCTCATTTGTTCATGTAAAGACTACCCAGAGCATAGCACTAAGGAATATAACAGGTAAGGTACTAGTAATGTGGTGTGTTTATAAGAACACATGGTTTTTAAGAAGGTTTTATAGATAAATATATGTAAGTTATTTCATATAATCTATAAAAGAGAAACAATAAAAAATACAATTAAATTCAACACTACCTTGAACTTATTTATGGCAGCTCAAAGGAAAAAAAAAACAAAACAAAAACTAAAGGGTTTTGAAATTCATCAAATTTCCTAAAAAGAGTGCAAGTATGAAGTTCCAGAATTGATTTCCAAATTTTGATTTGCTCTCCAGTATGACATGAAGTTGAATTGCTCCAAATCAGTGGCAGATGATATTACCTAGATGAAAGCAACATTGATGGAAATGAAGGTAGATTTATCAGGGAGGAGTGCAGGGCAAGCTGCAATGGCATTCTCCCAAATCTTTGAAACAGTCAGAACAAAATTATGAAATGTTCTTTTCATTCTAGAATATCAAAATATTTAAATATTTTCTTTTTTTCACTAATGGAGAAAATGGAATCCCTGGAACTGCTCACTCACCAGTGCTAGAGATTGCTTAAGCTTCTGTAGCAAACTCATATTATTCTCTCTGACAAACGTACCCTATTACTCTATGTGTGGCACATGTTCTAAGAGGCAACTCCTCTTGGGAAATATTTGTTAAGATAATAGACAAATTCATTTTCCTTAGTTACACTTAGCTGGACAATTTGTTCTCAATCTGTACATGTATTCATTTATGCACTTATATATGAGATGTACATACAAATATCTGTATATTTGTATAAATTTAGTGCTTAAACTATAATATCAAAGTGTTCTGTTTTGTTCTGTTTTTAATTTATGATTATGGTCAGATAAGTGCCAGTTTGGGGAAACTGAAGATTTTAGCATACCCATCTCAGACAGACAAATTCCTTTACCTTATTAACCTTTGTTCACCTATAATTATGTGAATTCTTCAAGATGTCTTTTCTCTCCCTACTACCAGACACCTGACTTGAGGTCCGTCAGTATGGGGTGAAAAATATAGTCTATTGGTAAGAACTCGTTCCAGAGCATCTAAAGAATGTACTTCAAACTGCTAAAATAACTCTCCATTTGTAGTAGTAAAGCATCCCAGGAGTGGAGAGATGGTAATTTAATATGTGGTGTCAGTGTCACAATTAATTTTCTATATTTAAGGTAAGAATCTGATGATGTTTTTACCTTTACCACACTAGTTAGTATTTTCTTGTAACTCACTACTTCCTAACATTTAAAATTTCAGTGAAGTTTTATTGATGTTTCCTTGCAGATTGAACTGAAATTGCCTTTTAGTTAAGACTTTAACTATCATCTTGGAATAAGGATGGAATTTTTGCCCCTGTTTTGTATCTGCTGTAGACTGATAAGCTGAGTATTAGAGTTACAACTGTTAATAGTGAGAAGAATGTCCTTTATGCTTCTTCCCCATGCATATTATCAAGAATGGCCTAAGGTTGGTGAAATTGTCTGGATAATATTCTTACTTGTGCATAACTATCATTAAAAAATCATCTGTTTATCTATCTATCTATCTATCTATCTATCTATCTATCTATCTATCTATCTAACTATCTATCTATCATCTATCTATCATTTACCTACCTAATCTATTTATCCTACTTACCTATCTAATCTATCCACTCCCTATTCTGGAATTTGGAAAAGTTTCACCATAAATCTTCAAAGTACAGAAATAGATATTTGAAATGTCTTAATAGTGGAGCAATTTAGCATTCATCTGAGAGAGTGTTTCAAGCTACCAGTTATCTCACATGTGGAGAGTTTGTTTATACAAATAAACATAAGAAAGTGACTTGTAGAAGCCTCAACAACCACTTATCAGGTCTCAGAAAGATCTGAATACAGAGCAGTACTCACCTCTATTATCTATCAAAGATTCTAGTGATGCAACAGTAACACTTAAAGGCATGTTTTGTATCTTATAAGAACTGAGACACTATTTGTTATGTGCTCTCTTACCTCTGTTCTGCTGGTTCTTCCATTTCTCTCTCTTTCTCATTCTCTCTTTCTCTCTTTCACACACACACAGACACACAGACACACACACACACCTCCCCAAATCCCACAGAGGCCATCACTAGTAAGCCATTTCCATTTGATACAGAAGCCCCCTAATTGGGCAGTACTCTCATGCCAGGCCACATCATAGGCTATTGGCAGATCTATAGATAACAGCCTTTACATGAGGAGCCCACCACTGATCTAAGCTGCAATGACCCTTGGGGGTGGAAGAAAAGGTTGTTTAAAATTTGGTGCAGAGATTTTTCAAAAAGGGTGGTGGCCAAGGAAGACTTTCAGAGAATTACAGTCTTCTCTCTAACACTTCGCTACACAGAGTATGGTCTATGCACCAGCAGCATAGACATTACCTGGGAGCTAGTTAAAAATGCAGATTCTCAGGCTCTTTTTTGATTGACTGAACCCAAATCTACATTTTCAATTGACTGCATTTTTAACAAGACTTGAGTGATTCACATGCATATTAAAGTTTGAGAAACACAGCATCTGACAAGCTGTCCCTGGGCTCCAATTTGACTCTTAACAGGATCTGTGGTATCAATACATCTATCTCATTATACTGAAATTTCAGATGTAAAAAAGGTGCATTGAAGGACTCTGTTACTTTCCTGAACAAAGATAAGAAAATAAGAAGTATCTCCATCTGAGCTGCATATTCTAGCTCCTAACAACCTTTGATATGTATGTATGTGATGTGTGATCCATGCACTTCTAAAAGGGGGGAGAGCACTGCTAAGCATGGAGATCCAAGCATGAACTTAAATGTACAAAACACTTGGGTGTTTTTGTTTGTGACTAATTAATGCTTTAGCTAGATATCACCTCATTGAATAAAAAATGGATTTGCTCCAAGAAATAATTTTATCAGTCAAGTTTCAATTTTAGGAAATTATTAGTTAGAACTTATTAAAAAATTTAAATGTGCTTTAAAAGAAAAAATAGAAAATATTTTTTATTTTCTTCAGAAGTGATATCTAACATTCTACCAAATCTATTTAATTTGTCACACCCCTTCCTCTTTTCATCCTAAATACTTGTATTCATTAATCAATATTTAGAAATCCGATTTCTAGAATCATTCAATATTTAAAACAATTAAGGAGCAATATTTGCAGCTATTTTACCTATATCATAAATAGTCCCCCAAAAGGAAATGTTAATTCGTTGCCAATTTCTTTTTCCTAGACCGGTTCTCTAACATCGTGTTTTGATCCTCTTCTGTGTCTTGATCAAGGAGACATGCACCAAAGCAACCACACTCCAATAAAAGTTAATTTTAAAAAAATGAGACATGCAACATAAGTAATTTAAGAACAACACTGATAAACCAAAGTTTCCAAACAAGGTTTTGTCTATGAATAAAACAGTAATAAAACTTAATGCTATTCTTAATAATTGTACTCTCACTTACTTAGATCACAACATTTTAAACTTTTAATTAAAAAATAAACTTTAAATTTAAACTTACAAAAAATTATACACAATACATAATGAACTCTACCTGGATTCATGATTTGTTTACATATTGTTACATTTGTTTTCTCTCTCTCTTCTTTGTCTCTGTCTCTGGCTTTCTGTGTGTCTGTGTGTCTTCTCTCTCATTCATATATATATATAACACATATATGTGTGTATGTATTACATGCATTTTATGTTATATATAATATGTATATTTTAATATAATTTTGGATGAACCATTTGAGAATAAAGCAAAACTTGACTCTTGATGCTTTACACAGAAATACTTTAATGTATGTCTCTTAAAATAAGGAGATTTCCTTACAAGACCACAATTTCAATTGTGATAGGGACAGAATAAATGGACAAAGTAGGTGATTAAATAATTAATCTCACCAGGGGATTATAAGTAAAGAAAAAATTATGGGAGACTCCTGTAAGTTAATGATCACTCAAGAAAGCAGGTTTGCTTAGCCACAAAACAAAGCAGGCTTTCTTAGCAAGGAAACCGTGCAACAGAAGCATAGACATGCCCCAAAACGATAAAACAATAGTGGAATGAGCCCCTTACCCTGCCCAGTAAGCTCAGTAAGTTTATGATTCCTAGGACACGCTCCTCTGTGCACACTAAAGACAAAAATATAAAGAAAAGGTGACATTATATTAAAACCTGAGATTATTTACCAATTTTAGCATATGTTACCACTACTACTAATTTAGATAGTGCCATGACAGTCCCGCTTTGACCATGTAGGGACAAGAAAACTCCCCCCACCTGATGAGGAGGAGAAACTGATGATAGAAGTTTGATGCCTACTCAAGAATGCAGAAAAAGGTGGTCTTCTCCCCCTCCCCACTTTTCCTTTGATTATGAAACTGTAGCCCACTATGTTCTCGAGGCATGGCACCCTCTCACCTGCCCTCTTATAAGCCTCACAAGCATCCTATTCTAATAAATCACTTCTTATCTATCACTTTGTCTCTTACTGAATTCTTTCTGTGCTGAGATATAAAGAACAGGAGCTCCTCAGAGCCCACCCGGCCACATTCCTGCAGTTTCAATTTCAGATAATTTAATATTTATCCATTATTGTCTAACATAAATTTCAATTTTGCCAGATATCCCAAAGTCTTTTATAGGTTTGTTTCTTCTGTGATCTGTGATCCATTCCAAGCCTGTGAAATCTGTTTCATTATTATCACTTTAGTCTCCTTTAACCAGGATAGTTCCTGAATCAGTCTTTGACTTTTATGACCCTGATTTTTTTTTTTTTTTAATTTTATTTATTTATGGCTGTGTTGGGTCTTCGTTTCTGTGCGAGGGCTTTCTCTAGTTGTGGCAAGCAGGGGCCACTCTTCATCGCTGTGCATGGGCCTCTCACTATGGCGGCCTCTCTTGTTGTGGAGCACAGGCTCCAGACGCGCAGGCTCAGCAGTTGTGGCTCATGGGCCCAGTTGCTCCGTGGCATGTGGGATCTTCCCAGACCAGGGCTCGAACCCGTGTCTCCTGCATTGGCAGGCAGATTCTTAACCACTGCGCCACCAGGGAAGCCCGACCCTGATTTTTTTAATGGTAGTTTTTTAAACTGTCTCTCAATTTGGCTTTGTCTAACTGTTTCCTTAGAATCAGGTTCAGGTTTTGCATTTTCGTCAAGAATGCTACTTAAGTGATATTATGTTGTTTTTAGATGAGCATATCTGAAGTCACAGGGTGACATTTTGACTCATTGTCAGTGAAATTAACTTTGATCACTTGGTTAAGTAGGGGCATAACAATTTTCTTCCCTGGAAAATTAATACTTTTCCCCCTTTTTAAAATAACAGCTTTATTGAGATATACTTCACCTACAACTCACCCAGCCAATTCAGTGTATACAGTTTAATAGTTTTTAGTATATTCACAGAGTTGCACAGTCACCACCACAGTCAATTTTAGAACATTTTCTTATTCTAAAACATGTTTATTTTCATCCCAGAAAGAAACCCCACACCTCATTGGCAGTCATTTTTCATTCACCTCCCAAGCTTCCTTTCCATTTACATGTGTCATACATATTTTAACTTTGATAAATATTTTTCTTTTTCATGCAAAAGTAGGTTTCCAAACACTGTGTAGTCCAATTCGTTACTATTTTCTTTTACTATATCTGGATTTGAGTCATAATTAGAAAGCCTTTCCTTACACGGAAGAATTTATTAAATTTTCTACTTGTGCATGTATTATTTTTTATACTAGATTTATTATTCACTTGGAGTTTATTCTTCTGTATGTGTGAGAGGGAAATACTTTTACCTTTTTCTCAATGGCTATCAGATTGTTTTGGCACAATTTAATTTAAAAGTCTACCTTTGCTTCAAAAATTGGTGATGCCATTTTCATCATGAACTAAAATTTTCATATGTTCTTGAGTTTATTTCTAGATTTTAAAAAAATTGTATTTCACTAGTCTATCTACCTAGTCATGTACTGGTAACATAATGTTTAATTAGAGGAATGATAGCAGGTTCAAATCCCTGGTTGGTATAGTATACCCACATAGTTCTTTTTCAGGAATTCTTAGCTATTCTTGCATGTTAATTTTTCATATGAACTTCGATCTGTTTTCAGGGAAAAAAAGAAGTTGTTGGTGCTTCAGTTTGACTTACATTACATTTATTAATTGATTTAGAATAAACTAATATCTTCACAATGTTGAGTTGTCCTGTCTCCTTTTTTTGTTTTTGGTTTTGTTTGTTTGTTTAACTGAAAGATAGGGATAGATTTGCAGTGTGTGATTCAGGAATTTCACATAACCATGAGCCTTCCCAGGAGAATGGGTCACACGTGAAAATCAAGTTTCATGCATGTCACAAAGTTGAAAATGGGTTGTGAAACATTTTGCTAGTGCATATAACCAAGAGTATGTAAGAAAATCTGGACAAGGATAATCTTAAAGAAAGAAAATTTGGGCTGGACAATAAAGGCTGTGAAAGTAGTAAAGATGTAGAAGATTTTGAAAAAGGGAATCCAGAAAATCATATCTAAGATTGATGAGGATATATAAAACAAAAGTTAAATGTATTAATTATTTTCATCAGAGAATAAAGGGCTAAATTGACAAGATTAGTCTTCTGGCATATAAATATTTTATTTTGTGTAATGTGGTTAGCTTGTAATTTTTTTCAACTGATGGCATATGCTTGTAATAAACTAGAAGAAAACTTTAGAAAAAGTTTCTTTAGAAAAAAAGTTTCCATCAGAAACTTTTTAACAGATGTTCAGTTCTTAGAATAAGTTTGTAAGATTAACAAACAAAATTCAGATTCTGGAGTTTTTAATTCTTCCTCTCAGAGTGGAAGCAAATCTTTCAACAGTGTCTTCTTAATATATGGTTGGCCAAAAAGTTCATTCGTTTTTTTTCCATCAGATGGCTCTAGTAGCGCTTACTTGTCTTTAACTTCATTCAAAACAATTTTGTTAGATTGTATTGTGACAGCTGTTGTATCAGTGTGCGTTTAAAAAAAACAAAATTGATGAATTTTTGTGTAGCCATTTTAATATTGAAGATGGAAGATAAAAAGCAACATTTTCAGCATCTTATGTTTTATTATTTCAAGAAAGGTAAAAACGTAACTGAAACACACAAAAAAGATTTGTTCAGTTCATGGAGAAGGTGCTGTGACTGATCAAACATATCAAAAGTGGTTTGCGAAGTTTTGTGCTGGAGATTTCTCGCTGGACAATGCTCCACAGTGAGGTAGACCAGTTGAAGTTGATAGCTATCAAATTCAGACATCAATCGAGAACAATCAACATTATACCACGCAGGAGATAGCCCACATACTCAAAAGATCCAAGTCAAGCTTTGAAAATCATTTGCACCAGCTTGGTTATGTTAATTGCTTTGATGTTTAGGTTCCATAAAATTAAGTGGAAAAAACCTTGACAATATTCCCGCATGTGATTCTCTACTGAAACGTAATGTAAACGTTTCATTTTTAAAACAAACTGTGATGGGCGATGTAGAGTGGATACTGTACAGTAACGTGGAATGGAAGCGATCATGGGGGCAAGCGAAATGAACCACCACCAACCACACAGAAGGCCAGTCTTTATCCAGAGAATGTGATGTTGTGTATATGGTGGGATTGGAAGGGAGTCCTCTATTATGAGCTCCTTCCAGAAAACCAAACGATTAATTCCAACATGTACTGCTCCCAGTTAGACCAACTGAAAGCAGCCCTCGATGAAAAGCAACCGGAATTAGTCAACAGAAAACACATAATCTTCCATCAGGATAAGGCAAGACTGCATGTTTCTCTGACGACCAGGCAAAAACTGTTACAGCTTGGCTGGAAGTTCTTATTCATCCGCTGTATCCACCAGACATTGCACCTTCAGATTTTCCATTTATTTAGGTCTTTACAACATTCTCTTAATGGAAAAAAATTCAGTTCCCTGGAAGACTGTAAAAGGCACCTGGAACAGTTCTTTGCTCAAAAATGTAAAAAGTTTTGGAAAGATGGAATTATAAAATTGCCTGAAAATGGCAGAAGGTAGTGGAACAAAACAGTAGATATGTTGTTCAATAAAGTTCTTGGTGAATATGAAAAATGTATCTTTTTTTTTTTTAACTTAAAAACCAAAGGAACTTTTTGGCCAACCAAAATTTCAATTTTTTGTTTTGCTTTTGCTTTATCATTCTTTCCCCTTGGCAGTGCCAAAAATTAAAAAAAAAAAAAAAAAAAAAAAAAAAAAGAAGTGCAGTCAATTGCAAAGCACCACAAACAGGAACTATAATCGTAATTGGCCAGAGAGTTTCCTTATTTACTTTATCTGAAGCTCTTAGTATACAGGCTCAAACACTTAGAGCACCCAAGAGAATTAAGGTTGATGATTTCTGGGAAATATTTTTTAAATTTATTTTCTCATTCTGTTTTTGTTGTTGTAGTTTGTTTGTTTGATTGCTTTGCTTTTAAAGGACATACACGTTTGTGTGGAGCTCCAGAGTTCTGTGACTATGATAAGTGGAAGAGAAAGATTTAAAACTAGTTTGGAGGGAAATAGAAAAGAATTTGGTTTACACCAAGGCCAATATATTACTGGGGATCAAATTTGTGGCAAAGATATCTAAGGATGATTTAGAAATACTGGGGGACCAAAAGATATGACTTTAATGATTTGTGTTTCATGGATGATAAATAATACTTGTGGATGGAACTTTTGCCATCACTATGATTTTTTATAGGAATAAATGTGAAAGAATTAACTTATCCTAAAACAAATTACCAACCTAATGATTATGAGATGGTGACAGAAGGAAGGACATGTTAGAGTCACATGTGCATTCACTAGCGTGAATTATAGATGCCAATTTGTGAAACCTGGAGATTGAAACAATTTATCAGTAAGGAAACAGTGTGTAAGTATAAAAATTGTTGCCAAAATAATAATTGTGTCCAATTGTCCAAAAAAATCGGTAATTGCCATGTGCAGACACTCTTATGCCATCTGTTGCATTTGATTTAATTTTATCACTGTCTTCCATGTAGGTGGCAAAGGACAGGGGCAGTGCATTCTTTTGAAAATTGAGTTTTTGTGGCCTGGCTGATCTTTTGATTTCAGTTGCTTTAGAGATCAATTCAGCCGTAAACATCACTACTGATTTTGAAGAAAGCTGAAAGAAACTATAATAAATTGAAAAGCCTTTTTGTTAAAAAGACAACGTGTGTGATTAAATTAATTAATTAAACATTATTTTGTAATACCTACTACGTGCCAGGCAATGGTCTATTTTCTGAGAGCAAGCCACTAAAATAGATTAAAGCTTAGGTCCTAATGGAACTCATATTCTGCTAGGTGAAAAAGGCTGTACACAAACATCAACTTGCAATTATTGGACATTTAATGTATGGCTGGGTATTTTTCTAAGAAGTTTACATGCATTACCCTATCTAACACCCACAAAAGCCCTGGAATGGGAAATATAAATTAACTGAGGAAAAATGAAGGTGAATAACTTATGCAGCTAGTAAGTAAGGACACTGGAAATTTGAAGCCAGGTGATATAGACTCTAGATATTTTAAGTAATAAGAGTCATGAAGAAACAGAGAATCTAAATAAAAGGTGGTCACAGTGGGTGGTGGTGTATAATTTTAAAAATGGTGGTGAGGGAAAACCTTTCCTGTGAGGAAGATTTTGAGCAGAGAGAGAATTATGCTGATATCTAAGGGATAAGTGTCCTAAACACAGGGAATAGCAAAGGCAAACGTACCTGAGGACAATGTATTTGAAAAGGAAAGGGAAAACAAATATGTGTGGAGTACTGCAAGTTAGAGAAAGAGTGGTAAGAGATCAGGACAGAGGGATTTTGGTGGCAGAGGCCGTGAGGAGGAGGTGGTGGTGCACAGTTAATCATCTTCTATGTCATCCTTGCAGTCACTGTCAGTACTATGTTCAGATATGCTCAGACCCTTCTTTTTAACCATTCCTACGTGTCTCTCCCAGGCTTTGATATGCTGGCTTTTGGAACTCATCCCTGGAGATCTGTCCTTTAGCTCCTGGGCCCCCTTTCCGCACACATAGAAAGCTACTAGTGCCCAGGAATTATGTCTCCCCAAGGAAGTCAGTGACTGACGGGCACAGCATAATGAAAACTAGTTCCCATGCCTTAAACATAGACCAGCTCTGAAGAGTAATTTCCACTCTAGAGTTTCCTTGCAGACTAAAGTTAAAGCTGCCCTCGCACAGGACTTTGCTTGAAATTGCCGCCTTGCTTGGTTTCTTCCCCTACTTCCTTCACTCCCATACCAGTTGTCCCCCAGAGCATTTTCTTAATAAATAATTTGCACATGAATCATTTCAGGGTGTGTTTTTGAGGAACCCAATCTAAGACAGATAGATCTCAGTAACCTGAACAGGTTCATCAAAAGATTCTAAGAATATAAACCTGGAGTTGGATTCCTCAATGCCCAGATGGTATTAAGGATCCCATTATTTGTGGTAAGTGAAGTGTATATGCACTGTGCCATGCTGGAGCACTGAGATTATTAAAATTTTCACTCATTGTGAACTGGGATGGATCCAAGTGGAAGGAGATACACAGGTATATTCAATATTGTCTGCACTGGAGAGAGATGGATGTTGTAATTTAAAGTATTGTCAGAATTGTACGTTGTTACTGAGTGTAACTGATGCATGGAAGAGAAAAATGAAAGCTCCATGTCATCCAAATACCAACTCAAGACTTGACTCCATGGTGGTATTCAGAGAGAAACTCAGGACTTCCCTGGTGGCGCAGTGGTTAAGAATCCGCCTGCCAATGCAGGGGACACGGGTTCGATCCCTGGTCTGGGAAGATCCCACATGCTGTGGAGCAACTAAGCCCGTGCACTACAACTACAGAGCCTGTGCTCTAGAGCCCGTGAGCCACAACTACTGAGCCCTTGTACCACAACTACTGAAGCCCACCTGCTTATAGCCTGTGCTCTGCAACAAGAGAAGCCACCACAATTAGAAGTACGTGCACTGCAACGAAGAGCAGCCCCAGCTCACCACAACTAGAGAAAGCCTGCTCACAGCAATGAAGACCCAATGCAGCCAAAAATAAATAAATAAAATATAATTTTTAAAAAACAAAGAGAAACTCATTTCTTACAGCTGAAGGGCTGACTATGCTGAAGACCAGACCCAGAATCTGATAAGAGTACCAGCACTTCAGAGAAAGCTGGATTTGTTGTCTCAGCAAGTCTCCAACAGTAAAGTTGGACCCTGATAAGGAAGACATCTGCATGGACACTTGTGGTATGCTGAAAAATGGTCCCACAGAAGATGTCCACACCCTCATCCTTAGAATCTTTGACTGTTACATCACATGGCGAAAACAGCAGGTGGTGGGGGAGCAGTCTTTGTAGATGTGATTAATTTCAGGATTGAAGATAGGGAGATTATCCTGGATTATCTGGTTGGGTCCTAAATGCAATTACATATACCACTATAAGAGGGAGGGATATTTCTTTTTAATGCATAGAGAAGCCAATGTGAAGACGGAGCAGAGAGAGATTTGAAGATGATTGTCCTGAAAAATGGGCATATTAATAATTTATGTGTCTTTTATGATAATTATCTATTTCTCATTACTTAGTTCTGTTCATTTTTGCTTTATAATTTTGGAAATTGTTATCGGAGATTACAGTCATAAGATTCTGATATATTCCTATTGGATTATTGTTATTATCATTAGGATATGTCTCATCTCTACCTCTAACAGTATTTCTTATTTACACATCTTTTTCTGACATCAGAATGTACATATTTTTACACATATTTCGTACATGATTTTAGTATTGCTACCCCAACTTTTGGTTTGTGTTTACATAGTATATAATTTTCATCCTTCTTCTTTCAAACATTATACGTTCTTATGTTCAATATTTGTCTCTTTTATGAAGCACGACATTTTTAAGTCCATTCTGACAAGCTTAATCTTTTACTTGTAGTGTTTAGTCCATTTATAGTTGGTATAATTAAATAGATATCAGTAGGTACATCTACCATCATATTATTCTTTTTGTAATGGTCTATCTGTATTCTGTTCCATTTTCTGTCATTGCTGCTTTCTTTTGGGTGAGTAAATTTATGTCATTCATTTTTGCCCTACAAGTAACTTGTTAGAAATACATATTTTAACTATTCTTCAGTTGTTACATAGAGATTATATTATGCATCTCACTACTGTCTAATGTGCTTTTGTAGTTTACTACTTCCTGATACTGTTGCAATATACATTTTAATCTGCATTTACTACCACTCACCTTTTTTTGTTATTGTCCTCCATTTTAATCCTACACACAATTTAAAGTCAACTAGATTTTACTCTTTTCTACTTGTGTTTCCATGTTTTGTTTTGGGTAATTTTCTTCCTGCCTGAAAAGAAGATGTGGTACATATATACAATGGAATGTTACTCAGCCATAAAAAGGAATGAAATGGGGTCATTTGTACTGACATGGATGGGATGGACCTAGAGACTGTCATACAGAGTGAAGTAAGTCAGAAAGAGAAAAACAAATATCGTATATTGATGCATATATGTAGACTCTAGAAAAATGGTACAGATGAACCTGTTTGCAAGGCAGAAATAGAGAGACAGATGTAGAGAACAAACGTATGGATACCAAGAGGGGACAGGGGAGGTGGGATGAATTGGGAGATGGGGATTGACATATGTACACTAATATGTATAAAATAGATAACTAATGAGAACCTGCTATATAGCACAGTGAACTCCACTTCACTGTACAGTAGAAAATAACACAACATTGTAAAACAACTATACTGCCCCAAAAGTTAAGATAAAATAAAATAAGTAAAATAAATAAATCCTTTGATTTTTGTTTTTTTGGTGGAAGTCTTCTAGGGACAAATTTCTTCAGCTTTGTCTAAAAAATTTTTTTATTTCACAATATTTTTAGGAAAAATTTCCACAGTGTTCAATATTCTTCTTTACTAGTTGTTGTTTTGTTTTGTTCTTCCAGCTTTATAGAGATACCAATCCTTTGCCTTCTCACTTTGAGAGTTTCTATTAAGTCATATGTCATTCTCACTCTTGCCCTTAAAATGCAATGTGTTTTTTTCCCCTCACACTGCTATTAGACTTATTCCTTTGTTTTTGCTTTTCAGCAGTTTTCCCATAATGTGCCTTGGTGTAACTTTTTTTTGTATTTGTTTTGTAGGCAATTTGATGAACTTCTGGAAACTATTTTAATATCTTCTATCAGTTTAAAAAATGTGTTATGTCTCTTCAAATATTAATTTTGATCCATTATCTTTCTTTATATTTTCTTTCTGGGGCTCCAACTGTACATAAATACTGGAAGCATGTTGTACTTGTCATTTTTTTCTCAATTTTTAAAATGATGGTAAAATATACATAAACATATAATTTTAATCACCTTTAAGTGCTCAGTCTGTAGTATTAAATATATTCATAATATTGTGATACCTTCACCATCAGCCATCTCTAAAATATTTCTCATCTTATAAAACTGAAATTCTATACCCAATAAATAATAACTCTCCATTTCCTTCTAATCTCAGCCCCTGGGAACCACTATTATACTTTCTGTCTCTATGTAGTTTCCTAAATATTTTTGATGTTATTATAAATGGAATCATTTATGTAATTTCCTTTTTGTATTGTCCATCATTAGTGTATAGAAATGCAACATTTTTGCAGCTTTATTGAGATAATAATTGACATATACATTTTGTAAGTTTAAGGGGTTCAATGTGATTTGACCTATGTATACATTGTGAAATAATTAATAAAATTAGTTACATCCATCACCCCACATAGCTACCACTGTGTGTGTGTGTGTGTCTGTGTGTGGCGCAAACTTTAAAGATCTATTATCTTAGGAACTTTCAATTATACAATACAGTATTGTTAACTATAGTCACCCTGCTGTGCATTAGTTCTTCAGAACTTATTCTTCTTATAACTGAAAGTTTGTACGTTTTGAACATCTCCACCCATTTCCCCTATACCCTAGCCACTGGTAAACGCTAATCTACTCTCCATTTCTATGAGTTGGGTTTTTTATATACCAAATATAAGTGAGATCATACAGAATATGTCTTTCTCTGTTATTTATTTCACTTACATAATGACCTCAAGTTCCATAGTTCCATCCGTTTGCTGCAAATGGCAGAATTACCTCCTTCATAGTAGAATATTATCTTTATACATCCATCTGTCAATAGATGTTGATTGTTTCCATATCTTGGCTATTACAAATAATGTTGCAATGAACATGAGAGTGCAGATATCTCCTTGAAAAAATTATTTTATTTCCTTCAATTTATAACCAGAAATGGGATTGCCAGATCAT
This sequence comes from Balaenoptera musculus, assembly GCF_009873245.2. Classification (NCBI taxonomy): domain Eukaryota; kingdom Metazoa; phylum Chordata; class Mammalia; order Artiodactyla; family Balaenopteridae; genus Balaenoptera; species Balaenoptera musculus. The sequence goes on from NC_045792.1 coordinate 27,989,413, forward strand.
ATGGTAGTTCTACTTTTAATTTTTTGGGGAACTTCCATACTATTTTCCATAGTGACTGTACAAATTTACATTTCTACCAACAGTACACAAGTGTTCCCTTTTCTCCACATCCTCATCAGCACTTGTAATTTCTAGTCATTTTGACAATAGCCGTTCTAGCAGATTTGAGGAAATATCTATAGTGGTCCTTTTTTTAATTTTGAGTTCCTCAATTATGTTTTTCTTTTTAAATTGGGGTATAGTTGCTTTACAATGTTGTGTTAATTTCTGCTGTACAATGAAGTGAATCAGCTATTTGCAAATGAAGCAACTGACAAAGGATTAAACTTCTAAATATACAAACAGCTCATGCACCTCAATATCTACTGTAATCTTGATTTGCATTTCCCTGATGATTAGTGAGGTTGGCTGTTTGTATATTTTCTCAGGATAAATGTCTATTCAGGTCCTTTGCCCATTTTATAATTGGGTTATTGGTTTTGTGATATTCTATGGATTCCTTATATATTTTGGATCATAATTCCTTATCAGCTATATGATTTGCAAATATCTCCTCTCATTCTGTAGGCTGCCTTCGCATTTTGTTGATTATTTTCTTTTGCTCTGCAGAAGATTTTTAGCTTGATATAGTAGTCCCACTTATTAATTTTTGTTTTTGTTCCTTGTGCAACAAAATATCCTTCAAAATATCCTTGCCAAGACCAATGTCAAAGAGCAAAAGTTGTCCCTATGTTTTCATCTAGGAGTTTTACAGTTTTAGTATTATTTTTGTCTTTAATCCATTTCAAGTTAATTGTTCTGAATAGTGTAATGTTTGGAGTTCACCTTTTTTCTTTTGCATGTGGATATCCATTTTTCCAGTCCCATTTATTAAAGAGACTATCTTTCCCATCGAGTACTGTTGGCTACCTTGTCATATATTATTTGATTGTATCTGCATGGATTCATTTCTGGGCTCTCAATTCTATTCTTTTTGACTATGTGTCTATTTTTATGCCAGTACCATACAGTTTTGATTACTGAAACTGTGTAGTATAGTTTGCAGTGAAGAAGTGTGATGTCTCTAGCTTTGTTCTTCTTTCTCAAGATTGCTTTTGCTATTTGGGTTCTTTTGTGTTTCCATAAGAATTTAGAGATTTTTTTTTTAGTTCTGTAAAAAAAAAAAAAAGGCCACTGTGAGTTTTATAGGGTTAAAATTCAATTTATGGATGGCTTTGAGCAATATGGATATTTTAACAATCCAAAAAATTGGGATATCTATTTATTTGTGTCTTCTTCAATTTCTTTCATCATTGTTGGGTAGTTCTCAGTGTACAGCTCTTTCACCTCCTTGGTTAAATTTATTCCTAAATATTTTATGTTTTTTTGTATCTACTGGGAGCTGGATTGTTTTCTTTATTTCTTTCTCAGATAGTTTGTTGTTACTATATAGTGTTAGCATTTGTTGTTGATTTTGTATTCTGCAAATTTACTGAATTTGATCTTCCTAACAGACTTAACGGTTTATTTTGACAGAGGAAGACCTTCAACGGTCAGCTCAGCCTGGGGTACTGGGCTGGACAGCTTGTAGAATATCCCCAGTATTTGAGCTCCACAAGGTTCCTAGTGAGCTATCTGAAGTGAGACGCTAGTGAGCCTCCTAGTGAGAGCCTGAAATGCTGGGGAAACTGGATATCCACCTTGATTTCTATTTTTCCCACTGAATTAGCCATAAAAAGAAGAGGGCTCTCTCAGTTTGGCCCTGTGCTGGCCAGAGGGAGGGGCAGTGTTGTCATAGTGGAACTGCTTCTCTTACCCTATGAATGCAGTCCTTCTCAGTCTCTGTTGTCCCAGATCCTGGGATTATCACAGTGGTCTCTTGTCTATGCATAGTTGCTATCTGATCTTATGAAGGAAACTGAAGTCAGGAAATAACTGTATTGCCATCTTGATGACATCACTCTCCACAATGAATCTAATTTTTATGTGTTGACTTATATCCTGCTAAATTGCTGAATTCCCTTATTAGTCCTAACAATTTCTTTGTGGAATTTTTTTTTCTACAAATAAGATATCATCTGCAAACAGAGATAATATTATTTTTTCCCTCCCTATTTGTAGCAGAAGCAGACATCCTTGCCTTTTTCCTGATCTTAGAGGAAAAGATTTTAGTCTTTCACCATTGAGTATGATGTTAGCTGTGGATTTTTCATGTATGGCTTTTATTATGTTGACATAGTTTTCTTTTATATTTAGTTCACTGAGTGTTTTCATTATGAAAGTGTGCTGAATTTTGCCAAATGATTTTTCTGCATCAATTGAGTTGATCATATGTCTGTTTTTTTCTTCATTTGTCAATGTGGTGTATTATGTTGATTGATTTTGGTATGTTGAACCATCTTTGCATTTCAGGAATAAATCCCACTTGGTCATAGTTTAAAATCGTTTTAATATCCACTGAATTCAGTTTGGTGGAATTTTGTTGAGGACTCCTGCATCAATGTTTACCAGGGATATTGGTCTGTAGTTTTTGTTTTGTTTTATTTTGTTTTTCCTTCTAGTGTCTTTGGCTGGCTTTAGTATCAAGAAAATGTCCTCAAAGAATGATTTAGGAAGAGTTCTCTTTAATTTTTTGAAAAAAAACAAAAAAGTTTAAGAAGGATTATGTTATTTCCTCTTTAAATGTTTGTTAGAATTCATAACTAAAGCCATCAGGCTCATGGCTTTTTCTTTTGGGAGAGTGTTTTATTACTGTGTAGTGTGAGCCCCGACAGTTTTTAAAAAATTTTTTTCCTGTTTTGTAAAGCAAGTGCCTGATTTAAGCTTTCATTTTAGAGGCATTCCCTTCAAAGATGGCCACCTCAGATAAACACATTGCCAGTCACAGGACTAGATAAAGAGCCAGGCCACTTCCTCTCACTAAGGCTCCTTTGTTTTAGCGATCTTGGTTCATTTCAATATCTAACCATTTGGGCTGTTTGTTTCCTTTTTGTTTTTGTTTTTATTTTGTTTTGTTTTGTTTTTCCTCTTTTCATGCTTAAATTCCCACTCTTAAGTGGTAAATTCCCCAATAATGAGTGAGCACCTGAATCCCTAGACTCCACCCTTGACCCTAACAAAAGTAGAACCCCCAGCCTATGTTTTTCTCTCTCTCTCTACTTACAACCTCACTGTGTGACCCAGATGTACTGTGTAATTTCCAGGTCTTATAAGTAATAACTCTCTATTTTTTCAAAGATTCCAGATGGTTATTGTTACAGGTCATCCTCCAATCATCATAAGAACCACAAGGGCCAACAACAACACTGTTTATTAATAGGATGAGACTTGCACAAAACATACTTCTTCAATGTCCTTACTAGTTATAAATCAATTCAGATTTTTTATTTCTTCTTGATTTAATCTTAGTCTGTTTTGTGTTTCTATGAATTAGGTCATTTCATCTTTGTTATGAAATTTGTTGGCATACACTCATTCATAATCCTCTCTCATAATCCTTTCTATTTCTGTAAAATCAGTAGTAATGTCCCCACTTTTATTTATAATTTTAGTAATTTGAGTCTTCTCTCTTCTTTCTTCATCCATCTGGTTAAAGGTTTATCAATTATTTTGATCTTTTCAAAAAATCAACTAGGTTTCATTAATTTTCTCTGTATTTTTTCTATTTCTATTTCATTTATCTCTGCTTTAATCTGTATTATTTCTTTTCACTAATAGTTTTTGGTTTAGTTTTTTTCTTTTTCTAGTTACATTTTAAAATTAGGCTGTTTCAGATACTTCTTATTTTTTTGACTTAAGCCTTTATAGCTATAAATTTCCCCATTAGCACTGCTTTTTCTGCATTCCATAAGTTTTGGTATGCTGTTTTCATTTTCATGCATCTCTAAGTATTTTCTAATTTCCCTTGTGATTTCTTCCTTGATCCATTTGTTGTTTAAGAGTGTATTTTTTATTTTCACAAATTTGTGACTTTTTGGTTCTGATATTGATTTCTAACTTCACATAGTGATTGGAGAAGATACTTTATAAGATATAATGTCTTTAATTTTATTGAAAACTAAATTGTAGCTTAATGTATGGTTGATCCTGGAAAGTGTACAATATCCACTTAAGAAAAATGTGTATATTCTATAGTTGTTGCGTAGAGTGTTCTGTACATGTTTGCTATACATAGTTGGTTTATTATATTGTTTAAGTTTTCTATTTCCTTACTTATCTTCTGTCTGGTTGTTCTACTCATTATTTAGAACTGGGTATTGAAGTTTTTAACTATTTTTGTAGCACTATCTATTTCTCCCTTCAATTCTGTCAATTTTTGATTCATATAATTTGATGGTCTGTTATTAGGTGTGTAAATGCTTTGATTGTAATATCTTCTTGCTATATTGAAACTTTTATTAATATATGATGTATTTCTTTGTATTTTATAACTTTTTTTTTCATTTATACACTCTTGTCTAACATTAGTATTGCAATGCTTGCTCTCTTTTGTTATTATTTCCATGGAATATCTTTTTTCCATCCTTGTTTGTGAAGAGTCACTTCTCTGTTGTTTTCAAGAGTCTCCTTTTGTCTTTGTCTTTTGAAAGTTTTATTATACTCTGTTTTAGTGTGGGTCTCCTTGAGTTCATGATACTTGGAATTTATTGAGCTTTGTAGATATTTATATTCACATCTTTCATTAAATTTGGAAAGTTTTCACCCATTATTTCATTAAATATTTATGTGCCCCTTTCTCTCTTCTGGGACTCCTGCAATGCATATGTTGATTTTTTGATGGTTTTTCATAGGACCCTTAGTCTCTAGTCACTTTTCTTTAATCTTTTTTCTTTCTGTTCCTCAGATTTGATAAGTTTTAGCCTTGTATTCTAGTTCACTAATTCTTCTTCCTGCTCAAATCTGCTTTTGTACACTTCCAGTGAATTTTTCATTTCATTTGTTATACTTATACTTTTGAGTTCCAGAATTTCTTTTTGGTTTCCTTTTAGGTTTTCTACTTATTTATTAATATTTTTATTTTGTTCATACATTGTTTTCTTGACTTTCTCCACACCTTTCTCTAAATCTTTAAGCATCTGTAAGACAGTCATTTTAAAGTTTTTGTGAGGCAGTTCCATTACCAAATCTTTTTAAGGGAATATTTCTATTGATTTATTTTCTTTTTAATTGGCCATACTTTCCTGTCTCCTTGTCTGCTTTGGGGCTTTGCTGTTGTTGTTGTTGTTAAAAATTGGATATTTGAATCTAATAATGTGGTAACTCTGGAAATCAGATTCTCTTCCTTCCAGGGTGTTTTTTTTTTGTTTGCTTTGTATTGTTTTTGCTATTTTGATTGTTGCAGTCTATCTCTGGGACAAGGATAAGTCTAAAATGTAAAATTAAGGTCTTAACAGGTATTTTTTTGAGCTTTTCCTTTCTTTGGGCAAGCATGGTAACTTTCTAATTTTCCATATATATGTAGTTGATTTTGAATGTCTTAGTCTTTAATGTCTGGCTCCCAAAAGGGAAAAATGAGAAAACTGAAGGGGAAGGAAATAAGGATATCAGCGTTTTAAAGCTTCTAGAAGTTACTTCAGCTGAAGAGGTGGGACATTGCAACAATGGGAGAAAGTGTAACAATGATGGCTGCCAGCCTCTTTGCACCTCTGAGAATCAGAAGCAGCAATTAGTGAGCAAGATGCAGCTGTCTGATATTTGGAGAACAGGGTCATTTTTGTCCACACTGTCCCTCACAAACTGTGTGCAAGCTGCTCCAGAATACATGTACACACTGCCATAGGACTGGGAGTGGGAGATGGGTAGTTGTTTCTGTGCCAAAAGTTTAAATTGACCAAGGTTAAGCACAATTTACTGTCAAGTCTTCCCCCTTTGAAGTTGCAAACCTTCAACAGTTTCTAGAGTTACAAAATCGTTATATCAGACAGATTCTGCTGGTTCACTTGTTGTAAGTGAGGAGTCAGATCTCGGTGCTTTATACTCTGCATCTTCTCAGAATCCTCTTTATTTTTCTTTTACACTCTGTTCTGTATTATTGATCCCTTTTCAGCCTGTCATTTTTTGGGAATATACTCTATTTACAGATCTTCTACAGTACTTAATATATGTTTGCATATTCAGAAGAAAGTAGTCATGTATACTGACATTATCAATAGTAATGACTTCAACAATTATTACCTAAGGAAAATAGAGCTTAAAAGAGTAATAGGGTGTTATTTATACATGATTAGGTTTCTAAACCACTTCATTTCAGGCTTAAATTTCTGCCAGTTTTGAGGGATAATTATGATTTTAACAGGCCATATTGACTCAGACTCTTTATAGGTTGCTTATGTACTGCCAAAAATAAAGGCTGTTGATAATATAAAAATATAATATGACCTTCATACCATAAAAGAAAAATGATATTGAAAGTATGTTCTTTGCTAGTAAGGAAATGTATTTTGAGCTTACAATATTTAATTACCAGCAGCTTGAATGTTGTCTATTGCTAACATTTTATTTTGCAGATTCAGCTTTTCATTTCCTTATGTGTATAATATGTCATTTAAAAAATTTATCAATAGTGTGTTTAATACTTAGGAAAAAACATTACCAGTTTATGTAATTCTAATTAATCTCCCGATTGAGACAAATGGAATAATAATGGGTATTTGAAGGTACATACAAAGAGAAGGACATTTAGAGGGAAAAATGCAGCTGTGTAGGCTTGATTGACCCAAGATGTGGTCCACTTTTTTCTAGGAGTAACAGCATGTATCATTCATCAGTTCCCCCTGCTTTAGTTACAATCCAGCATCATAAGCTAATTATATGGATAATTTCAACTGGCAGGACTATGGCAAGGCATACCCTTTTTTCATATTTGTTTAATGGAAGACAGCTTTAATGATTTCCTGGAATATTGGGCTTCATGAGACTGTCACCAGTCTGTCATCTCTATACATCTCTGAGCATCTCAAGGTCTTTTTTACTTAAAATCATAGACTTTGTATACAGTGTAAGTTACTTTAGTTATGTCAAAGCTCATTGAATAATGAGCACTTCCTCCTTGCTAAATTTGCAAGGTGCTTTTGACCAATTCAGTCCTCACCCCACCACTTCATGTTTATGCTAATGCACAGAACATTGCTCATATTCTCTACAAGTGTGCTCCATATTCAAGTGTGCTATTTTTCTCTTAGTAATAATTCTTCCCTACTCTCTCACTATAGAAATTGAAATGCACATGCTCTTTCATTTAAACAGTCTTTTAATCTCCACTAAGCATTCTGTTAGTTTTGTTTTTCTCCGTCTCCCCATGTAAGCAAAGTAATTTTGCTGCTTGTGAGAAAGCAATGATTATTTTATCTAAGACATAAACACATTGCTCAGCAGTAGGCCCATGGCTTCTATATAGTGCAAGTGGAATATGCAATATTCTTGCTAAAATACATTTATTCATGATACAGCTCAGCCTAAGAGAAACAGACAATATTAAATATTTGAATATAATAGCATTGTTCCTCAACACAAAAGAGTAAGGAGGAAAGAATTTTGGTTATGAACGCCACAATATTATCCCAGCATATGGTGATATATTGTTGTGTAGTGTTGTAAAGTTTTTGTCAGTAGTCACACTGTTACCTAGGATAATTTCCTTGAATTCAAAGTCTCTATTATATGAAGAAATAAAAATGATTAATGATTTGGTATTCAGTCAGCTCCATTTAAGTGGCCCATACAGATCCCAACACTTCCTTTCTTTAGTAGTTTCCTCTCCAGGAATGGCACAATAGAAGGAGAGGAGAATCACAGACTTTGCATGCTGCCAGCCCAAGGAACAGGGGATAAATTGATATAACAATTAACAATGAATAACTCTCCTCACAGAATCATTCCCAGAGAAATAATCACACCTTTAATCTGGCAGATGCCCCTACCCCCTTAGACACACACACACACAAACACACACACACGTCCTCCCTTTTGGTTTGCTTTGAAAAGCAAGTAACAGAGATACAGGCAAAGATGGCAGGGTAGAAAGACCCTGAGCTCACCTCCTCTCATGGGCACACCAAAATTACAGCTATTTAGAGAACAGCTATCAATGAAAAAGATGAGAACATACCCCCAAAAAAGTCTTTTACAACTAAAGATACAAAGAAGGAACCAGAATATGATGGGTAGGAGGGACAGAGTCACAATATAGTAAGGTCCCATATCCCTGGGAAGATGATCCATAAACAGGAGAATGATTACAATTGCAGAGGTTCACCCAAAATAATGAGAGGACTGAGCCCCTGTCAGGGTCCCCAGCTAAGGGGTCCCGCACCTGGAAGATGAGTTCTCAGAGCATCTGGCTTTTTCTTTTTAATTTAATTTTACTTATTTTTTTATACAGCAGGTTCTTATTAGTCATCAATTTTATGCACATCAGTGTATACACGTTAATCCCAATCACCCAATTCATCACACCACCATCCCCAACCCCCCGTGGCTTTCCCCACTTGGTGTCCATACGTTTGTTTTCTACATCTGTGTCTCAACTTCTGCCCTGCAAACTGGTTCATCTGTACCATTTTTCTAGGTTCCACATACATGCATTAATATACGATATTTGTTTTTCTCTTTCTGACATTACTTTACTCTGTATGACAGTCTCTAGATCCATCCATGTCTCAACAAATGACCCAATTTCGTTCCTTTTTATGGCTGAGTAATATTCCATTGTATATATGTACCACCTCTTCTTTATCCATTTGTCTGTCAGTAGCCATTTACGTTGCTTCCATGACCTGGCTATTGTAAATAGTGCTGCAATGAATATTGGGGTGCATGTGCCTTTTTGAATTATGGTTTTCTCTGGTTATATGCCAAGTAGTGGGATTGCTGGATCATATGGTAATTCTATTTTTAGTTTTTTAAGGAACCTCCATACTGTTCTCCATAGTGGCTGTTTCAATTTACATTCCCACCAAAAGTGCAAGAGGATTCCCTTTTCTCAACACCCTCTCCAGCATTTGCTGTTTGTAGATTTTCTGATGATGCCCATTCTAACTGGTGTGAGGTGATACCTCATTGTAGTTCTGATTTGCATTTCTCTAATAATTAGTGATGTTGAGCAGCTTTTCATGTGCTTCTTGGCCATCTGTTATGTCTTCTTTGGAGAAATGTCTATTTAGGTCTTCTGCCCAGTTTTGAATTGGGTTGTTTGTTTTTTTAATATTGAGCTGAATGAGCTGTTTATATTTTTTGGAGATTAATCCTTTGGCTGTTGATTCGTTTGCAAATATTTTCTACCATTCTAAGTGTTGTCTTTTTGTCTTGTTTATGGTTTCCTTTGTTGTGCAAAAGCTTTGAAGTTTCATTAGGTCCCATTTGTTTATTTTTGTTTTTATTTCCATTACTCCAGGAGATGGATCAAAAAAGATCTTACTGTGATTTATGTCAAAGAATGTTCTTCTTATGTTTTCCTCTAAGAGTTTTATATTGTCCAGTCTTACATTTAGGTCTCTAATCCATTTTGAGTTTATTTTTTGTATGGTGTTAGGGAGTGTTCTAATTTCATTCTTTTTCATGTAGCAGTCCAGTTCCCCCTGCACCACTTATTGAAGAGACTGTCTTTTCTCCATTGTATATTCTTGCCTCCTTTGTCATAGGTAAGTTAACCATACGTGCGTGAGTTTATCTCTGGGCTTTCGATCCTGTTCCATGATCTATATTTCTGTTTTGGGGTCAGTACCATATAGTCTTAATTACTGTAGCTTTGTAGTAGAGTCTGAAGTCCAGAAGCCTGATTCCTCCAGCTCTGTTTTTTTCCCTCAAGATTGCTTTGGCTATTCGGGGTCTCTTGTGTCTCCATACAAATTTTAAGTTATTTTGTTCTAGCGCTGTAAAAAATGCCATTGGTAATTTGATAGGGACTGCATTGAATCTGTAGATTGCTTTGGGTAGTAGAGTCATTTTCACAATGTTGATTCTTCCAATCCAAGAACATGATATATCTCTCCATCTGTTTGTTTCACTTTTACTTCCTTTCATCAGTGTCTTATAGTTTTCTGCATATAGGTCTTCTTTCTCCCTAGGTAGGTTTATTCCTAGGCATTTTGTTCTTTTTGTTGCAATGGTAAATGGGAGTGTTTCCTTAATTTCTCTTTCAGATTTTTCATCATTAGTGTATAGGAATGCAAGAGATTTCTGTGCATTAATTTTGTATCCTGCAACTTTACCAAATTCATTGATTAGCTCTAGTAGTTTTCTGGTAGCGTCTTTAGGATTCTCTATGTATAGTATCATGTCATCCGCAAACAGTGACAGTTTTACTTCTTCTTTTCCAATTTGTATTCATTTTACTTCTTTTTCTTCTCCGATTGCCATGGTTAGGACTGCAGAAACTATGTTGAAAAATAGTGGTGAGAATGGACATTCTTGTCATGTTCCTGATCTTAGAGGAAATGCTTTCAGTTTTTCACCATTGAGAATAATATTTGCTGAGGGTTTGTCATATATGGCCTGTATTATGTTGAGGAAGGTTCCCTCTATGTCCACTTTCTGGAGAGTTTTTATCATAAATGGGTGTTGAATTTTGTCAAAAGCTTTTTCTGCATCTATTGAGATGATCATATGGTTTTTATTCTTCAATTTTTTAATATGGTGTATCACATTGATTGATTTGCATATATGGAGGAATCCTTGCATCACTGGAATAAATCCCACTTGATCATGGTGTATGATCTTTTTAATGTGTCGTTGGATTCTGTTTGCTAGTATTTTGTTGAGGATTTTTGCATCTATATACATCAGTGATATTGGTCTGTAATTTTCTTTTATTGTAGTATCTTTGTCTGGTTTTGGTATCAGGGTGATGGTGGCCTCAGAGAATTTGTTTGGGAGTGTTCTTTCCTCTGCAAATTTTTGGAAGAATTTGAGAAGGATGGGTGTTAGCTCTTCTCTAAATGTTTGATAGAATTCACCTGTGAAGCCATCTGGTCCTGGACTTTTGTTTGTTGGAAGATTTTTAATCACATTTCCAATTTCATTGTTTGTTATTGGTCTGCTCATATTTTCTATTTCTTCCTGGTTCAGTCTTGAAGGTTATACCTTTCTAAGAATTTGTCCATTTCTTCCAGGTTGTCCATTTTATTGGCATAGAGTTGCTTGTAGTAGTCTCTTAGGATCCTTGGTATTTCCGTGGTGTCTCTTGTAACTTCTCCTTTTTCATTTCTAATTTTATTGATTTGAGTCCTCTCCCTCATTTTCTTGATGAGTCTGGCTAATGGTTTATCAATTTTGTTTATCTTCTCAAAGAACCAGCTTTTAGTATTATTGATCTTTGCTATTGCTTTCATTGTTTCTTTTCATTTATTTCTGCTCTGATCTTTATGATTTCTTTCCTTCTGCTAATTTTGGGTTTTGTTTGTTCTTTTTTCTCTAGTTTCTTTAGGTGTAAGGTTAGATTGTTTACTTGAGATTTTTCTTGTTTCTTTAGGTAGGCTTGTATAGCTATACGCTTCCCTCTTAGAACTGCTTTTGCTGCTTCCCATAGGTTTTGGGTCATCGTGTTTTCATTGTCATTTGTCTCTAGGTATTTTTTGATTTCCTCTTTGATTTCTTCAGTGATCTCTTGGTTATTTAGTAACATATTGTTTAGCTTCCATGTGTTTGTGTTTTTTACTTTTTTTTCCTTGTAATTGATTTCTAATCTCATAGCGTTGTGGTCAGAAAAGATGCTTGATATGATTTAAATTTTCTTAAATTTACTGAGGCTTGATTTGTGACCCAAGATGTGATCTATCCTGGAGAATGTTCCATGCACACTTGAGGAGAAAATGTAATCTGCTGTTTTTGTATGGAATGCCCTATAAATATCAATTAAATGTATCTGGTCTATTGTGTCATTTAAAGCTTCTGTTTCCTTATTTAATTTCATTTTGGATGATCTGTCCATTGGTGTAAGTGAGGTGTTCAACTTCCCCACTATTATTGTGTTACTGTCAATTTCCTCTTTTGTAGCTGTTAGCAGTTGCCTTATGTATTGAGGTGCTCCTATGTTGGGTGCATATATATTTATAATTGTTATATCTTCTTCTTGGATTGATCCCTTGATCATTGTATAGTGTCCTTCCTTGTCTCTTGTAACATTCTTTATTTTAAAGTCTATTTTATCTGATATGAGTATTGCTACTCCAGCTTTCTTTTGATTTCCATTTGCATACAATACCTTTTTCCATCCCCTCACTTTCAGTCCGTATGTGTCCCTAGGTCTGAAGTGGGTCTCTTGTAGACAGCATATATATGGGTCTTGTTTCTGTGCCTATTCAGCAAGCCTGTGTCTTTTGTTTGGAGCCTTTAATCCATTCACATTTAAGGTAATTATCAATATGTATGTTCCTATGACCATTTTCTTAATTGTTTTGGGTTTGTTTTTGTAGATTCTTTTCTTCTCTTGTGTTTCCCACTTAGAGAAGTTCCTTTAGCATTTGTTGTAGAGCTGGTTTGGTGTTGCTGAATTCTCTTAGCTTTCGTTTGTCTGTAAAGCTTTTGATTTCTCCATCAAATCTGAATGAGATCCTTGCTGGGTAGAGTAATCTTGGTTGTATGTTCTTCCCTTTCATCACTTTAAGCATATCATGCCACTCCCTTCTGGCTTGTAGATTTTCTGCTGAGAAATCAGCTGTTAACCTATGGGAGTTCCCTTGTATGTTATTTGTCATTTTTCCCTTGCTGCTTTCAATACTTTTTCTTTGTCTTTAATTTTTGCCAATTTGATTACTATGCATCTCGGCATGTTTCTCCTTGGGTTTATCGTGTATGGGACTCACTGCACTTCCTGGACTTGGGTGGCTATTTCCTTTCCCATGTTAGGTAAGTTCTTGACTATAATCTCTTCAAATATTTTCTTGGGTCCTTTCTCTCTCTCTTCTCCTTCTGGGAACCCTATAATGCAAATGTTGTTGCGTTTAATGTTGTCCCAGAGATCTCTTAGGCTGTCTTCATTTCTTTTCATTCTTTGTTCTTTATTCTGTTCCTCAGCAGTGGATTTCACCATTCTGTCTTCCAGGTCACTTATCGGTTCTTCTGACTCAGTTGTTCTGCTATTGATTCCTTCTAGTGTAGTTTTCATTTCAGTTACCATATAGTTCATTTCTGTTTGTTTGTTCTTTAATTCTTCTAGGTCTTTGTTAAACATTTCTTGCATCGTCTCAATCTTTGCCTCCATTCTTTTTCTGAGGTCCTGGATCATCTTCACTATCATTATTCTGAATTCTTTTTCTGGAAGATTGCCTATCTCCACTTCATTAATTGTTTTTCTGAGGTTTTATCTTGTTCCTTTTTCTCGTACATAGCCCTCTGTCTTTTCAAATTTCTATATTTCTGTGAAATTGGTTTTTGTTCCACAGGCTGCAGGATTGTAGTTATTCTTGCTTCTGCTGTCTGCACTCTGGTGGATAAAACTATCTAAGAGGCTTGTGCAAGTTTCCTGATGGTAGGGTCTGTTGGTGGGTAGAGCTGATTGTTGCTCTGGTGTTCAGAGCTCAGTAAAACTTTAATCCACTTGACTACTGATGGGTGGGTCTGGGTTCCCTCCCTGTTGGTTGTTTGGCCTGAGGCAACCCAACACTTGAGAGTACCTGGGCTCTTTGGTGGGACTAATGGCAGACTTTTGGAGGGCTCATGCCAAGGAGTACTTCCCAGAACTTCTGCTGCCAGTGTCCTTGTCCATGGTGAGCCACAGCCACCTTCCACCTCTGCAGGAGGCCCTCCGACACTAGCAGGTAGGTCTGGTTCCGTCTCCCCTGGGGTCACTGTTCCTTCCCCTGTGTCCCGATGCACAAACTACTTTGTGTGTGCCCTGCAAGAGTGGAGTCTCTGTTTCCCCCAGTCCTGTTGAAGTTCTGCAATCAAATCCCACTAGCCTTCAAAGTCTGATTCTCTAGGAATTCCTCCTCCCATTGCCAGACCTCCAGGTTGGAAAGCCTGATGTGGGGCTCAGAACCTTCACTCCAGTGGGTGGACTTCTGTGGTATAAGTGTCCTCCAGTCTGTGAGTCACCCACCCAGCAGTTATGGGATTTGATTTTACTGTGATTGTGCCAGTCCTACCGTCTCATTGTGCCTTCTCCTTTGTCTTTGGATGTGGGGTATCTTTTCTGGTGAGTTCAAGTGTCTTCTTGTCAATGATTGTCCAGCAGCTAGTTGTGATTCTGGTGTTCTCACAAGAGGGAGTGAGAGCACGTCCTTCTACTCCGCCATCTTGGTACAGTAGTCTCCGAGCATTTGGCTTTGAAGGCCAGTCAGACTTACTTTCAGGAGTCCCAGAGGGCTGGAGAAAATAGAAACTTTACTCTTAAAGAGGGCACACAAATTCTCACATGCTCACATGTTCAGCTGCAGTAATTTGAAAGTATCTTAGGTCAGATCTACCTGCTAGAGTGTCTCCCATGGAGACAGGAAGTAACCACACTTCAACCTGAGGACAAAGACACTAGTGACAACCATTTTGGGAGGGGTCAGTCTATCATGTAGAAATTGATTCTAGCAAGCACCATTTTAGAATCCTCCTTATGGTTTATTAGCCTTAGGACCCTGACCTGTCCTGAATTACAAGCCTATAGGTGTCAGTGCTGGGGTGCCACAGGCCAAGTAAGTAACTGGGCAGAGACACAGCCCCATCTACACACAGACAGGCAACCTTAAAAGCTCCTGAGCCCACTGTCACCATGGGGCACCAGGCTTCCCATCAGAGGGCCCAAGACCCAGCCCCACACTGCAGTGTCTAGGCACTAACCTGGGAATCTGAAGGCCCTGCAGTCAAAGACCCTGGGACCCAGCTCCCTCTACCAGTTAGCCTGCTCTAGCCTCAGGAAAAGCCTCACACAGTAAGGGACAGACACCAGCTGCAAGATAACAGCAGCTCTGCAGCATGCAGACTCTGCCCACCCACTGGTATGTCAGATGCTGCCCTGGTAACAGCTAGGTTCTGACCTCACCCACTAACAGTCCAACACAAGCTTTGGGACAGCACAGCCAACTGTGTCAGGAGCCAGCCCCACCCACGAGTGATCAAACACCAACTCTGAGACCCCTGGGCCCTGAAACTAGATCCCAAGAGCTGACTCTGCCCACGAGTGGGCTGGCAGTAGCCCCAGGACCTAGTTTTTCCAGCCAGTGTGTGGGCCAGAACCTCAGCATCTCCTGGACCCTGATTCTGCCCATCAATGAGCCAGCACTAGCCTCAGATACACCCAAGTTTCCCCAGTCAGCTGCCTCATGACCCAAACCCATCAACCAGCAGCTGGCAGCTTCTACACAAGGCAGAGACTGACAACCAATCAGGGCAGGGGCCAACCAATCCTACCACACTGTCCGTAGTGTAGTACTCAGCCCACTACAATAAAACAAACCACACAGCCCACAGGAGGCAACCCTAGAACATATAGATCTGGTGAGGAGAGGGGAATATGCTGATGGGACACATAGGATGTACCCTACAAAAGACCACTTTTCCAAAATTGGGAAATGTAACCCACCTATCATATACATAGAAATAAAAACTTAAGCAAAATGAGGGGACAGAGGAACATATTCCAAATGAAGGAACAAAATAAAACCCCAGAAGAAGAACTAAGTGAAGTGGAGATAGGCAGTCTCCCAAGAAATAGTTCAGGGTAGTGATCATAAAGATTATCAAAGAACATGGGAGAAGAATGGATGCACAGGGCAAAATTTTAGAAATTTTTAAACAACGAGTCAGAAAATATAAAGAACAACTAATCAGAGATGAACAATACAATAATTGAAATGAAAAATACACTAGAAGGACTCAACAGTAGACTAAATGGTACAGAGGAAGGGATCAATGAGCTGGAAGACAGAGTAGTAAATGTAACTGACTCTGAGCAGAAAAAAAAGAAAGGAGAATGAAACAAAATGAGGATAGTTTAAGAGACCTCTGGGACAACATCAGGTACACTAATATTCACATTATATAGTCCCAGAAGGAGAAGAGAGAGAGAAAAGGCTTGAGAACATATTTGAAGACATAAGTGCTGAAAACTCTAACTTGGGAAAGGAAACAAACATCTAAGTCCAGGAAGCACAGAGATTCCCATACAGGATTAACCCAAAGAGGAACACACCAAGATACATTGCATTTTAAAAAGCAAAAATTAACGATAAAGAGAGAATATTAAAAGCAGCAAGGGAAAAGCAACAAATAATATACTAGGGAACACCCTTAAGACTATCAGCGAATTTTCAGCAGAAACTCTGCAGGACAGAAGAGGGTGGAGTGATATATTTAAAATGATGAAAGGAAAAACCTACAACCAAAAATATTCTGTCTGGCAAGGCTCTCATTCAGATTTGATGGAAAAATCAAAAGCTTTACAGAAAAACAAAAGTTAAAAGAGTTCAGCACCATTAAGAAATGTTAGAGGGATTTCTTCTAAGCAGAAAAGGAAAGGCCACAACTAGAAACAAAAATTAAAAAAGAAAAAGCTCATCACTAAAGACAAATATACAGTAAAGGGAGAAAATCATCCATATGCTACCCAAGCTAGTAGGAAGGTTAAAAGACAAAAGTACTAAAATCAGCTATATTCACAATAAGCATTGAAGGATTACACAAACCAATTAGATGTAAAATATGACATTAAAAACAGTATTTGTGAGAGGAAGAGAGTATGAGTAAAGGATGGTTAAAATGTATTTGCAATTAGGAAATCAGCAACTTAAAACAATCACGTATGTACATAGATTGCTATATGTAAATCTCAAGGTAACCAGAAACCAAAAATGTGTAAAAGATACACACACACACAAACACACACACAAAGGAATACAAACATAACACTCAGGATAGTCATCAAATCACAAGATAAGTGAACAAAAGAAGAAGAAAAGAACAAAAAAGACCTAAAAATACAACCCTAAAACAATTAACAAAACGGCAATAAGAACATACATATCATTAATTACTTTAAATATAAATGGACTACATGTTCCTATCAAAAGGCATAGAGTGGCTGAGTGGATACATGAACCAGATTCATATGTATGCTAACTATATAAGAGACTCACTTCAGATCTAGAGAGACACACACAGACTGAAAATGAGGGAGAAAGATATTCCATACAAATGGAAATCAAAAGAAAGCTGTGGTAGCAATGCTTATATCAGACAAAATAGACTTTAAAAAGACTGTTACAAGTGATAAAGAAGGACATTACATAATGATCAAGAGATTGATCCCAGAAGAGATAAAACAACTATAAATATATATTCAGCCATCATAGGAGCACTTAATTACATAAACCAAATATTAATAAATGTAATGGGAGAAACTGACAGTAACAATAATAACAGAGGACTTCAACACCCCATTACGTCAATGGACAGAGGCTTTAAAGTACACATTAGATCAGACGAACTTAATAGATATATAGACCATTCCATCCAAAAGCAACAGAAAACATTTTTTTCAAGTGCACATGCAACATTCTTCAGGTTAGATCATATGCTAGGCAACGAAACAAGCCTCAGTAATTTAAGAAACCCTACCAAGTACCTTTTCTGATCACAATGTTATGAGACTAGAAATTATTACAAGGAAAAAAAAACTGTGAAAAACACAAACACATGGAGCCTAAAAAATAGGTTAGTAAACAACCAAAAGATCACTGAAGAAATCAAAGAAGAAATCAAGAAATACCTAGAGACACATGAAAATGAAAACACAACAATCCAAAATCTATGGGATGCAATAAGAGCAGTTCTAAGAGGGATGTTTATGTCAATACAAACTTACCTCAGGATACAAGAAACATCTCAAGTAAACTACCTAAACTTAGACCTAAAGGAACTGAAAAAGAGCAACCAAAATCCGAAATTAGTAGAAAGAAAGAAATCACAAAGATCAGAGCATAAATAAATGATATAGATATAGAGACTAAAAGAAACAATAAGCAATATCAATGAAACTAAGAGCTGGTTCTTTGAAAAGATAAAAAAATAAAATAAAATAAAATAAATAAACCTTTAACCAGACTCATAAAGAAAAAAAAGGAGAAGGCCCAAATCAATAAAATCAGAAATGAAAAGGGAGAAATTACAACCAACACCACAGAAATACAAAGGATTGTAAGAGAACCCTACGAAAAATTATATGCCAATAAAGTGGAAAACCTGGAAGAAATGGTCAAATTCTTAGAAATGTAAAATCTCCCAAAACTAAAACAGGAAGATATAGAAAATATGATCAGTCCAATTACCAGTAATGAAATTGAACCAGTAATTAAAAAAAAAAAAAAAACTCAACAAACAAAAGTCCAGGACCAGATGGTTTCACAGGTGAATTCTATCAAACATTTAGAAATGAGTTAACACTGATCCTTCTGAAACTATTTCAAAAAGTTGCAGAGGAAGGAATATTCCCAAACTCATTCTATGAGTCCACCATCACCCTGATACTAAAACCAGACAGATATCAGAAAAAAGAAAATTACAGGCCAATGACACTGATGAAGATAGATGCAAAAGCCCTCAACAAAATATTAAGAATTAAATCCAACAATACATAAAAAGGATCATACACCATGATCAAGTGGGAATTATCCCAGGGATGCAAAGATTTTTCAATATCTGCAAATCAGTCAATGTGATATTTCACATTAACAAATTGAAGAATAAAAATTATATGATCATTTCATAGATACATAAAAAGCTTTTGACAAAATTCAACATCCATGTATTATAAAAATTCTCCACAAATTGTATACAGAGGAAACATACTTTATCATAATAAAGGTCATATATGTGACAAACCCACAGCTAACATACTCAAAAGTGAAAAGCAGAAGGCATTTCCTGTAATATTAGGAACAAGACAAGGATGACCATTTTCACCACTTTTACTCAACATAGTATATGAAGTCCTAAGCCACAGCAATCAGAGAAGAAAATGAAATAAAAGGAATTCAAATTTCAAAGGAAGAAGTAAATCTGTCACTATTTGCAGATGACATGATAAAATACATAGAAAACCTTAAAGACACTACCAAAAAACTACTAGAGCTCACTATTTAATTTGGTAAATTTGCAGGATACAAAATTAATGTACAGAAGTACGTTGTATTTCTATACACTAACAATAAATTATTAGAAAGAGAAATTAAGGAAATAACCCCACTTATGAACAATCAATCACATCAAAAGGAATGCAATACCTAGGAATAAACCTACTGAAGGAAGTAAAGGACCTGTACTCAGAAAACTGTAAAACACTGATGAAAGAAATTGAAGACAACTCAAACACATGGAAAAGATATACCATGTTAGTGGATTGAAAGAATTATATTATATTATATTATGGTTAATATATTATAAAAATATTATATAATACATTATGGTTATTACATTATATAAAATAAACATACTACCCAAGGCAATCTACAAATTCAATGCAATTCCTACCAAAATACTCAGGGAATTTTTCACAGAACTAGAACAATTTTAAAATTTGTATGGAAACACAAAAAAACCTTGAATAGCCAAAGCAATCTTGAGAAAAAAGAACAATGCTAGATGTATTACGCTCCCTGAGCATACTACTATCAGACTGTACTACTGAGCTATGTTAATCAAAACTGCATAGTACTGGCACATAAACAGACACATAAATCACTGGAACAGAATAGAGAGACCATAAGTAAACCCATGCACTTATGATCAGTTAATCTATGAGAAGGAAGCAAGAATATACAATGGAGAAAAGGCAGTCTCTTCAAAATTGGTTTTGGGAAAACTGGACAGCTACATGCAAAAGAATGAGATTAGAATATTTCCTCACACCATATACAACAATAAACTCAAAATGGATTAGAGACTTAAATATAAGACCAGAAGCCATAAAATTCCTAGAAGAAAACGAAGGTGGAACACACTTCGACATAAGTCATGGCAATATTTTTTTGGATCTGTCTCCTAAAGCAAAGAAAACGAAAGCAAAAATAAACAAATGGGACCTAATTAAACTTAAAAGCTTTTGCACAGCAAAGGAATTCATCAGCAAAACAAAAAGACAACCTGCTGAATGGAGAAAATATTTGAAAATGTTATGACTAATAAGGGGTTAATATCTAAACTATATTTGTGTATATAGCTCATACAACTCAACAGCAAAAAACAAATGCCTGATTAAAAATCAGCAGAAGATCTGAATAGACATATTTCCAAATAAGACATACAGATGGCCAGCAGGCACATGAAAAGATGCTCAACATGACTAATCAGTAGAGAAATGCAGATCAAAACCACAGTTAGTTATCACCTTACACCTGTCAGAATGGCTATCACCAAAAGGACCACAAATAACAAATGCTGGCCAGGATGTGAGAAAAAGGGAACAGTTGTGCACTGTTGGTGGGAATGTAAATTGGTGCACCACTGTGGAAAACAGAATGAGGGTTCCTCAAAAAACTTAAAACAGAACTACCATATGACCCAGCAATTCCACACCTAAGTATACAACCAAAAAAACTGCAAACTCTAATTTGAAAAGATATATGCACCCCAATGTTCATAGCACCATTATTTACAATGGTCAAAATATGGAAGCAACTTAAGTATCTATCAACAGATGGATGGATAAAGGAGATACGGTATATATACATATATATATATGTGTATATATATATATTTACATACACAATGGAATACTACTCAGCCATAATATAGGATGAAATTTTGCCATTTGCAACAACATGGATGGAGTTTAGAGGGTATAATGCTTAGTGAAATAAGTCAGATGGAGCAAGACAAATACTGTATGATACCACTTATACGTGGAATCTAAAAAAATAAACCAACTAGTGAATATGACAAAAAAAGAGACTCAAAGATATAGAGAACAAACTAGTGGTTACCAGTGGGGAGAAGGACAGGCAGAGAGGCAAGATAGTGGTAGGGGATTAAGAGGTTCAAACTACTATGTATAAAATAAATAAGCTACAATGATATATTGTACAGCACAAGGAATATAGGCAGTGTTTTATAATAACTATGAAAAGAGTATAACCTTCAAAAATTATGAATCAGAATGTAGTACACCTGCAACTTATATAATATTGTACATCAACTATGCCTCAATAAAAAGAAAAAAGAAAAGCAAGAAACAGTATGTAAGCAACTCACATTACCCAGGGATTATTTAGGTAGTACATCTCACGAATTGCTCTATTTGCTCAGTCCTTATCCAAAATCTCATACACTGACTAGTAAACTGCACACGGAAATTATTTTGTTGCCCAGACTTTGCAGTTGGGTTTGTCTTTCATCTCCTAGTAGAAACTGATATCCTAAGGGACCCTAGGTTACTCTTCTCCATGTGCTCTTCTCTCTTCAGTCCCCCACTCCTGTTCCTTGCTTGGGACTGCTCTGCAATGCACTTTAGGAATCTAGAACAAATCTATTGTTTTTTATACACACAGAACATAACAGTGAAATTAATAGCCTGAAAAAGATAATCCCTGTCCTTGGTATTTTACAAAGGTTTTTCTCTTCCATAAGCTTTCATCTCTCTGTTTCTACTAGTGCTTCCTGAGTCAAACTGTTTCCCTCACTAGTGGTGAGCCTTGGCTAAGTAACTAATGCCATAATAAAAAACATGGCCTAGTTACAGCTTTTTTACATATTTAATGACAGTTTTCAAGGAAAAACAAAAATAACTTTTTCAGTAAGGTTCAGACCTAAAGGTGCTTTTCAATACCACCTCTCTCACTCAAGGCTTCCTTTATTAGTCTTTACCACACCTTATGAGATAACCAGCGTCACATTATTTTTTCATATTTTTGAACTGTGAATGAAATCAAGTAGCATGAAACCTCTTGTCTTTGGTTTCTTTCACTCAATATTGTATCTGGGAAATTTGTCCATGTTGTTTCATTCATCAGTAGTTTATTCTTTTACATTACATTATAAATTATATAATTTATATTATATTATGAAATTTAAAATTACATTATATAATTTCTAATTATATGAATATGCTACTTTACTGCTGATGAACATTTCCGATGTGGGCCATTGTATTGTAAGGTTGTTTCGAATATGGACTATTATAAATAATACTGCTCTGAACATTCTCGTCTTTTAGTATATAATTCTATCTATCTAACAACATATCAATTTATCTACTATATCTATCTATCATCCAATCTATCTACATGTCTAATCAATAATTTTTGCTGGATCTATTCTCAGAAGTGTAATTTCTGGATCATTATAAAGCTGATGCATTTTTTAAAAGATTCTTATTTAATATTGGAGTATAGTTGATTTACAATGTTGTGTTAGTTTCAGGTGTACAGCAGAGTGATTCAGTTATACATATACAAGTATTTATTATTTTTCAAATTCTTTTCCCATTTAGGTTATTACAGAATATTGAGCAGAGTTCCCTGTGCTATAGAGTAGGTCCTTGTTGGTTGTCTATTTTAAATAGTGTTTACATGTAAATCTCAAACTCCCAGTCTATCACTCAGCCCCCACCGTTTCCTCCTAGCAACCATAAGTTCATTCTCTAAGTCTGTGAGTGTTTCTGTTTTATAAATAAGTTCATTTGTATCATTTTTTTTAGATACCACATATAAGTGATATCATATGATATTTGTCTTTCTCCGTCTGACTTACTTAACTTAGTATGATAATCTCCAGGTCCATTCATGTTGCCGGAAATGGCATTATGTCATTATGTCTAAAGGCCGAATAACATTCCATTATATATGTGGAATATATATACCACTTCTTCTTTATCCACTCATCTGTCAATGGGCATTTAGGTGACTTCCATGTGTGGGCTATTGCAAACAGTGTTGCAATGAACATTGGGGTGCCTGTATCCTTTCGAACCATATTTTTCTCAATATATATACCCAGGAGTGGGATTGCTGGATCCTATGGTAGCTCTATTTTTAGTTTTTTAAGGAACCTCCATAATGTTCTCCATAGTGGCTATACAAATTCACATTCCCACCAATGGTGTAGGAGGGTTCCCTTATCTCCACACCCTCTCCAACATTGTTGTTTGTAGACTTTTTTATGATGGCCATTCTGCCTGGTATAAGGTGATATCTCATTGTAGCTTTGATTTGCATTTCTCTAATAATTAGCAATGTTTAGCATCTTTTCATGTACTTCTTGGCCATCTGTATGTCTTCTTTGGAGAAATGTCTATTTAGATCTTCTGCCCATTTTTGAATGGGTTGTTTGTTATTTGATATTGAACTGCATGAGCTGTTTGTATATTTTGGAGATTAATCACTTGTTGGTCACTTTGCAAATATTTTCTCCCATTCTGAGAGTTGTCTTTTTGTCTTGTTTATGGTTTCCTTTGCTGTGCAAAACCTTTTGAGTTTTATTATGTCCCATTTTTTAATTTTTGTTTTTATTTCCATTATACTATGAGACAGCTCAAAAAAAGATATTGATGTGATTTATGTCAAAGACTGTTCTGCCTATGTTTTCCTCTAAGAGTTTCGTAGTATTCAGCCTTACATTTAGGTCTTTAATCCATTTTGAGTTTAGTTTTGTGTATGGTGTTAAAGAATATTCTACTTACATTTTTTCACATATAGCTGTCCAGTTTTCCCAGCAACACTTACTGAAAAGACTGTTGTTTCTCCATTGTATAGTCTTACTTCCTTTGTCATAGATTAATTGACCATAGGTGTGTGGGTTTATTTCAGTGCTTTCTATCCTGTTCCATTGAGCTATATTTCTGTTTTTGAGCCAGTACTAAACTATCTTGATTACTGTAGCTTTGTAGTATAGTCTGAAGTCAGGGAGCCTGATTCCTCCAGCTGTTTTTCTTTCTCAAGATTGCTTCAGGGCCTTTTGTGTCTCCATACAAATTTTAAGATTTTTTTGTTCTACTTCTGTAAAATACACCATTGATAATTTGATAGGGCTTGCATTGAATCTGTAGATTGCCTTGGGTAATATATTCATTTTGACAATATTGATTCTTCCAGTCCAAGAACATGGTATATCTTTCCATCTGTTTGTGTCATCTTCGATTCCTTTCATCAGTGTCTTATAGCTTTCGGTGTACAGGTCTTTTGCTTCCTTCAGTATGTTTATTCCTAGGTATTTTACCGTTTTTGGTGTGATGGTAAATGGGATTATTTCTTTAATTTCTCTTTCTGATCTTTCATTGTTAGTGTATAGAAATGCAAGAGATTTTTTGTATTAATTTTGTATCTTGCAACTTCATCAGATTCATTGATGAGCTCTAGTAGTTTTTTGGTAGCATCTTTTGAATTTTCTGTGTAGAGTATATGTCATTTGCAAACAGTTTTACTTCTTCTTTTCTAATTGGGTTCCTTTTCTTTCTTTTTCTTCACTGACTGCCATGGCTATGGCTTCCAAAACTATGTTGAATAGTAGTGGTGGGAGTGTACCTCCTTGTCTTGTTCCTGATCTTAGAGGAAATGCTTTCAGTTTTTCACCACTGGAAATGATGTTTGCTGTGGGTTTCTGGTATATGGCCTTTATTATGTTGAGGTATGTTCCCTTTATGCCCTCTTTCTGGAGAGTTCTTATCATAAATGGGTGTTGAATATTGTCAAAAGCTTTTTCTGCATCTATTGAGATGATCAGAATGTTTTTATTCTTCAATTTGTTGATATACTGTATCACACTGATTGATTTGTAGATATTGAAAAATCCTTGCATCCCTGTGATAAATCCTACTTGATCTTGTTGTATGATCCTTTTAATATATTGTTGGATTTGGATTGATAGTGTTTTGTTGAGGATTTTTACGTCTATGTTCACCAGAGATGTGGGCCTGGAAATTTTCCTTTTTTTGTGATATCTTTGCCCGGTTTTGATATCAGAGAGATGGTGGCCTCATAGAATGAGTTTGGGAGTGTTCCTCCCTCTGCAATATTGGAATTGTTTCAGAAGGATAAGTGTTACCTCTTCTCTAAATGTTTGATACAATTCACCTGTGAAGCCATCTGGTCCTGGACGTTTGTTAGTTGGGTGTTTTTAAATCACAGTTTCAATTTCAGTACTTGTGATTGGCCTGGTCATATTTTCTGTTTCTCCTTGGTTAAGTCTTGTAAGGTTATACCTTTCTAAGCATTTGTCCATTTCTTCCAGGTTGTCCATTTTTTTGGTATATAGTTGCTTATAGTAGTCTTTTATGAGACTTTGTATTTCTGTGGTGTCCATTGTAACTTCTTTTTCATTTCTGATTTTATTGATCTGAGCCCTCTCCCTTGTTTTCTTAGGAGAAAGGCTTGCTTTGCGGCCCAGCATGTGATCAATCCTATAGAATGTTCCATGTGCACTTGAAAAGAATGTGTTTGGGGCTTTTGGATGGCTTGTTCTATAAATAACAATTAAGTCCATGTGATCTAATGTGTCATATAAGGCCTGTGTTTCCTTATTGATTTTCTGTCTGGATGATCTGTCCATTGATAAAAGTGGGGTGCTAAAGTCCACCACTATTATTGTGTTACTGTCAATTTCTCCTTTTATGGCTGTTAGTACTTGTCTTATATATTAAGGTGTGCCTATGTTGGGTGCATATATATTTACAATTGTTATATCTTCTTCTTGGATTGATCCCTTGATCATCATGAAGTGTCCTTCTCTTTATCCTGTAACAGTCTACTTGAAGGTCTATTTTTTCTGATATGAGTATTGCTACGCCAGCTTTCTTTTGAGTTCCAATTTGCATAGAATACCTTTTTCCATCCCCTCATTTTCAGTCTGTATGTGTCCATAGGTCTGAAGTGGGTCTCTTGTAAACAGCATATATATGGGTCTTGTTTTTGTAACTATTTAGCCAGTCTATGTCTTTTGGTTGGAGCATTTAATCCATTTGCATTTAAGGTAATTATTGTGATGTATGTTCTTATTGCCATTTGTTAATTGTTTCAGATTTGCTTTGAAGGTCTTTTTTCTTCCCTTTCTCTTTTGTGTTCTTCTCTTGTGATTTGAAGACTAAATTTAGTGTTGTGTTTGGATTCCTTTTTCTTTTTGTGTATCTATCTATTGCAGATTTTTGGTTTGTGGTTACCATGAGGTTTTGGTATAGCAGTCTGTATGTATAAATAAAATTGTTTTCAGTTCCTGGTCTTTTAATTTCAAATGCATTTCCAGTATCCTGCATTTGTGTTCTCCTCTTCTCACAATTTTTGATATCATATTTGTGTGTGGATGATTTCCTATCTTTTCTGTGTGTTTGCCTTTACTAAAGAGGTTTTCCATTCATAATTATCTCATTTCTAGTTTTGGCCTTTTCTTTTCTGTGTAGAGAAGTTTCTTTAGCATTTGTTACAAAGCTGGTCTGGTAGTGCTGAATTATATTAACTTTTGGTTGTCTGTAAAGCTTTTAATTTCTCCACCAAATCTGACTGAGAGCCTTGCTGGACAGAGTATTCCTGGTTGTAGATTCTTCCCTTTCAGCACTTTAAATACATTAATACAATTAATATATTAATTATATTAATTAAAATATTAATTATATTAATATATTGATATATTTAAATATATTAATCCTTTCTAGACTACAGAGTTTCTGCTGAGAAATCAGCTGATTACCTTATAGGAGTTCTCTTGTATGTTATTTGTTGGTTTTCCCTTCCTGCTTTTAAAATTTTTCTTTGTCTTTAATTTTTGTCAATTTGATTATTATTTGTCTTGTATTCCTTCTTGGGTTTATCTTGTCTGGGACTCTCTGCACTTCCTGGACGTGGCTGACAACCTTTCCCATGTCAGTGAAGTTTTCAGTTATTATCTCTCCAAATATATTCTCAAGTCCTTTCTCTCTGTCTTCTCCCTATGGGACCCCTATGAGGCAAACGTTGGTGCATATAATATTAGCCCAGAGGTTTCTTAGATTGTCCTCATTTCTTTTCCATCCTTTTTCTTTATTCTGTTCCCCAGTAGTGATTTCCACCACTCTGTCTTCCAGTTCACTTATCCGTT
Organism: Balaenoptera musculus; assembly: GCF_009873245.2. Classification (NCBI taxonomy): domain Eukaryota; kingdom Metazoa; phylum Chordata; class Mammalia; order Artiodactyla; family Balaenopteridae; genus Balaenoptera; species Balaenoptera musculus. The sequence goes on from NC_045792.1 coordinate 28,016,371, forward strand.
CTTCTGCCTCAGTTATTCTGATTTTGAGTCCTTCTAGAATATTTTTCATTTCATTTATTGTATTGTTCTTCTCTGTTTTGTTGTTCTTTAGTTCTTCTAGGTCTTTGTTAAACATTTCTTGTATCTTCTCCATCCTTGCCTCCATTCTTGTTCTGAGCTCTTAGATCATCTTCACTATCATAACTCTGAAGTCTTTTTTGGGTAGATTGCCTATCTCCACTTCACTTATGCAGTTCAGAAAGTGCATTTATAGATAGTGCTTTATTTGTTTTCTTTATAAAAAATGTGCCTATCTACCTCAAGTTCATGTCAGTAGTCTCATATAATTCTCTAAAATTTTACTCTTTTTCCTTTCATACTAATATCTATAAAGTCTTTGGAATTAACTTTTGTGAACAGTATAAAGTAGAAGTCAAATTTCATATTTTAAAAAATATGGATATCCCATTAACCTAACAATTTAATACAGAGATGTCTCCTCACTCTTCTTTCTTAGCTCCACTTTTGTCATAAGTCATGTATCCCTTTAATATTGGATCTGTATCTGCACTATCAATGTTATTCTGTTGTTTATTGATGTATATCATGGTTGCTATTTTTTTTATTGTACAAGTCTTTATAAACATTAAAATCAGCTTGTGGCCAAACACAGGAATACAGCCACTAGAATTTTGATTGGAATTAATTTGAAAAGTTATATGTACCCCAGTGTTGATTGAAGCATTATTTATAGTAGCCAAGATATGGAAACAGCCTAAGTGTCCATCAACAGATGAATGAAGAAAGATGTGGTATATATATACAGTGGAATATTACTCAACAATAAAAAAGAATGAAATCTTGCCATTTTTGACAACCTGGATGAACCTGTAGTTCTTAGTGAACTCTATGCTAAGTGAAATTTCAGACATAGAAAGACAAACATTGTATGTTTTCACTTATATGTGAAATCTAAAAAACAAAACAAATGAATAAATATAACAAAACAGAAACAGACTCACAGATACAGAGAACAAACTAGTGGTTGCCAGAGGTGAGGGGGTGGGGAATGGGTGAAATATGTGAAGAGGACCAAGAGGTAAAAAATTACTGTTATAAAATAAATAAGTCACAGTGATGTAATGTACAGCATAGGGAATATAATCAATATAATCGTAATAACTTTCTATAATGCATAATCTATAAAAATATCTTATCACTATGTTGTACACCCAAAAATAATATAATGTTGTAAGGCAAATATATTTCAATTAATTAATTTAAAATAATCAATTTCAAAAAACAACTATAGGTCAATTTGGGGAGAATTTGTGCCTTTATAATATATTTTGCATGATATATCTAGTTACTAAGTTCCTCTCTAAATTTTCTTAAAATATATTCTAATTTTCTGTATAGATATCTTTAATATATTCCATCTATTTTTTGGTATTTTATAGTTTTAATGTTATTTATTTTTATTTTATTTTTTAAAAATTTTATTTAATTTTTTGTCTGTGTTGGGTCTTTGTTGCTGCATGCGGGCTTTCTCTAGTTGCAGCAATCAAGGGCTACTCTTTGTTGCAGTGCCTGGACTTCTCATTGTGGTGGCTTCTCTTGTTGTGGAGCATGGGCTCTAGGCACGTGGGCTTCAGTAGCTGCAGCACACGGACTCAGTAGTTGTGGCTCATGGGCTCTAGAGCGCAGGTTCAGTAGTTGTGTTGCTCATGCTTAGTTGCTCCCCGGCACGTGAGATCTTCCCAGACCAGGCTTTGAATCTGTGTTCTCTGCATTGGCAGGTGGATTCTTAACCACTGCACCACCAGGGAAGTCCAGTTTTGATGTTATTTTTAATGAGATTTTTCATCATTAAATTTTCTTTCCATTTTCTTGCATATTACAATTTGTATGTATTGAAATTTTATGCAGCATTCTTCTAAACTAAATTATTATTTCCATTATTAATCTATAGTTTCTTTTGGATGTGTCTACAAATATGACAATATCCTCTCTGAATATGATTTTCCTTTACAGTTTTTATAATGAAACCTTATAACTACTTAAAAAAATAAATACTTTATTTAAATCTTTCATACAAGAGAAACTCCAGACTCAAATTATTTTAATGGTTATTGCTACACTATATTATTATCTCAGAAATTAGGAAAAGATAGAACTCTTCAATTTGTTCTATGAGAACAGCCTAACTTTGATAACAAAACATGACTAGAAAGTTACAAGAAGAAAATCATAGACTAACCTCATGAACATAGATGTAAAAATATTGAATGAAATACAAGCAAAGTGAACCAAGAAATACAGAAAAAGAATCATATAATACTACTTAGTTGGGGTTATTAAAGGAATGTAAGGGAATTATTACATTTTAAAATTAATCAACATTGTACTAGACATTTTAGCCAGTGCAATAAAGAGGCAAGAAAAGATATATATATATATATATATATATATATATATATATATATGTGTGTGTGTGTGTGTGTGTGTGTGTGTGTGTGTGTGTGTATATATATAATTCATTCAACTTAATTATTTTATGTTGATATCTCATAATATTTGGGCACTTTGACAACAAAACATATAGTAAATATGTGTTCAAGAATACTACATATTATTTCACATAAAAATATTTTTGAACATCTGAACTGTACTAAATATACTTTACTAGCTGTGGTGGAAAATATATGGATGAGGTAGACTTCATTCCTACCTTAAAGAAACATACAAACTAGTCATGGGGGTGAACAATGGATTATTTTAAAACACAATGCAATGCACTATATACATTGCCCCTTTCCTAATAACTAACACAAGATGTAAATCCTTGATTTAATCTCCTCAATTTAGAGTCCCAAACTACAGCCTAAGGATAATCCATGTGTTTTGCATACTCTAAACTATGACCCTCTCCTGTTGTTTGCTATTTTTTCAATTTATTTTTTTTGAAGGGGAAAATATTTACTTGTTTTTTGCTTTGTTGAAATCTAACTGAAATTTAGCATGTCTTTTTTTTTTTTACATTCTTTTTTATACAATTTTTAAAGATTATGCTCCATTTACCGTTATTATAAAATATTGGCTATATTCCCTGTGCTTTTCAATTATTTTTGTTTGTTGAATTTTAGCCTGTTAAAGCTTTCTGAGTGGCTTAAATACACATTAATCATTCAAGATTTAGTGCAGATTACTTCAATCATATTGCTTCCTTCTGACAACAAATTAGCCCACCTGCTCTAAAAGAAGGTTATCATTGTTCTGGGGAAGTACATGTAAAATGTCTTTGTGGAGAATGTACTCCCTCAGTGCAAGTAAGTATAGAACACTCTTATAGAAATAGCAAGCCTGACTGGTATGTAGATGTTCATAAAAGGGTACTGTTCTGGTATATAAAAAACACTCAAAACTTCTCAACTTAAAACCACAAAATCATTTTTTTATTGACCTGCCATTTGTGCAGGTGTTGGTTGGAAGATCTTATCACTGGTTCCTTTGCTCCAGCTTGAATGGAGCTAGAAGATGGTTTTTCCAAGATGGGCTCACTCGTATGGCTGGAAAACTGGTGTTGACTGTCAACTGGGTGCTCAGCTGGGACTGTCATAAACCTCAGTTCCTTCCTACAAAAGCCTCTCCAAAAGACTAGTTGAGCTTTCTCAGAGCATGGCAGCTGGGAGCCAAGAATGAGTATTCAAGAGACAGGCAGTGGAAGCTGCTTAAATTTCTTAAATCTAAGTATGGAAACTAGTGGCATCACTTTCACAGTATTCTATTTGGCAAGTAGTCACAATCTCTGCCCAGATTCAAGGTGGGAGAATCAGACCCCACCTATTAATGGGAGAAGTGTAAAAGAATTTGGGTTCATCTTTAATCTATTACAGTCAATGAAATCTCTAGCCCCTACATAAAGGGCTCCTAGGCTGAGAGTAAATATGTAAAACATATAAATTTTACTGCTATGGGAATTGTACTGCCATTTCTAAAACTAGGAACTGGGAAGAAAACAAATTCACTCTACACATTGTCTCTCCCTTTTGCTTATGTGCTTTTTTCTTTCTACAGAAAATGTTTCTCTTCTCAGGATTGAAATCTCAGAATTGACTCTATTCATTTTATACTAAAACTATATTGTGAGTTAAATTGGCTTTTTGTAGCATAGGGGCAGAAGCTACCACCATTTATCACTCTTTTTCTTTAAGAATATTTACAAATTTTTAAAACAAAACATGCATGCAAACATACAAATAATACAAACAATGCAAACTTATTTGAATGATATAGATAGACAGTCATCAAGAGAAATACACTGATTAACTCCAGACAAATAATTAATGTCTGTGCCAAGACCACTTACTGTTGATGCTATGTTGACAGACAGACATTAATGTTTTCTGGAACAGCAGAACTAGAAGAGTGACAGGCCATGAGTTTTACATGAGTCACAAAACCATGTCAGCAGCAACAGCCTAGCCCAGGTGTAGTAGCTGGGGTGTGAGGCAATAATAACGGACTTTTAAGAGGTGCAAATGACTCAAAAACACTGCTGAGAAAAGATGCCTTGTAGCAAATTCACAAAATCCAAATAAAAACTAAAGGAATAGAAGATGGCAAATTGATTAATGTTTCAAAAAACTCAGAAATAAGCAAAAGGTCAGCCTTAGTCATTTTAAGTGTTCCTGGAGAGTTAAAGGAGGCATATTGAGCAATATTTTTTGAGAGTAGCTGACGTTCCTTCCAAAAATGAGATCCAATTTTCCCTAGATTAAAAAAAAAAATGTTTTTATGCTACTCATATTGGAAGCCTAATTATAAAGCAGTTTTACTATGTAAAAATTGGCTTTTCTGCCTTCAATAAAATAGGTGTGATATTTCAGGGAGAAAATGACAAGAAGGTTCTAAATTGTGATGTCATTTTGAACAAGGTGCATGAATCATGCAGCTCATCGTATTCAGTACTAACCTACATGCTATACCAAGACAATTCCTGGGACCTTTTCTTTTTTACGGGTCGGCAGGGACAATGTGAAAAGGATAAGCTGCCTATTATTGAAGGGACCTAATTTCTAGTCCCAGTCCCATTCTGCCGATAATTTTGTTTCTCTGAATGCAGTTTTCTCATCTGCAAATTGAAGTGGTTAGGCTCAGTCTTCTCTATAATCTTCTTTGGCTTTAATGTCTAGTGTCTTATTCTTTTGAGATTTTTGCTCTGGGATGGAAATAGTTTAATACTAATATGGATTTTTAGGGTTATTTCATCTTAACTTTATTGAGCACATAATATTGAATCCTGGCCTTTTTGGAGAACCTTGAAAATCTGATCTCCTTCAGTACCAATGCACTTGCTCTTCTCTCTGCTCAGGCAACACTGCTATCAGTGAGCAGGACTCCCTCACCTCTTGGAGGTCTTTATTCAAATGTCACAGAGAGACTGTTTCCTGACATACATCCCAACATTCCCTACCCCCTAACCCAATTCTTTTTCTTCATAAATTTTAACATTGCCTGATATTGTAATTATTTTTTTGTTTTGTCAATTTCCCCACTAGAATGTAACATCCATAAGGGCAAGAACTATGTTCTATTCACTGTTTTATCTAAGAATGTCTGGCACATGACTAATTATTTCAACTCATATCTGACGATCTCAGTGTCGATACATTTTCCATGATTTCCCCCTGTTCTTTTAAATTTGTTTCAGCTTCTAAGCTTATTCTCAATGCTTATATAGGACTTCTCATCAAATATTCTACCAAATTGCAATTGAGTGATCATTCCTCACAAATCAATATTTAAACTGAACGTGAAAGAACTCTAATCACTGTGGTTATTTCCTTCTTTTTCCACCTTTCACTAACTCAGTTGCCCCTTTAGATGACTTGTTTATCAACTGATTTCACCTTCCAGATTTTGCACTTTATCTAATTAAGTTTTTTTTTTAACCTGTGTATCTCCAGTAACTAGCACAGAATTTTTCACATAGCAGGCAGTTAGTAAGTGTTTTGAATCAAAAAAGGTATTAAAACATGTTGCCAGAATTAAAGTTTCCCATTCTTGTAAACTGTATACATTGGCTTAAATTTTAGGTTGAATATAGCAAAGCAAGGATAATATAAATTTTATTAGGTAGGACAAATTACCTAATAAATAATTTTTAACAATATCCTCTTTGCACAGATACAGATATTTGGAAAGAATTCACTGTTTTGGTTAGCACTCAGTATTTGTCTATCACATGGGAAAATGTTTATTATTATGGCCATAAAACCTTCAAGCCTTGGCACTTGGCTACTCATTTCTAGATTCATGTCTTCTAGCTTCATTAGAAGAAACAATTCATGTCTTTCAGTTTCTGTAGTGCACCACTGTCTCCATCAATTTTACATCTTCTCTCATGTTGTATTTGAGTCTGGAGCACTCTTTACCTCCCCCGTCCAAATACTGTTGTCCTTTGCTTAACTTATACCTAATCATTTCTCAAACCAGCTGTGGTCTTGTGTCTGTGTGATAACTCTATGCTAAGCTTGGTGTTTGTGTTTGGACACTTTACTCCTGTTGTATGCCTTAAAGAGGACTTTGCTCACTTCCCTTCACTATATCTGCTGAATGGCATATTTCATTTGTTTACTGTTGCTGTTTCCTGAGCATCTCTATGCTATGCTTCAATATTTGAAGCTGTGATTTGCCATAAGCATAAGGCATTCCAACAGTGCTGTTTAATGTTATCTTACCAGTTTCAGGTCTTCCCTGCAAAGCCATGTTTGCATAATCTTTGCCTTCTATCCTATGGTCAATTAAGGGGGTCCGATATAAACAGTGCTTTACTCCAGTCCCAGCAGATGTTTTGAAAATTGTAATTGAACTTAATTCTTTCATTTCCACACAGTCAAAGAGATTGGAACATTGCCCATTTTCTACTCCATTTTCTCACTTTAGAACCAGCTATTCTGATGAAAAGAGTTTCCCAGTGTTCACTCATTTGTTTTTCTAGAAGCAAAAACAGTGCATGTCAACTTCAATTTTTTTTCTCATTAGCTACCTGCAAAGGCGTAAAACCAATAAAAAATCTTCGCTGTTTAAAGACAAATTTCAAATTTCTTTCAATTTTATTAACATATCCTTCACATAGTTGTACTCCAGTTTCATTTCCAGCCTTATGTCACATTTCTTCCAAGTATGACCACTTTGTTCCACCAGGCTTTATCTACTGCTCACAAACGTACCTTGTTTACATTGTTCATGCCACCTCTGTTCCTAATAGGAATACATAATTCTCATCTAATTTAACCCCGTATTTGAGGTACAACTCATACCCCATCACTGCCCTGAAGCCAGCCTTCACTAACCATATTATAATCCAATTTGCTTACTTAGGTATCTTACTGTCAGATTTTATCTCTGTGTTGGCTTCCTTGTAATTTTAGGCTATTGTCTTCTCTTTGCTTATCTATCCACATGAAGGTGTAAACCAAGAACTGATACATGTTATGTTCTTATTATTTGTAGGGACAATGACCTTAAAATACAGCCTGCCATCAAATTGCAAAGCTGAGGATTACTGTGCAAATTTTGCAGCTGTACGGTAATCCATGGCAAAAATCTATGGAGAACTAATCAGTGAAAGCTAGAGATTATGTCCATATTAAGCTCTCAATCATCACTCTTGTTTATACCTCTGGAAACACAAATGGTCTCTCTACCTAAAAACCAATTCAGGAAGTGAATTATTTATTAGAAAATAAATATATTTTTCTGCGATAAATCCAAGTGAAAACCACATGCATCCCTAAAGTGCTTTTTAACCTTTTTTTTTCTCGACTGATTTCAAACAAGCAAGCAAACAAGCTTTGTTTCCTAGGATGCCATTCATCAGATATGCACAGTTTTAGAGGTTAGAGACAGAGTGAGAGCAGTCATCGCAGAATTAGTTCTTCTGCCAAGGAGCTGAGAATAAGATTTCTACCCTGATGTCCCTGAGGATCAAAAACGGAAATAGTCCATGACATGAAAGACTCCCGTATGTGCCTAATACTGGGAATATAGCATATCAAAATTCTGGCGACTTACAAAATGTTGAGCAGAATATTGGAATATCTAGTTAGCTGAGCAAAATAATAATCCATAATATTAAATATTTTTACAGAATATTTATGGTGAGTGAGGAGCAAAGTGGCTCAGACTGGATAGGTAGTAAAAGATTAATTAGACTGAATTCTTAAAGTTTTGCTGCATGCTTGTGAATATGTGGCAAGAATAAAGATGCTGGTTTGGAGGCTACATCAAACAGAAAATTCAAACCACATTGATTTCAGGACAAAAGGAATATGCTAACTTCAGATGTGGTTGATCCTTGGTTCAATGTTAAAGTTATATAGTTTATCTCCCTGTCTCTTACCATCTTCTTTTTTAATTATTTTTGTTTTATTATCAGAGGCTCTCTTCTATTTGTCACATGTGGATTGTTGCTGCTCTAGAATTTCATTCTCAAAACTCCACATCCAGCTTACTGATTACAATTGGTTTGAGCTAGGTCATAGGCCCATTTTTGAATCACTGTGGTCATATGGAAGGAATCTACAGAATGGCTTAGTCCTCAGTTCATGTCTGTCTCTGGGAATGACTTAAATTTGGCATCATTCAATACACATGGCTGCATGATTAGGACCTAAAGCAAAAATGAAGTTCTGTTACCAGAAGAACATGGAACCGACTGTATAGCACAGAGAACTCTACTCAGTGCTCTGTGGTGACCCAAATGTGAAGGAAATCCAAAAAAGAGGGGATATATGTATACGTAGAGCTGATTCACACTGCTATACAGCAGAAACTAACACAACATTGTAAAGCAACTATACTCCAGCAAAAGAAGAAGAAGAAGAAGAAGAAGAACATGGAGTGTATTCTAACTGTCAAAAATAATAAATTTTTTCAGAAGATACCAAATTATTTGATCTCAGATAAGTTTTTTATTTCTTATAAAAAGCTATATCTAAAACATTCAATACAACAGTTACTCCAAATGAATAAACACATATCTTGATGGAAAGATAGTTCAGTCCAAAATAAGCATGAACTATGATCCCTAAAAATATAATGAATGTAAAGGCTAGTGGAAAACTCAAAGCATTTCTGCCCTTGTGCTTAAATCAATATACATTCAGTAATTTATATCAGAGCTTGCCTTAATAATTATGAAAAAATTGAATGAGGTAAGATAAGCATATATATAAAACATGTCTATCCATTAAAATATTAGATTGGACACTGAAAATTATTAATTAAAACAGTCAGCGAGCAATTTTTCTTTTCAATACAGACTTGACTAAGAAAAATACATTTGGAATTTAATGCAAAAAGTTTCCAGCTTCCAATGATCTAAGAAATTTTCACTTGCTAGCTCCAGCCAAATACTGCTGTAGTATAGGAGCCAGAGTATCTAGTCTATATATTATTGACCTTACTCCCTAAATTATTCAACCAATATAACATTAGTAACAGAAAAGGAGACTTAATACCCTTAATGGAAGAGAAGTGTTCAGGTGTATGGGGGAGAGAAGATATTAAACAGATAAAGAGCACAGAAACAGGAAATGAAACTGTTTGTAATCAATAACCATAATATCATTCATCATTAACACATTCTGCACACCCCTATACATCATTAGCTGAAACTTGAAACTAAATTATTCCATAATTTTTAAAGTCTTGTCATTTCTGAGTGCTAGATAATTATAATTGAATTATAATTTTAAAAGTTATTATGAAGTATTTTAGACATAGAAGATAATACAGTGAACAATCACATATCTGTCCCCAGTCAAGGAAATAAACCATCACCAACAAGAGTGTGAGTTCCTCTGTACTCCTATCTGAATTTGTCTTCTCTACTCTTCATAAAAATTAAACAAAACAAACAAAAACTTTGTAAATCAATTAGTTAGCTATAAAATATATGTGAAGAAAACATTTCAGGGATCATTTGAATGAATTATTTCAAATGACGGATTCACTGTGACTGTAGTCACTCCAACCTGGCATATATATGTGTACAAATAGACATGAAGGAAAGTTGAGATAAATACATGAATATTTTATTTATATGTCCTTAGCATAGCCTCTTCCCTCTAATCACATTTTTACAAATTTTGATGGCTGTGAATTTTATTAAGCAATTTATTCCATTGTTTTTACTGATTTCTTTCTTTTAAACTTTATAACATCTCTATGAAGTAAATGTTATTGTATCCATTTGAAAGATGAGGGAAATTAAAGATCAGTCAATGTAACTTCCAAAAGCTATACAGAAAGAATATGGCAAAGTTGAGATTTGACTTTGAGTCTACTGACCAAAACTAAAGATCTAAACCATATTATTTTTGTTTGTTTGTTTCTTAGTCACAGGCTATTCCTTTTAATGTTCCACACAAGTCTTCAACATCACTAAATATTTCCTCTACGTTCTTCTTTGAAGATAACTTGTTTTATATATTTGTTGTGACATCAGCTGTCATTGTAATCACCCTGTAGGAACTGTGTCTGTTTTCTCTGGTTTCTTTCATGCCTTAAAAAATAAACACAGAAAACAAACAACGAACAACAAGAAAAAAACTTCTGTATTCAGTAATTTAACTAGGATGTACTTATGTATAGTTTTACATACTTGGAAGTTGAGACCAAAAATATCAAAAACTTGTCCAATGTCAAGCTATTAATTCTCAGAATCAAAAATCTAATCCATGTTTCTGTGATGAAAATATTGGCCTTAGGAATGGATTCTTCCTTTAGTGTTCCAGACAATCCTTCAACATCCTGAACACTTCCTCTACATTCTTCTTTTTGCTGTTATCATTCTGGGAAAAATATTTATGGCGATAAGTAGCTTAGGCAATTGTTTTTCTGTCATCAATGGCAATTAGCAAAATCCATCTGTGTGAGAACTTTCTGCAACAGATCTTAGTCTCCTCAATAAAAACAACAATGACAGTAAAAAGAGACTGCAGGAGAGACATTTAACTAGTAATTTTAAAAAAAGAGAGATTTAAGCAGCATTTCAACCAGTTACAATATATAGATTTTATTTGAATTTTCAAATATTATATATATATATATGTGATAATTTCAAAAATGTAAACTGACTGGATATTTAATTTTTTTTAAGAAGAAATTATTATTATATATAATGTTAAAACTTAATATTATTATCAATATTAATACATTATTACTATTATTCAGCACTAAAAGGCAATGAGCATCATGCCATGAAATGACATAGAGGAAACAAATGCATACCACTAAGTGAGAGAGGTCAATCTGAAAAGGCTGTGTACTGTATGATTCCAACTCTGTGACATTCTGGAAAAAGTAAAACTGGAGACAGTAAAAAGGTCAGTGTTTGCCAGGGATTGGGAGGTTGGAGGGATAAATAGGTGAAGCACAGTAGTTTTAGGTCAGTGACACTATTCTGTATGACACTGTAATGGTGGATGCATGTCATCATACATTTGTCCAAAACCATAAAATGTAACAACACCAAGAGTGAACCATAATGTAAACTATGGTCTTTGAGTGATAATGATATGTCAAGGTAGGTTTATCAATTGTATCAAACGTACCACTCTGGTGGGGTATGTTGTTCATGAGTGGGACAGGGAGTATATAGGATATCTCTGTTCATTGTTTTCAATTTTACTGTGAACCTAAAATTTCTCTAAAAGTAAATCTATTAAAAAAGAGAAATTATTTTTAATTTACAGGAGCATGTTAATACTATTGTGGTTATGTTTATTAAGAGCCATTATGTTTTAGAAATACATACTCAAGTATTTATTTCTAAAAATTTTAATGCCTGGGACTCACTTTTGAATAATCAGGGGACAAGGAGTATGAGTGTGGTTAAGGGAAAACAATTGTCATGACAGAATAACTGTTGAGGATGGGATAGGTATGTGAAAGATAATTACACTATCCTCCCTACTTTAGTAACACGTGAAAGTTTTGACTAAAAAATGAGATTTAAAAAGTCTTTTTAAAGCCTATCAAGATTCCCACAATATTCACTGGAATTTTAACTTAGGCTCAGGCCTATTCCTTGTATCTTTATTTAAATAATAACATTCTAATCATGGTCATGGGGAAGAACATGCAAGTTATTTAATCTGTTCTTTCCTTCTCAATAACACTTAGGGGCAGAAATAAAGTACAAGGCTGAAATAGTGGAGAAAAACATTTCAGACACATGAAGAAGAATGGTTCATCTATGATTACATACTTTAACAAGGCATTGCTAAATGAAATTATATCTGAGTTTCTTATCACCAGTTTTTACCTTCAGTTTGGGTTTACCTTTTACATTCTATTATTTTGTAAATTTTTGATTACCCTAATATATTAAAAATTTAGTATCTAGTCATTTGTATTCTAGATAGGTAAGACTGAGATGATTTGGATACATAAGTGCTTTGACCAATGCCTTTCAGAATATATGAGAAATGTAACCATAGTTACTGCTAGGTGAAAAACAAAAGGCTTATTACATTTTCAGAAAAACAACAGCAAGGTCAGACATCCATTTTTTGTGTGTACAGTGTGAACACTCTTCTTTGATTCCAATAGGTAATAGAGAGTAAAATCTGACTTTGTGAAGCTTTCCTCTTTGCCATCCCCCATCAAAGGAACAAAATGTTACATGGGGAGGAAACTCTACTTCACTTTTGTGCAGCTGACTTATTTGTTGACTATGTTCAACAAAGTTTAAAATTACCTCTTTCAATTTGAATCTTCTGCTGGACTGTAGTAACATGTAGGTTTGGGTGACAATATAAAGTAACTGTTATCATGTGCAGAGCATAGTACATTTTTATTCCACTATTAATGTGTTATGGGCTCAACTGTGTCCTCCTCCAAATTCATAAGTTGAAGTTTTAGTCCCCAGTACCTCAAAGTGTGACTCTATTTGTTGAGTGGTATTCTTATAAGAAGATGAAATTTGGACACACACGTATGAAAAGAAGACCTCATGAAGACACAAGGAGAAGATGACCATCTATAAGTCAAGGAGAGATGTCTCAGAAGCAACCAACCCTGCCAACACCTTTATCTCAGACTTCTAGCCTCCAGAATAATGAGAAAATGCATTTCTGTTTTTTAAGCCCCCCTGTTGGTGGCACTTTGTTATTGCAGCCCTAGCTAACTAATCAAAATATTAGAAAAAATAGTTGATTTTTTTAGAGGAAAAAAATCCCTTATATTTAAAAGTAGAATTTCAATGTCCCCAAACGTGTGTGACTATAAGACAGTGGAAGAATCATGTCAATCCTTATGATTGGATCCTACTGTTATCCACCTTTGTCTGCCAATTCAATGTTTTTGATAGTTGGTCCATTAAGATGTTTTGGTTGTGGCACTCTTATTTCTCACCAATTGATTCTAAGAATCATGTGGCAAGCCGTCACAGATTGATAGGTATTGTGTTCATGTAATCACAGCTCCCATTGGCCAAGTAAGCCATTCAGGACTTGGAGTGAGTATAGAAAATCCAAACCCTACTTAATTTTCACTCTTTATTAACCTTACCAAAAGGTAGAGCTGTAAATAACATAAGATCATCAATACTCATCAATACTATACACAGTGACAGTCTAGTTGTAGTGGAGAATCAGAGAATTCCAGATATTGCCATTTTATTCTCTTGAAATGACTTTGCTTACTCACCAATGTTTTCTACTGAGTCCAGCACATACATTCAAGTAGATACATGATAGTACAGTATACTGTTTAAGGTCACAGGCTCTAGAGTCAGTGTGCCTGGGATTATATCTTGACTTCCCAATTTAATAATATGCAAGTTACTAGAAACTTTCTTATCGTATTGTCTTCCACTTGAAATGGGATTTAAATGTACCTGATTTTAAAAATTCGGGGAAGGTTAATTGGGTCTAAACATAAAGTGCTAAGAACAACAGTAGGAATATAGTGGGCAATAAATAAATCTTTACTATTATTATAGTCAAATGTGAAGAACCATTAGGGCCACCAAACCATTACCCCATCAAACTACTGGAACTATGTTTATATACTGATGAGCTTTCTCAAAACAATGATAGAAAATAATTTCTTAGGAATAAATAAGCCACATTTCTTACTTTCTCATGCCTCAAGTAACTGTTTTACTAAACTTCATTGATTCTACTCACTAAACTCTCACTCTTCCTCTATTTCCACACTTACTATTTTTCTAAGACATTTTTATTCTAGGGAAGTTTGTTAACATTTCTGCTCACCACAAAAATTAATAGTAATAATAATAATAGTTGTCATTCATGGAATAATTATAATGTACTAGATAATAAGCTATATAATGCAGTAGATTATATATATATATATATATAAAATGTACTAGATAATAAGCTCCAAGCATGCATTAGTGTATTGAATATTCATGACAGTGCTGTGAGGTAATTACAAAGAATATCCCTATTTTACAGATTTGGAAACTGAGTCTAGAGCTCAAGTAACTTGTTTGAACTCACCTAGTAAGTGGTAAATGTGAGATTCGAACCCAGGCATCCAGACTCCAGAGCAGTAAAAGTAACTGCTTTACCATATGGAATCCACTCTACAGCATTTTCCCTCTACCAAGTATCACTGGAATTTTCTTTGTTCCTGTAAGTTTGAAAGATGCAGTTACCCCCACACAACTCCACTTGCAAGAAGACATAAATCCTGGTGTTAAGTATAAATTTGGATGTGCATAATTATGTAACCTTACAAAACAGAGCAGCCCGCAGTAATTCCACAATTGAAACACATCTTAATAAATATATTTCACAGTCATTCATGTGCATTTATAAGTTAAAGATATCAATCTCTCATCTAGATCTGCAGCTTTTAATTAAGTGTTGCTGAGTTAAATCTTTTTCTAGGAAACATTTTAGGCAATATCTGGTTCTTTAGAAGGATCTGCTCTTTTTCTTAGAAATGCTACCTTCCCCACAGGCCTTTGTTTGTTCCTTTATTCCTTGGCCTCTAAGAAAATTTTCCTTTCATTTTGAGTTGCATCAAGGAGTTTTTTAAAATAATAAAATAAAATAAAACACATTTCTCTCTCCTTATGGGTTTATCATTCTGATGACCTTCACAGCTTTCATTTAAGCTATGAAAGTATGAATTCTCATTATGCTTGTTCCTGGCTCTTTAGTATTATTTAGGAGGAATAGAGGCAGACCCCAAGGGCTGAATCAATTTTAATTCTGTCTTCTGTAACTTGTCTGCTGCACCTCTGAAAGTTGGTCTAGAGAAAAAAAAAATCCAAGCAGGCTTCTCCCTTCAGTCCCCTCTGGCACACTAACTTTACAGATACTGGCTCCACTATTCTGTTTTCTGTGACCAATACTATTTTTAGAATCTCTACCACTTTCCTCTTGTCATTCATCTTCTAAACTACCTCCAAATGCTTTTCAATTACCAACTCTATACTTGAGTTTCCTGCTGAATTTTGAGAGGCAGAGTTGAAGAGATATGCCTCTTTAAAGCTTTTAAGCACTCTGTCTAAACAGGGAAATTCTGGGAATGTTGAATGATAATCTAGTGAATGGGATTCATCTAGGTGTTTGTAATGGATGCTGCGGTGCCCAGGCTAAATGTCCCTTTCTTTACCCCCACCTCCCACAGTTATTCTCTGAGCTGTTAACTGCTGAGTGCTCACAGGTGAGTGCTTCCCCTGAAATTGCTTTTTGGTTGAAGGAAGTAAGGTTATACCATTTTCCCAGGGGCAGCCCATATCTAACAACTGTTTAATGGGGCCAGAGGCAAAGCTTGGGCCCCTTTCTTTCAATTTAGTACAATTCTAAAGGGCTATTATAGCCCCCAAACCCAATGTGAGATCAACTGAGGCCTCTATGATAACTGGATTGTGGAATTGTGTTCAAATTCTCCCTCCACCCAAGTCTTCTTTCCTCACCTCTTCAAACACCTTTCCTCAGTGTACTCAATCTCAAACTCCCTTTCAAGTTGCCAGTTCACAGTCTGTTTCTAGGGAACTGGCCTAAGACAATGTTGAAAGGAATTCTTGCAGACTGCATATAATTCTGTAAAACCTCACCACGATTTTTTTTAAATTAAGCTATTTATATAATTGTCTTCCTTTTCCAAATATTATTTCCCCTATCTTCTAAAAGGCAAATCAGCTACAATGAAGGAATGAGAATTCTGCTTTTTGAAGTTACCTTGTTTAATGGTGATTGATGCTATTACAGGCTGATTCAATTTTTAAAAGAAATTAATAAGCCAATCTCTATCTCTCTCTCTTCTCTCTTTTTCCTTCTACTGATAGTTCCATCTCCATTCCTCTGTCTCTCTCTCTATGACATATACATGCTTTTTCTCTCTCTTCATGAACCAGGTCACTGAAGAAAATAGGGATGTTGTTGTTAGTTACAATTTATTGGTGGTGAATATCTCTTCATTGAAGATATACTTCCTTCTATCTTACCATTAGACTCTCAATTCTAAGAGGTTAATGAATAGAAATAATATTCTAATCCCAAGTATATATTAGATACTCAAATAATTTGGCATGGATAGATGAACACTCTAAAACTTTAACTTTCATTCAGACAGCTGGAAATAGCAATTATAGCCTCACTATACTACCAAAAATTATAGTTTATGTATAATTTATTATATAAATATAATAAATTACATTTATAAACACTGTATAATTTGTAATAAGAATGCTATTATTTTAAAGTATATAAACCTGACTCCCCTTACCAAGCACCATTTAGGGCCCAACTTTGCTGTCACATTTTAGGACAAGTGCCAATACTTAGTCATTCCAATTCAACTATACTTGTTTGCCTTTCTCAGGATCTAGCTCTTATCACTTTATGCACACTTCTCTTACATATTTTATTCCCTTTAAGACAAACATAGCTACAATAAAATATTCTGATAACTTTTAATGGAGAAGTAATCATCTCCTGCATTTGCTGAAGTATTCACAGGCAGTTTTCCTCCCTGCTTACTTCAGCAACATATCATGGTATTCACCTGTGATCCATTTCCCAGGCCTTTATCAGCAAAGGTAATTATACTCTCAAAAGCTTGTCTTGCAGCAAGGGAGTCATAATTCACAGAAGGGGATCCTGTTTTAGAGAGATCACAGCTCCTGTAGACACATGCACCGGGAGGTGACAGGGAGAGGACACACAACAGCCTGTGAGACACAGAGATTCTCACAGAGGGGGATGGGTGTCAGAGATAACACTTTCACATGCTAGAAATTCCTCTATTGCTCCAATACTTTTTTAAACCTTATCTTTCTTTATGACTCTCAAACCTATTTGCTTATTAATTTTATATCCTTTAAGGTGCAATGCAGGCTGTTCCTCTTCCCTTCTCAAGCAGTCTTTTTTTTTTTTTCTTTGATCAGACATTTTAGATAATCTTCCTGCTTTTAAACGTCTTCTTACAGGTGGCCCTGTGTCAGGCTTTTCATCCCTCCAGCCCACTGATCTAAAGGCAATCGGTAACACACAATTCTTGCTAAAGTAGATCACATAATTTAGTATATATTTACTGAGATGAGCCCTAATACCTCTTGACAATTTACTTTCCTGAATTAATAAAGCCATTTAGGACAACAGCATTCTTGGTCACACTAGGACTCTTAGAAATTGCTGAGTCTTAAAGATTATGATTATGTACAGCATGGTTGATCATAAGTATAAGAATAGCTGACATGTAAGAGAAAAACCACAAATTTTGAGTTAAGACAATCTCTTTGGATGGATTCTATTAGCTCCACTGATTTTGTAAGAGGTAATTTCCTACAGTCATGAGTGAAACACACATACACACACACACACATGCACACATATTTGTGCCACTGAATTTACATACAACACACATTTATTTAACTTTCCTGAGAGCCACAGCTGATTTATTTTCAGTTGGCAGTCAAGTAAATCCCGACATCTTTTCCACACAAATTGCTGTTAAGAACTTTACAAATACTGATTGTTATGCAGTATATTAACCATTTCTCTCAGCTTTTTGTCATCTGAAAATTTTATGAGCACACATTTTTGTCTTTATCCAAGTCAATGATAAAAATATTACATAGGACAAGGCTTAGGACAGAGTCTAAGTGATCACTCTTGAGGAGCCATAATTCAACCATCTGAATGTACTATCATCCAACTCTGACAAAACTTTATTTTTCTCTCATCTGGCCTACACTTCTCCAACTGGTAAACAAATAAACCAGGAGAGATTTTAACACTTTTCTGAAGTCCAGATCATCTTGTGACATTCCTCTGCTTGGCCAGTCTTACTAGATACCACTTTATTTAAAATATTAATGGGGTTGTGTTATGTTTCCATGTTGATTCTGCATCTATGCTAACTTGTAGTATTATCCCTTCTCTATTTAGGTTATTAGAACTCATTCAATTTTACAGAGAATTATTGAGCACTTATATGTATCATGTGCTATGTTAGGTTCTACAGTTATAAAGATATTTACTCTATAACTTCTGCTCTCAGTATGCTCACTGTCTGCCCTATAATATGTTATAGAGTATTTGCAGAATCTGATATCAAGCTAATGCATCTATAGTTTTTGTCATTGACACCAAAATTGGGATTGTAATTGACAATAACAGGTATTCTGGTACTTATTTTGTGATACACTACAAAAAGTATCAAGAGTAATATTGGTGCCAAAAACCTCAGCCTCTGTGTACTGGCGCTGAATCAAATCTTGGAGACAGAGTTTTGGGTGAAGTAGAAAAGAATAGCTTTATCACTTTGCCAGGCAAAGGGGGACACAGTGGGCTCATGCCCTGGAAAACTGTGTATCCCAACCCGGGAGGATTTGGTGAGGAGTTTTATAGCAGTGGTTCAAGAGCGGGGGGTGGGGGGTGGGGGGGGTGGGGGGTGTGGGGGGGTGTTCTGATAAGGATCAGGGTGTGTGCAGGACCTGCATTCCTTTAATCTGTCCTCAGGTCATCTCCTGATGAGCTTCTCAGGTTATCAAACTGTTATCTTCCTGGAATGAAGAATGCTAACATCTTCCATTTGTTGGGGGTTTTAGTTCTGTAGAAGAACTCGAAGATATCATTAGGTGTATCACTTGAGGCATAACCAGGACCCTACCCCAAGCCTGCACTATTGTTTCTTGGCTGCTCCTCCCTTGTCTCTGCATCCCCTCCCTTCCCTGATTAGCAACTGTTAGAATCTGCCCTTTGGAACTCAGGGAATGTCATGGAGGCTGAAACCTACTCCCTACAAACAAGAAACAGTGGTGCGGAGGGGGAAACAGAAAGGCTTTCATGCCCAGGAGCCCCACAGGGTCCTGCTCAGTTTCAGTATTGATGATATAAATACTACTTACTTCAGTACTTGATGTGTAATTCATCTGAAACTAAAGCCCTAAATGCATTTATAATAATTCTTACTATTTTCTCTCTATCAAGTGTCCCCAAGACCATTCTTGTGCTTGAAGATTCACTAGAACTCATAGAATTCAGAAAAGCCATTATGCTCATATTTACAATTTATTACAGTCAGAGGACACAGATTAAACTCAAGGGAAAAGGCACATGAGATGAAGTATAGGAAAAACAAGACACAAGCTTTCAGGTGTCCCTCTCTCAGTGGAGTCATACAAAGAAACACTTAATTCTTCCAGCAACAATGTGTAGCAACACATGAAAAGTATTGTCAACCAGGGAAGCTCACCTGAGCCTTGAACTCCACAGTTTTCACTGGGCGTCAGTCATGTAGGCATGACAGACCTTAGCTACTCAGACTCTTGCTGCCCCAGAACAAAAAGAGGTATTCATCATAAATCACATTGTTAGGATAAACTTACCTTGTCATTCTGGTACAGCATGGCCCAAGGCCACAGACATACAAAAACATTCTTATCAGGCAGAAAAAATATACTAAGAGATCAGAGGTTATCTCCCAGGAGACTGCTAAGAGCCAGTCCTAAAGACAGACATCTATTTGGAATATGCAACCCAGGCCTATGACTGTTCTTTTGAGCTATAATAGCAGATTTAGTTATCTGCAACAGAGACTGTATGGCTGACAAAGCCTTAAATATTTAATTTAATCTGTTCCATTAAAGAAAATGTTTGCCAAGTTATGATCTATTCAATACTAACAGAGCTTCTTTTTATTGGACTTTGGGTATTTATTATTATTTGTTTCTTGTCCCTCTTTTTATGGTATATTGCAACATCAAAAACTTAGAAGGAGATGAGACAGAACAGGGGGTAAATTCTAAAATACGTAATATTTCTTCATTTTCATTTATGCTACGTTTATTACGTATTACATTTTATTGCATAAAATGTACTTTTCGGTACTTTTAGACTATGATTTTTTCCATTAAGTCAGTTGAAAGTGTTAGTGGTTACTCTACAGATAATAAAAGCAATCATTTATTGTAACTTACCTAAGGTTACATAGTAATATGCTGATTCAGCTACAGAAGGTGATTGTGGGAGTCTAGGTTCTTAGCCATAAAGCAAAAACTGCTTATGTCTGCAGGACAATCACTTACTTTAACACTCCATATTCCAAAACTCCTGAAAATCTAAATTAGATAATTTGTATTCTTAAAGCTGTCTATCTAACTTTTAAATATAATTGAAATTTTAAAAAGTATATTTTAATGCCACATGTTATGTTTTGCTTACAAAAATAGATAGATGTTAAGTGTCTTAGTAAAGGCACTTTGAGTTGCAAGTACAGTCAGTTCTTCCATCACACTTATTTTTAAACATGTGTGTGTTCCAATGCAATCTATTAGGAAACAATCTGAGAACAATGCAAATTTTACATTTGCTTATATGCAATTTTATCTGTAAGAAATACTAGGTGAATACAAAAATATATATATATAACCAGCTGAACTGAGTCACAAAGGAATATACAATGAATACATGGACAGACCTCAAAATCTCTTCTATCAGTTCATTGTTCACTGCATGTCTTATCCTAAAAGATTGTGTTTTGCTATTTTTTTTGCATTTGTGGAAACTCATTCAACATCTCAAACATATCTAAGTGTCCTGATCCGAAAACAAAGAGCAGTACATAAAACAAACAAACAAACAAAACTCTAAGTATTGAAAAGAAGCTTGAAATAATAAAATGTTTTGAAAGAAATGGGAGAACATGTGATAGCTCTCAAACAACAAGCATGCAGGAATGTAAACTGGGGACCATCAGAGACAGTGCCATGAAAACAAAAGAAACAACATGATTGGAAAGACTTCAAGCACTGGAAAGTCAGTAAGAACAAGACCTAAAGAAATAGAAGTCATGGAAAGATTGTTGCACTTATATTGAAGCCCAGATATTTAAAAAGTCAGAAAACCTTTTTTCATAATCAATATAAAGAACTATCTATAAACTAAGATTTTAAACAGAAATTTCCAAATCCTGCAGAAGTGGCTCCTATTAGTACTGGTTTGGTGATTCAAAAAATCAATAAAATTTCCAGTTTTCAGCTGTTGAGCAAAGCCATGATTTAAGATAAAAAGCTGCAGAGGAATTTCCAGAATTTATACAGGAAGTTAATGAAGATGGTTTTGAATCCCATAAAATTTTTAATTTTGATTAAACCAGTGTCTGCTATAAACACAAGCCTTGAAGGACCTATTTCTCACAGGCAAAGAAAAAAAAAAAAGCCTCAGGTTTTAAGGCTGCAAAAGATTACATTTTGTGTAATTTTTCTACCATTGAACAATAACTCACAAGCTTTAATACATTTTATGTCCATTTACAGAAAGTCAGTTTTCTTCTCCCACAAGATAATTACAATATCTATTGTGGTATGTATATTTCTTAACCATTTAACATGTATAAAACTGGGATATAATTTTTTAGGTTCCTACTTTTCCTTTTTATGTGTCTTTGATGAAGTTTTTGAGGATTTTGCTTCTAACTTCACACTTACCATCAGCTCTCTGTTTTTTATTGCATGATTTTGCATAGTACAGTTATTTTTAGCAATGCATGGATTGCAGTATAGTGAATTGGCTGTAACAGAACACCATTGAAGTAAAATTATACCAGGAAGAAAGGAATTAAGTGTTTCTCACACAACCAAAAGCAGGAAGTGTAAAAAGCACTCAAGAGGTATCCTAATTGGATTCTAAAAAACTTTGAGAAACCAAGAGAGCTAGTATTCTCATTTCTGCAGGGCCAAATGATCCCTTTTCTCTTCTTTCTCCAAGTCTGTTCATTGTTTTGTTTGTGTGTTTGTGTCTAATTACCTATTAATGAGTTTTCTCTTCCTAACAAGCACATGAAAAAGATGGCTACCCCTTAGCTTCTCAGAGTAGGTAAGCAGAACGGACTGACTATTGTATAGCCTTATTTCTCCAAATTTTTGTGAGAGATAATTTTTTTTTTAAATTTATTTATTTATTTTTAGTTTTGGCTGTGTTGGGTCTTCGTTTCTGTGCAAGGGCTTTCTCTAGTTGCGACGAGCGGGGGTTACTCTTCATCGCGATGTACGGGCCTCTCACTATCGCGGCCTCTCTTGTTGCGGAGCACAGGCTCCAGACGCGCAGGCTCAGTAGTTGTGGCTCACGGGCCTAGTTGCTCGGCGGCATGTGGGATCTTCCCAGACCAGGGCTCGAACCTGTGTCCCCTGCATTAGCAGGCAGATTCTCAACCACTGCGCCACCAGGGAAGCCCTGTGAGAGATAATTTGATTAACCAATTTTGAACTAGAATATACTCCAAAATTTTCTAGAGATTTTATTTTTATGCACATTAGCACAACATTGAGTTCATTATTAAATGAGATATTTATAAATGAGTTGTGAAGTGTGTTACAAAAGATTGATTTAAGCATTGTGAATGAAAAATATTGCCTGCCATATCAGTAAACAAAGGATGTTGTGGCCATCAAGCCAACACAGTACAACCACCATAGGATGAGCCCTGAGGGAACTCAGGATAGAAACAGGATGCCCATCATTTAGCAGTCAGCGCTAGAGCCACCACCTTGAGAGTGCACTCTGAGGAGACTCAGGATGAGAAAGCACAGGATACTGGCCCCAGATAGCTGAAGTGCATATCAAAGGAATGATTTCAGTGAGATCAGACTCCTGCATCTTCCCATACATAGAAAATCGCTAAATTTCTTACCTTAAGATATCTGGTTTTCTTTAATTAACAGTAATCTTTTGATGTCCTGACTACCTGGTCTTTGTTGCAAAAACTCCTCTATATCCTGGCTCCTCCCTTGCCTCTTTGGAGCAGTCTCTCAGAGCTATTTGAGATGCTGTGTCCTGGGCTTAAGTCGTCAGTTTTGTCTATCAAATGAAACATAACTCTCAACTTTTAGATGGTGCATTTTTTTCAGTTGACAGCATATTTGAAACTTGAAATATTTTTGTTCTCCAAAGTAATAATGCTAGGAACAGTGCATGAACTTTTTGTTTTATCTTATTTGTTTTAAATGAGTCTGCCTCTATATTTAAAAATTCAGAAAAATTTAACTAGAGAGGATCTTGATTATCCAGACAACCATCTAATTCCCAAGACAAGACACTGAGCTCCAGAGAGGTTTTCAATTTCCCAAGATAATGTTTGCTATAGAGTGACATTGGAGTTGTGGTTCTTGGAAGCTAGGAATCAGGTAGAACAATAAAAAGCAAAATGAGGAAAATGCATCCTGATTTTATCTAAATGTATTCCTGGCCTAAACATCAACAATCAGTAAAATAAGCATATGTTACTGGCGATTAGAAACAATATCAATAGTTTCTAGTTCCTACATGGTGAGAATTTTTGAGCAATGAAAACTAGAACCTGGGTTGAAAGAAAAACTTTGGGTGTTCAAAGATGACTAAGTAGAGAGAACTCCAAAGAGATTTACGTCTATGTATTTACATTTACATTTACATTTCAATGGGGGACAAAGTCCAGAACAGTGGGGGCATTCCAGTGATTGTAAACCAGAGACAGATGTTATATCTACACTACTGAAGAGATTTATTTTCATTCCAAAGGGCAAGAACAAAGGGACCTTAATTTTTACTTTCTATGGGGACTCTGTTTAATTTAGGGAGACTATTCTATTTCTATACCTCTCTCAGAATGGAGGACAGCTGTGCAAGCCAAATTATATAAATTCATAGATTCATAATTGTGAGGTTCTTCTCCAGTGGCAGAAGCCCTGTACCTGCAGGCCTAACCATTTGGCTCTCAGCACATCTCAGTGAAGTGGAAAAAATGGAATGTGCAGAAATGATATAATTTTTGCTATGGGTAATAATAATATCCTCTAATCCAGATAACTTATATTTGCATTCAAGAAAATATAAATCAATGTAGATATTAAAATTGTATCATTGGGGAATGGTGGTATAATAAAGCTCTGTGTATACACTTTCCAGTGAAAACAACCATAACTGGTGAAAGTTATAAAAAACAGAAAACCATAAAAAAAATTGAGTGAATTTATTGCCAACAGACAGCTTATGAGAAATACATAAAGAAACCCTTCAGACTGAAGCAAGTGATATCAGAAAGTAACTAGAATCCACATGAAAGAAAAAGAGATTTGATCATGGTAATTTGATTTGATCAAGGTAATATGATCAAGGTAGAAGAGGGAACAGAGCTCTATGAAATTAACATTTCTGTATTTCACTGGAATTAAGTATAAATCTGAAGGAGATTCTGATAAGTTGAGATATATATGGTAAACCCTAGAGCAACCACTAAGAAAATAACCAAAAGAGTGAAAAATCATTAAAGGAATTAAAAGGTTACAATAGAAAACATTCACTTAATCAAAAAGAAAACATTAAAAAATGAATAAAGGGAATTCTATACGTTTCAAAGTGGAAACATATAGGAAACAGAAGGTAAAATGTCACACATAAATTACATATATCAATAATAAGATCAAATATGAATGGATTAAAAAATTCAAAAGGCAAAGAGTGATAGTCTAAATAAAAACCAAGATCCAACTATATGCTGTCAATAGAGGACATAATTTAAGTTCAAATATGTAAAGAGCTTGAGATTAAAAGGAGAGAAAAAGATATATCATGCAAACAGCAAGCATAAGACAGAGGGAGTGTCTGTACTAATATTAGGTAAAACAGATTTTAAGACAAAAACAGTTACTAGAGATAAGAGGGATGTTTTATAATGATAAAATGGCCAATTCATCAAAAAGATAAGAATT
This sequence comes from Balaenoptera musculus, assembly GCF_009873245.2. Taxonomy (NCBI): domain Eukaryota; kingdom Metazoa; phylum Chordata; class Mammalia; order Artiodactyla; family Balaenopteridae; genus Balaenoptera; species Balaenoptera musculus. The sequence continues at coordinate 28,041,596 of NC_045792.1, forward strand.
ATAAACATGTGTGCATTTAACAAGAGAGCTCAAAATACATGAAACAAGAAGATGACAAAATTTGAGGAAGACACACAATTCAACAATAATAGTTGAAGACTTCAATATTCACATTCAGTAATGGATAGAACAACTAAAAGGAAGATTGGCAAGGAAATAGTAGACTTGAACAACACTATAATTAACTAAACCTAATTGATATCTATAAAACACTCCACCCAACAACAGCAGAATAACATTCTTCTCAAGTGCACAGGAAACACATAGATAATTATCAGACCATAAAATAAGTCTCAATAACTTTAAAGAATTGGTATCATACAAAATATTCTCTCTGACTACAATGGAATGAAATAAAAAGTCACCAGCAGAGAGAAATTTCATATATATTTGGAAATTTAAGACACACTCCTAAATAATCAAAGGATCAAAGGAGAAATCACAAGAGAAAATAAAAAATACTTTAAGATGAATAAAAATGAAAACTACAACATATCAAAGCATAGGATGCAACTAAAGCAGTGCTAGTGGGAAATTTAAAGATGCAAATGCTTAGAACTAAAAGATATCAAATATAAAAGCTACCTTCCACCTTAAGACACTATAAAAAAGAGCAAACAATATAATGTCACCAGAGAAAGGAAATAATAAAGATTAGACTTGAAATTAATGAAACAGATGATAGAAAAACAACAAAGAAAAAACAATGGAATAAAAATTTGGTTCTTTGAAAAGATCAACAAAATTGACAATTGTTTAGCTAGACAACCAAAAAAAGAAAAAGAGAGGAGATTCAAGTCACTAACATCAGGACTGAATGAAGGAACATTACAAACCTTGCAGAAATTAAAAGGATTATACGGGAATACTATGAACAACTATATGCCAACAAATTAATTATTTAGATGAAATGGACAAGTTCTGGCAGAGATACAAACTACTGAAACAGACTCAAGAGGAATAGAAAATCTGAATAGAACTATAGCAACTAAAGATATGAAATTCGTAATTTAAAAACTGGCCAGTACGAAATGCCCAGGCTCAGCTGACTTAATTGGTAAGTTCTACCAAGCAGTTAAGGAAAAATTAATATGAATCCTTTATAATCACATCCAAAACATAGAAGAGGTAACTCTTCACACTTCACTTTATGAGGACAGCATTACCCTGAAACCAGACAGACAAATACATAACAAGAAAACTATAGACCAATTATTTATTATGAATATAGACAAAAAAGTCTTCAGCAAAATATTAACAAACAAAATCCAGTAACGTAAAACGGAATTATATACCACAATCAAATAGCATTTATCTCAGGAATATTAGATTGATTTAACATAAAAATCCACTGATGTAATCTACCACATCAATAGAAAAAGGACAAAACTACATGATCATTTCAGTAGACACACAAAAAAGCATTTGATTAAATCCAACATCTTTTAACGGAAAAATCATTTTAAAAATTAGAAATGGAGGCCTATTTCCACAACTTGATAAAAGAAATCCAAGAAAAACTCAGGTTAATGTCATACTTGATGTTGAAAGACTAAATATCTAAGAACAGGAACAAGACAAGGATGCCTAAGCCCTCACCTGTTTTATTTAACCTTGTACTGGAAGTTCTAGCCAGGACAGTGAGGCAATAAAGTGAAATAAAGCCATCCAGGTTGGAAAGAGAGAAGAAAAACTATGTCTATTTGCAGATGACATGGTCTTATATATAGATAACCCTAAGGAATCTTCTAAAATAACTATTAGAACTAATAAACCATGTCAGTGAGTTTGAATGCCCAATATCAATATTAAAAAAAAGAATTGTATTTCAATAAACTACCAATTAATAATGTAAAAATGAAATTAAGTAAACAATCCCATTTACAATAGCATAAAACTAATATACTTAGCATTTAAAATAAAGGTTTTAAACATACCCTGAAAATTATAAAACAGTTTTGAAAGAAATTACAGAAGACCTCATAGATGGAAAGACCACCTATGCTCATGAATGAGAAGAGTTAATACTATTATTTCTCCAAAGAAAACATACAGATGTCCAAAAAGCACATGAAAAGATGCTCAACATCACTAATTATTAGAGAAATGCAAATCAAAACTACAATGAGGTATCACCTCACACCAGTCAGAATGGCCATCATCAAAAAATCTGCAAACAATAAATACTGCAGAGGGTGTGGAGAAAAGGGAACCCTCCTACACTATTCGTAGGAATGTAAATTGGTACAGCCACTATGGAGAACAGTATGGCAGTTCCTTAAAAAACTAAAAATAGAACTACCATATGACCCAGCAATCTCACTCCCAGGCATATACCCAGAGAAAACCCAAAATACAAAAAGATACAAGCACACAATGTTCATTGCAGCACTATTTACAATAGCCAGGACATGGAGACAACCTAAATGTCCATCAACAGAGGAATGGATAAAGAAGATGTGGCACATATATACAATGGAATATTACTCAACCACAAAAAGGAACAAAATAATGCCATTTGTAGCAACATGGATGGACCTAAAGATTGTCATACTGAGTGAAGTAAGTCAAACACAGAAAGACAAATATCATATGATATCACTTATATGTGGAATCTAAAAAAAAAAAAGAAAAGGGTTCAAATGAACTTATTTACAAAACAGAAGTAGAGTAATGGATGTAGAAAGCAAACATGGTCACCAGTGGATGGGGGGCGTGGGATGAATTGGGAGATTGGGATTGACATATACACACTACTATATATAAAATAGATAACTAATAAGAACCTGCTGTATAGCACAGGGAACTCTAGTCAATACTCTGTAATGGCCTATATGGGGGAAAAATCTAAAAAAATAAGTAAATAAATAAAGTGGAACCATGTATATGTATAACTGATTCACTTTGCTGTACAACTGAAACTAACACAATATTGTAAATCAACTATACTTCAATAAACATTAAAAACAAACAAAAAACAGAACAAAGCAAAAACAAACAACAAAGAAAACTAAAAAAAAAAAAGATGGCAATACTCCCAAATTGATCTACAGATCTATCACAATATCTATCAATATCTCAGCTAGCATCTTTGCAGAAATTGATAAGCTGATCCTAAAGTCAATATAAAAATGTAGGGAATTCAGAATAGCCAAAGTCATATTGAAAAATAACAAAGTTGGTTGTCTCATACTTCCTGATTTTAAAAGATACTACAAAACTATAGTAATAAATATGGTATGGTTTTGATATAAGATAGACACATAAATCCATCAGACTGAATTGAGTATCGAGAAATAAATCCTTGTATTTATGGTCAATTGACTTTTGACAAAGTTTCCAGAAAAATCAAATAGAGAAAGAATAGTCCTTACAACCAATGGTGCTAAGACAACTGGATATCCACATGCACAGAATTAACTCGGTCCCCTTCTTCACACCATACACAGAAATTTACTCAAAATGGATCATAAACCTAATTGTAAGATTTAAAATTATAAACTCTTATAAGACAATATTGGACTAAATGTTTACCTTGGGTTAGTCAAAGCTTTTTAAATATGCTACCAAAAGCTCAATTAACAAAAGAAAAAATACATAAATTAAACTTTTGTGCTTCAAAGAATACCATCAAGAAAATGAAAACACAGCTCACAGAATAGGATAAAACACTTGTAAATCACATATATGATGTATTTAGAATATAAAAAACCACTTAAATCTAATAAAAATAAGAAATACATTTAAGAAATTAAATTATATCAAAAAATTAAAAATGTACAAAAGATCTGAATAGACACTCTTCCAAAGAACTTATAAAAATGTTTAATAAGCACACGAAAAGGTGTTCAACATCATTAGTCATTAGAGAAATGCCAGTCAAAACTGTAATATCAGTTCATACTCACTAGGATGGCAATAATAATAATAATAATAATAATAATAATAATAATAATAATAATAATTTAAAAATACAGTTAATAGCATTTGTTAGCAAGAAATCAGAGAGAGAGGAGTGGAGAAATTAGAACCCTCATACATTGTTGATGGGAATATTAAATGGTAAAGCCCCTCTGGAAAACAGTTTGGTAGTCTCTTAAAAAGTTAAACATAGGGAATTCCCTGGCAGTCCAGAACTTAGGACCCTGTGTGCTTTCACTGCCGAGAGCCTGGGTTCAATCCCTTATCAAAGAGCTAAGATCGGACAAGCCACGAGGCGAGGCCAAAAAATATATATATAAACATAGAGTTAGCATATAAACCAGCATGCTCAAGAGAACTGAACCCAAATATCTACACAAAAAGTTGTACATGACTCTTCATTGCAGAATTCTTCAGAATAGCCAAATAGTGGAAGCAACCCAAATGGCCATGGGTAAATAAAATGTTATCTATCCATACAATGGTATTTTATTCAGTCAAACAAATAAGTGAAATACCGATACATACTATAACATGGATGAATCGTGAAAATATTATGCTAAGTGAAAAAAGGCAGTCTCAAAACACAACATATTGTATGTTTCCACTCAATATATTATTTAACATCTTTTTTGGAGAATAATTGCTTTACAATTGTGTGTGAGTTTCCACTTTATAACAAAGTGAATCAGCTATACATATACATATATCCCCATATCCTCTCCTTCTTGCGTCTCCCTCCCACCCTCCCTATCCCACCCCTCTAGGTGGTCACAAAGCACTGAGTTGATTACTCTGTGCTATGCAGCTGCTTCTCACTAGCTATCGGTTTTACATTTGGTAGGGTATATATGTACATGCCACCCTCTCACTTTGCCCCAGCTTACCCTTCCCACTCCCCATGTCCTCAAGTCCACTCTCTAGTAAGTCTGCATTTTATTCCTGTCCTGCCCCTAGGTTCTTCATGATCATTTTTTTTTTCTTAGATTCCATATATATGTGTTAGCACACGGTATTTGTTTTTCTCTTTCTGACTTACTTCACTCTGTATGACAGACTCTAACTCCATCCACCTCATTACAAATACCTCCATTTCATTTCTTTTTATGGCTGAGTAATATTCCATTGTATATATGTGCCACATCTTCTTTATCCATTCATCTGTCGATGGACATTTAGGTTGCTTTCATGTCCTGGCTATTGTAAATAGAGCTGCAATGAACATTTTGGTACATGACTCTTTTTGACCTATGGTTTTCTCAGGGTATATGCCCAGTAGTGGGATTGCTGGGTCGTATGGTAGTTCTATTTGTAGTTTTTTAAGGAACCTCCATACTGTTCTCCATAGTGGCTGTATCAATTTACATTCCCACCAACAGTGCAAGAGGGTTCCCTTTTCTCCACACCCTCTCCAGCATCTATTGTTTGTAGATTTTTTGAGGATGGCCAATCTTACTGGTGTGAAGTAATAACTCATTGGAGTTTTCCTTTGCATTTCTCTAAGAATTAGTGATGTTGAATATCCTTTTGTGTGTTTGTAGGCAATCTGTATATCTTCTCTGGAAAAATGTGTATTTAGCTCTTCGGCCCATTTTTGGATTGGGTTGTTTGTTTTTTTGGTATTGAGCTGCATTAGCTGCTTGTAAATTTTGGAGAATAATCCTTAGTCAGTTGCTTCATTTGCAAATATTTTCTCCCATTCTGAGGGTTCTCTTTTCATCTTGTTTATGGTTTCCTTTGCTGTGCAAAGATTTTAAGTTTCATTAGGTCCCATTTGTTTGTTTTTGTTTGTATTTCCATTTCTCTAGGAGATGGGTCAAAGAGGATGTTGCTGTGATGTATGTAAATAGAGTGTTCTGCCTATGTTTTCCTCTAAGAGTTTTATAGTGTCTGGCCTTACATTTAGGTCTTTAATCCATTTGGAGTTCATTTTTGTGTATGGTGTTAGAGAACGCTCTAAATTCATTCTTTTACATGTAGTTCTCCAATTTTCCCAGCACCACTTATTGAAGAGGCTGTCTTTTCTCCATTGTATATTCTTGCCTCCTTTATCAAAAATAGGGTGGCCATATGTGCGTGGGTTTATCTCTGGGCTTTCTATTCTGTTCCATTGATCTATATTTCTGTTTTTGTGCCAGTACATTACTGTCATTATTACTGTAGCTTTGTAATATAGTCTAAAGTCAGGGAGCCTGATTCCTCTAGCTCCGTTTTTCTTTCTAAAGATTGCTTTGACTATTCAGGATCTTTTGTATTTCCAAACAAATTGTGAAATTTTTTGTTCTAGTTCTGTGAAAAATGCCAGTGGTTGTTTGATAGGGATTGCATTGAATCTGTAGATTGCTTTGGGTAGTATAGTCATTTTCACAGTACTGATTCTGATAATCCAAGAACATGGTATATCTCTCCATCTGTTTGGATCATCTTTAATTTCTTTCATCAGTGTCTTATAGTTTTCTGCATACAGGTCTTTTGTCTCCTTAGGTAGGTTTATTCCTAGGTATTTTATTCTTTTGGTTGAAGTGGTAAATGGGAGTCTTTCCTTAATTTGTCTTTCAGATTTTTCTTCATTAGTGTATAGGAATGCAAGTGATTTCTGTGCATTAATTTTGTATCCTGCTACTTTACCAAATTCATTGATTAGTTCTAGTAGTTTTTTGGTGGCATCTTTAGGATTCTCTAAGTATAGTACCATGTCATCTGCAAACAGTGACAGATTTACTTCTTCTTTTCCAATTTGTATTATTTTATTTCTTTTTCTTCTCTGATTGCTGGGGCTAAAACTTACAAAACAATGTTGAATAATAGGGGTGAGAGTGGGCAAACTTGTCTTGTTCCTGATCTTAGTGGAAATGGTTTCAGTTTTTCCCCATTGAGGACAGTGTTGGCTGTGGGTTTGTCATATATGGCCTTTATTATGTTGAGGTAGTTCCCTCTATGCCTACTTTCTGTAGGGTTTTTATCATATGTGCATGTTGAATTTTGTCGAAAGCTTTTTCTGCATCTATTGAGATGATCATATGGTTTTTATTCTTTAATTTGTTAATATGGTGTATCATATTGGTTTGCGTATATTGAAGCATACTTGCATTCCTGAGATAAACCCCACTTGATCATGGTGTATGATCCTTCTAATGTGCTGTTGGATTCTGTTTGCTAGTATTTTGTTGAGGATTTTTGCATCTATGTTCATCAGTGATATTGGCCTGTAGTTTCCTTTCTTTGTGACATTTAGTCTGGTTTTGGTATCAGGGTGATGGCGGCCTTGCAGAATGAATTTGGGAGCCTTCCTCCCTCTGCTATATTTTGGAAGAGTTTGAGAAGGTTAGGTGTTAGCTCTTCTCTAAATGTTTGTTAGAATTTTCCGGTGAAGCCATCTGGTCCAGGGCTTATTTTGGAAGTGTTTGAGAACGATAAGTGTTAGCTCTTCTCTAAATGTTTGATAGAATTCGTCTGTGAAACCATCTGGTCCTGGGCTTTTGTTTGTTGGAAGATTTTTAATCACAGTTTCAATTTCATTACTTGTGATTGGTCTGTTTATATTTTCTATTTCTTCCTGGTTCAGTCTTGGAAGGTTGTGCTTTTCTAAGAATTTGTCCATTTCTTCCAGGTTGTCCATTTTATTGGCATAGAGTTGCTTTTAGTAATCTCTCATGATCCTTTGTATTTCTGCAGTGTCAGTTGTAACTTCTCCTTTTTCATTTCTAATTCTATTGATTTGAGTCTTCTCCCTTTTTTTTTCTTTTTTTTAATATTAATTAATTAATTTTATTTTATTTTTGGCTGTGTTGGGTCTTCGTTTCTGTGTGAGGACTTTCTCTAGTTGTGGCAAGCAGGGGCCACTCTTCATAGCAGTGCATGGGCCTCTCACTATTGCGGCCTGTCTTGTTGCGGAGCACAGGCTCCAGACGTGCAGGTTCAGTAGTTGTGGCTCTTGGGCCTAGTTTCTCCACGGCATGTGGGATCTTCCCAGAACACGGCTCAAACCCATGTCCCCTGCATTGGCAGGCAGATTCTCAACCACTGCACCACCAGGGAAGCCCCCTCCTTTTTTTTCTTGATGAGTCTAGCTAATAGTTTATAAATTTTGTTTATCTTCTCAAAGAACTGTTTTTTTACTTTTATTGATCTTTGCTATTGTTTCCTTCATTTCTTTTTCAGTTATTTCTGGTCTGATTTTTATGATTTCTTTCCTTCTGCTAACTTTAGGCTTTTTTGTACTTCTTTCTCTAATTGTTTTAGGTGTAAGTTTAGGTTGTTTATTTGAGATGTTTCTTGTTTCTTAAGGTAGGATTGTATTGCTATAAACTTCCCTCTTAGAACTGCTTTTGCTGCATCCCAAAGGATTTGGGTCATCGTGTTTTCATTCTCATTTGTTTCTAGATATTTTTTGATTTCCTCTTTGATTTCTTAAGTGATCACTTGGTTATTAAGTAATGTATTGTTTAGCCTCCGTGTATTTGTATTTTTTACAGCTTTTTTCCTCTAATTGATATCTAGTCTCATAGCATTGTGGTCGGAAAAGATACTTGATACAATTTCTTTTTTCTTAAATATACCAGGGCTTGATTTGTGATGCAAGATATGATCTATCCTGGAGAATGTTCCATGAGTGCTTGAGAAGAAATTTTATTCTATTGTTTTGGATATAATGTCCTATAAATATCAATTAAATCCATCTTGTTTAATTTATCATTTAAAGCCTGTGTTTCCTTATTTATATTTATTTTGGATGATCTGTCCATTGGTGAAAGTGGGGTGTTAAAGTTCCCTACTATGATCGTGTTATTGTTGTTTTCCTATTTTATGGCTGTTAGTATTTGCCTTATGTATTGAGGTGCTCCTATGTTGGGTGCATAAATATTTAAAATGGTTACATCTTCTTGGATTGATCCCTTGATCATTATGTAGTGCTCTTCTTTGTCTCTTGTAATAGTTTTTATTTTAAAGTCTATTTTGTCTGATATGAGAATTGCTACTCCAGCTTTCTTTTGATTTCCATTTGCATGGAATGTCTTATTCCATCCCCTCACTTTCAGTCTGTATGTGTTCCTAGGTCTGAAGTGGGTCTCTTGTAGACAGTATATATATATGGGTCTTATTTTTTTTTATCCATTCAGCCAGTCTATGTCTTTTGGTGGGAGGATTTAATCCAGTTACATTTAAGGTAATTATCGATATGTATGTTCCTATTGCCATTTCCTTAATTGTGTTGGGTTTGTTATTGTATGTCTATTCCTTCTCTTGTGTTTCTTGCCTAGAGAAGTTCCTTTAGCATTTGTTGTAAAGCTGGTTTGGTGGTGTTGAAATTCTCTTCACTTCTGCTTGTCTGTAAAGGTATTAATTTATCTGTCGAATCTGAATGAGATCCTTGCTGGGTAGAGTAATCTTGGTTGTAGGTTTTTCCCTTTCATCCTTTAAATATGTCCTGCCACTCCCTTCTGGCTTGCAGAGTTTCTGCTGAAACATCAGCTGTTAACTTTATGGGGATTCCCTTGTATGTTGTTTGTTTTTTTTTTCCCTTGCTGCCCTTAATATTTTTTCTTTGTATTTAATTTTTGATAGTTTGATTAGTATGTGTCTTGGCATTTTTCTCCTTGGATTTATCCTGTATGGGACTCTCTGTGCTTCCTGGACTTGATTAACTATTTCTTTTCCCATATTATGGAAGTTTTCAACTATAATCTCTTCTAATATTTTCTCAGTACCTTTCTTTCTCTCTTCTTCTTCAATTCAAACTTTGGTGCATTTAATGTTGTCCCAGAGGTCTCTGAGACTGTCCTCAATTCTTTTCATTATTTTTTCTTTATTCTGCTCTGCAGTAGTTATTTCCACTATTTTATGTTCCAGGTCACCTCTCCGTTTTTCTGCCTCAGTTATTCTGCTGTTGATTCCTTCTAGAGAATTTTTAATTTCATTTATTGTGTTGTTCATCATTGTTTGTTTGCTCTTTTGTTCTTCTAGGTCCTTGTTAAACGTTTCTTGTATTTTCTCCATTCTATTTCTAAGATTTTGGGTCATCTTTACTATCTTTATCCTGAATTCTTTTTCAGGTAGACTGCCTATTTCCTCTTTATTTGTTTGGTCTGGTGGGTTTTTACCTTGCTCCTTCAACTGCTGTGTGTTTCTCTGTCTTCTCATTTTGCTTAGCTTACTGTGTTTGGCGTCTCCTTTTCACAGGCTACAGGTTTGTAGTTCCCATTGTTTTTGGTGTCTGCCCCCTGTGGCTAAGGTTGTTTCAGTGGGTTGTGTAGGCTTCCTGGTGGAGGGGACTAGTGCCTGTGTTCTGGTGGATGAGGCTGGATCTTGTCTTTCTGGTGGGCAGGTCCACGTCTGGTGGTGTGTTTTGGGGTGTCTGTGGCGTTATTATGATTTTAGGCAGTCTCTCTGCTAATGGGTGGAGTTGTGTTCCTGTCTTGCTAGTTGTTTGGCATAGAGTGTCCAGCAGTGTAGCTTGCTCGTCGTTGAGTGAAGCTGGGTCTTGGCTTTGAGATGGAAATCTCTGGGAGATTTTTGCCATTTGATATTACATGTCACTGGGAGGTCTCTGGTGCACCAATGTTCTGAACTTGGTTCTCCCACTGCAGAGGCACAGCCCTGACACCCGGCTGAAGCACAAAAACCTTGTCATCCACACAGCTCAGAATAAAAGGGAAAAAGAAAGAAAGAAAGAAAGAAAAAATAAAATAAAATAAAGTCACTAAAATAAAAAATAATTATTAAAAAAATTTAAAATGTAATTAAAAAAAAAGAAAGAAAGAAAGAAAGAAGAGAGCAACCAAACCAAAAAACAAATCCACCAAGGATGCAGCTCAATATCAAAAAAACAAACAACCCAATTCAAAAATGGGCAGAGGACCTAAATAGACATTTCTCCAAAGAAGATATACAAATTGCCAACAAACACATGAAAGAATGCGCAACATCATTAATCATTAGAGAAATGCAAATCAAAACTACAATAAGATATTATCTCACACCAGTCAGAATTGCCATCATCAAAAAATCTACAAACAATAAATGCTGGAGAGGGTGTGGAGAAAAGGGTACCCTCTTGCACTATTGGTGGGAATGTATATTGATACAGCTTCTATGGAAAACAGTATGTAAGTTCCTTAAAAGCTAAAAATAGAACTACCACATGACCCAGCAATCCCAGTACTGGGCATATACCCTGAGGAAACCATAATTCAAAGAGGGTCACGTACCACAATGTTCATTGCAGCTCTATTTACAATAGCCAGGACATGGAAGCAACCTAATTGTCCATTGATGAATGGATAAAGAAAGTGTGGCACATATATACAATGGAATATTACTCAGCCATAAAAAGAAACGAGGGCTTCCCTGGTGGCACAGCGGTTGAGAGTCTGCCTGACAATGCAGGGGACGCAGGTTCGTGCCCTGGTCTGGGAGGATCCCATATGCTGCAGAGCAACTGGGCCCGTGAGCCACAACTACTGAGCCTGCATGACTGGAGCCTGTGCCCCGCAACAAGAGAGGCCACGACGGTGAAAGGCCCACGCACCCCGATGAAGAGTGACCCTGCTTGCCGCAACTAGAGAAAGCCCTAGCACAGAAACGAAGACCCAACACAGCCAAAAATAAATAAATAAATAAAATGCTTGCTTAACTCCTAGAGAGTTTAAAAAAAAAAAAAAAAAGAAATGAAATTGAGTTATTTGTAGTGAGGTGGATGGACCTACAGTCTGTCATACACAGTGAAGTAAGTCAGAAAGAGAAAAAACTAATACCGTATGCTAACACATATATATGGAATCTTAAAGAAAAAATGGTCATGAAGAACCTAGGTGCAGGACGGGAATAAAGATGCAGCCCTACTAGAGAATGGAGTTGAGGAGATGGGGATGTGGGATGGTAAGCTGGGACAAAGTGAGAAAGTGGCATGGGCATATATATACTATTAAATGTAAAACCGATAGCTAGTAGGTAGCAGCCACATAGTACAGGGAGATAAGCTCGGTGATTTTTGCCCACCTAGAGGGGTGGGATATGGAGTGTGGGAAGGAGGGAGACTCAAGAGGGAAGAGATATGGGAATATATGTATATGTATGTCTGATTCACTCTGTTATAAAACAGAAACTAACACACCATTGTAAAGCAATTATACTCCAATAAAGATGAAAAGAAAAAATCCACCAATGATAACAGGAGCTAAAAAGTATACTAAAAAAACAAAAAGAAAAAACAAAAAAACAGACAGACAGAACCCTAGGACAAATGGTAAAAACAAAGCTATACAGACAAAATCACACACTGAAGCACACACATACATATTCAGAAAAAGAGAAAAAGGAAAAAAATATATATATCGCTGCTCCCAATGTCCATGGCCTCAATTTGGGATGATTCATTGACTGTTCATGTATTCCACAGGTGCAGGGTACATCAAGTTGATTGTGGAGATTTAATCCTCTGCTCCTGAGGCTGCTGGGAGAAATTTCCCTTTCTCTTCTTTGTTCACACAGCTCCTGGGGTTCAGCTTTGGATTTGGCCCTGCCTCTCCATGTAGGTCACCTGAGGGCATCTGTTCCCTGCCCAGACAGGTCGGGGTTAAAGGAGCAGCTGATTTGGGGGCTCTGGCTCACTCAGGCCAGGGGGAGGGAGGGGTACGGAATGTGGTGTGAGCCTGTGGTGGCGGAGGCCAGCGTGACATTGCACTAACCTGAGGTGCGCCGTGTGTTCTTCCGGGGAAGTTGTCCCTGGATCATGGGACCCTGGCAGTGGCGGACTGCACAGTCTCCCAGGAGGGGAGGTTTGGATAGTGACCCGTGCTTGCACACAGGCTTCTTGGTGGCTGCAGCAGCAGCCTTAGCATCTCATGCTTGTCTCTGGTGTCCGTGCTGATAGCCACGGCTCACGCCCGTCTCTGGAGCTCGTTTAGTTAACGCTCTGAATCCCCTCTCCTCGAGCACCACAAAACGAAGAGGCAAGAAATGTCTCTTGCCTCTTTGGCAGTACCAGACCTTTTCCCGAATTCCCTCCCGGCTAGCTGTGGTGCATTAGGCCCCTTCAGGCTGTGTTCACGCAGCCAACACCAGTCCTTCCCTGGGATCTGACCTCTGAAGCCCGAGCCTCAGCTCTCAGCCCCCGCCCGCCCCGGCGGGTGAGCAGAAAAGCCTCTCGGGCTGGTGAGTGCTGGTCGGCACTGGTCCTCCATGCAGGAATCTCTTTGCTTTGCCCTCCGCACCCCTGTTGCTGTGCTTTCCTCCATAGCTCTGAAGCTTCCCCCCTTGCCACCCTCCATCTCTGCCCGCGAAGGGGCTTCCTAGTGTGAGGAAACCTTTCCTCCTTCATGGCTCCCTCCCACTGGTGCAGGCCCCATCCCTATTCTTTTGTCTCTGTTTTTTCTTTTTTCTTTTGCCCTACCCAGGTATGTGGGGAGTTTCTTGCCTTTTGGGAGGTCTGAGTTCTTCTGCCAGCATTCAGTAGGTGTTCTGTAAGAGTTGTTCCACATGTAGATGTATTTCTGATGTATTTGTGGGGAGGAAATTGATCTCCACTTCTTACTCTTCTGCCATCTTGAAGCTCCTCCCCTGTATGTTTCCACTTATATAAAATATCCAGAATAGAGAAACTATAGAGATAGAAAATAGATTAGTGATTTCCCAGAGTTGGAGAGTTTTGGACCATTGTATACTGTCTGTTAATGGGTACAGGGTTTCTTTGTAGGGTGATGAAAATGTTCTAAAATTGAGTGTAATTATGGTTAAAAACTCTGTAGATATATTTAAATCATAAAATTGTACATTTTAAATAAGTGTACTTATGTGTATGTTATATAAATAATATTGTAATTAAACTATTATAAAATTGTTGACCTATATGTTTTATTATTACTGCTCCATAAATTCTACATTGACAACAAGAGCATCAAAATGTAAACTATTGACTAAAATGTCAATGGGGTAGAGAAGCCTCACCCATTGGTGAATCCTGAAATTAAATGGCATCATCCTATATGTCTCCTATTTGTACTTGCTCTGGATCTATTCATCACCCAGGCTCTACATACTGTTTCTCCCTTCCCAACTCTTTCCCTAACCCCATTCCCAACCCATAGCTCCAGTCTTTTCCCTGTAGTTGAAGAAATGTCAAGCTGAGTAAACAAGAGAGCTTCAGTATCTCAATAGTCTCAGAAAAAGTCATGAGGCTTACTTTGTTTGGACCAGTGTAAGTCATATGATTCACCTCTCACTCTGAATCAATCACTGTGGCAAGAAGAGTGGAGAAATGTGTTTATTTGGTTAGGCCTATGTAACATGTCTGTAGTCCCTGAAATCACCACTCTGGCTAGGGCAAATGGATATGCAGATGACTTCAGCCAGTCAGGTGCGATTTCTCTCAGACCACATGATTGAGAATGGGGGAAGTATGGTTCCCAAAAGGAAAACTGAAGTGTTGTTTGTGGTAGAAAACAGAACCACTAAAGCTAAGCAGAAATTAGCCAAACAAATGGAGAAATAAAATAGAAAAAATCAGCAGTCTATTTTATGCACAACCTGGTCAGTTTTGTTAATTGGTTTATGTTTTATCTTAGTAAATATTGTCTGTAAATAGTTGCAAAAGTGAAAATGGAGTGTTCAGATTTATATTTCAGAAAATTCAGTGAGAGGTCTATTTCTCTTAACGACTAGATTTCCAGCTTCCCCTAGACTTTCTCAAAGTACTCCACCCTAACAACTCTTTAAAATATCCTGATAATTTTGCAATAGCTTAAAAACCTCTGATAATAGAGGCTGAGTTCAGGCTAAAGCTCAAGAAGGAGCCATATCAGGGAGAAAATATATAAGAGAGGGGCCACCTGCACTTTAAAAGATACCTTCCTAAAACAGAGCATATTTTCTCCACACAGTAAGATCATTTTATTGATCATCTATCTGCTACATTCCTGATATCATGCAAAGTGCTGTAATGATGCAAAGATAGATAAGACACTGTTCCTACCTTTAGAGCAGTTGAAGGAAAGACTTGGCTACACTTTAGTCTATGAAAACTACCACTTGAAACTGTGTGTTCTTTGAAGTCAGAGAACTGAACTTATTTAGCACTGGTTCCTGATTCCTAGAACATTTCCCATATATAGCAGGCATTCAGCAATTACATGGTGAATAATTGTGTGAAAAGATAATATAAACTTGGTGCAATTATAGTTTAGAGAGGATCATTCTGGCTGTAGAGGTAACAGCATCCAGGAAATGCTGGCATTTACCTAGGACTTGAAAGATAGGTTAATATCATACAGAAAGAGAAGAAGGTAGATAAAGAATGCATGAGAGACTTCCAGGAAAAAGTGCAAAAGAAAACAAAACAAAAGACAAAGTGGCAAAAAAAGAGAGAAAAGAATAGTAAACAAATAATTGAATTGTCTAGATTTGGATAGTTTGGAAAGATAGAAAGTAGTAAAAAAAAAAAAAAAGAAGGGCTATAGAAATTAAATGGTAGCTTTTTTGTGTGTAGGGGGGTGAAAATTTGTTCCCTGGCTAAAGAGTTTGAAGAGCTTTAAGGGAGATAGGCATAAATGGAGTAAAATATTACATTTCTTGATTTGTTTTGTTCTATTGGACAGTGGGGGCAGGAGATTGGCATTGGGAACAGAAAACAGAAGCAATGACATTAGCTGGCAAAAAAAATCATGACCTACAGAAATTGCATCATGTTTTCATTAAACTATAGTGTAGCCTTTTGCCCCAATAAAAGAAATAATAATTGTTATTTTTCTCAATATGCCTTATAGAAACATTTCCCTAACCAATTAAATTCTGTAATAAGTAACTATCACAATTTTTTTTTTAAGTGAATGACTGAGGACCATTTTCCAAGATTGTAATGTTACATTAACAACTGAAAAAAAAATGTTCTAAAGAAGAAAATAGCATTACTTTTTTTTTCTCCTGAAGAGATAAATTAAAGCATTGTCTCTTTACCTTAAATATTTATATTTTATTTTTGCTATTTATCTTATTAAATATTTTAACAAATTTTTCAATGCAGGTTACGATGATTTTAAAACATTGCTGTACAATTTAAGTAACTAAAAAATCTGTTGTCACTTATGCTAATTACAAATGTCATCATTTTAAAATGAACACTTTAATCATCATAATTATGTTAGTAGTTTTGATACTTATTGCCTGAAGTGCTGAAGTTGAGGACAGTTAGCCATGCCTTAAGGGTCTAGTCTGGTGTTAATAAATAAAAAAAAATAACTGACAGCTGATTACCTAAAAAAATTCAGGGACTTGCTTATTGTGTACTGAACATAGCAGTAGGTTGCAGATATATTTCAAATTAAACAGTCCACTTTCATTAGTTTTAGTCTTCCTCTTGGCTTGTAAATTAATACAATAATGAAGATATTTTTATTTCTTTTTTAAAAATAATGTCTGATTGAAAATATGTTTCAGCTACATTATAAAGTGTATTTTGTATGAGTCTGGTACTCACAGGGGATGCTCTGAATTACTGATGCCATGGCAATCATTCCTTTATGGAACAAGAATTATCTCTTATTTACAAAAAAGAAAAAGGTGTCTCCAGGCATAATTAGAAATTGCTAATTATATTAGATAAACAAGTGGCCTAAGGGTAATCGGCAATCCAAAGATTATTAAGCAAATCTGAAAGTCATTATGCAAGATTACTTTTTCAAAATGGTTGCCTAGCGTTAGGTGGTGTTCCTTAAGAAGTGGTATGGGATAACTTCCCTCAGAATAGTCTGATGAGAGTTTGATAAGAATGAAAATATTTGAACTGAATTTCAGATCTTCACAATCAGTATCTATGAGCAAGGGCCCCTAGAATCTGCATTTTAAAAAGCTCATTTCTTAAGTATATAGTTTTAGAATTATTTCACAGATGTCAGTATTTGCCATAGTTTAAAAAAAACAAAAACAAAAAACACTATTTTAAAAATGTTTTCTTAAGATACTTTGTTTAGGGGAGCCCATTCAGGTGAACCTTGTGTAAGAACAAATAAAAATTAAAAAATAAGAGTTTAATTCTCCCTGTTGAAAATAAGGGAAGAGACTTCTTTGTGTTCCTTTTTCTTAGAGTACTTACTTTAGAAAAATTACCCTTGTAAGTATTTTCTCCTCTTTTTAAAATGTGTATAAATCCTTTTGGAAACTAGATAGGTCTTTTGTCAGCTTTATGACCCAGGAATGATTGTCTCAAGGACCTAGGAGACTTCTTTTTGAAATTCAGACACTAAGGAAGATAGCACCCCTATTTCCCAGTTTCTGTGGGAAGATAGGAGGCTAACTTCCCTGGGCACTTTGCTCCAATTTGAAAATCTACCTCTGTCATAAAGTCATAAAATATAAGGCTTGTCTTTCCTGTGCATAAAGTCAATAACCTAACACAGATAGTCATTGATTACTAGGTTAGACTAGGATGAAGTGTGTATGACAAAAAGTGCTGTCAAGTCCTTTAACTTAAGGACTGGTTATTATTATTATTATTATTTTAATCTTGGAAACGGGTTGTATCTGCTTGGCTATTAAGGGGGTGAGATTCCTTTCTGTCTTTGCAATCTCTTAGCAGATCTCCTGTGATGCATATCGCTTTTGGTGGGGGAAGGGGGCGGTGGCGCACCGCGTGGTTTGTGGGATCTTAGTTCCCAGACCAGGGATCAAGCCTGGGCCCCGGAGGTGAAATCACCACCGGACCGCCAGCGAATTCCCATATATCACATTTTGATTTAATGCTCATTCAATAATAAAAGTGTTCTCTTTCACTGCTAACTGTGGAGAGAATATCTAGGTTGGGAGAAGATTTTGTTTTTAATTATATTTCCCCAGCACTTGCAAAGCCAGTGCCTTCCCAAGTGAGCTGGTAACATGAATATATGAAACACATTGGAGTAAGAAATTATCAATGGTAGTGACTATGGCAAGCTATAATATTTACATTCCTGTTAATGGCATGACCATTCAATTTTTAAGCAGTAGCCAATATAAATAAAACTTCAGGTCGTGGACTGCCATTTTTCAGCCTTACTTTATGAATTAGCTGTGTTCTTGAAAAAAAAAAAAATGTATTGTTAAAAACAAGACAACAGGTCCAAAACGGAGTCACTTCTGGTAAGCCCCTCATCATCAAACTGAGACTTAATTACAGTTTCAGGTCTCCCAGAAACGGAATCTTAAACCAGTCAATCAGGAATTGCCTGATCAGCACTAGTTACGCAATCCATCTGATAGACCCCTGCCATCTACTGCAAAGGAAAGAAACTTTGCAATAACCAACCTGCTTTTTTTTGCCTAATATAACTTCCTTGTTTATCCTTCCTTCTGCATATAAAATTTCATTTTGTCCAGCTCCTTGGAGTGCCTTTCTGCCTAATAGATTGGTTGCTGCTTGATTCGAATTGATTTCTGCTCAAATAAACTCTTAATTAAAATAAAAATATGCCTCAGTTTATCATTCCACAGTTCTGCTGTCAGAAGAGGAAAACTGAAGGAAACCCCCAGAAGGCCCTCAGGAGCACCAAGCAACCAGACATGGGTACCTGTTGAGCCCCTTGAGTTTGCTGCTTTTTTGGTGCCTCTGGAGGTCCTATGTAAGTCCCTCTCAGATCCTAGCTCCACAGTTTTTTGTGCTTTGAGCTTTTAGACTTTGTTCGAGCATTTCTTTCTCCTGACTGGGTCTGGAAACTGGCTAGAGTAGGACTGGGTCCAACTTAAAAACTGGACTAGATCCAGTGTGAGGCCTTGGGTAAATAAAATTGTGTTTTAAGTTGAACAAGCAGGTTAACCTTACCAAAGATAATCTCAAGTGACAGTGGTCACAGGGGAGAACTATGAACTTAGATAAGTTATCCATTTATGGGGTGCTCTGGAGAAAAAGAGATATCAGCCACGCTCACCATAAAGGGTAGAGGGAGATTAGTTTTCCTCCTGTACAGTTTCTGGTTACCAGGATGAGACTCTGGGACACCTCACTTACTCCAGAGCCTACAGATGGGTTCCTGGGAAAATTGGCAGAAGCTGGCAAAGGGTGAGAATTCTTATCAAAGTCAGCTCTCCCAAATCTCTATCTATGGTGTCTGGTTGAGAGACAAAGTTAAAATTTCACGTTGTTCCTTCCTCTCCAAATTTAGATTGGCAAGCAAAAAAACTTTTGTAAGAATTAGATCTCTGAAATGTGACTTGTGAATTTGCTTTCATGTACCCATTGATCATCAATCCTTTCTCCTCCATGGACAGCTATTGATTTCTCATTTGCATCTGCCTGTATGTCTCATTTTGTGTAGCCAGAGTCCTACTGACTGTTGCCAGCTCTCAGGGGTTAGGTGGGAAGCCTCTTGAAACCATTCAGGCTGCAACCTAATTCTCTGAAGAATTAAAAACAACTGTACTAGTCTTACAAATCTAGTCAGAAATTGTGCCAGAAACACAACTTGATTCCAACAGTCCTTTCTTTAAATTTATTTTTTATTGAAGTATAGTTGAATTACAATGTTGTGTTAATTACTGCTGTACAAAGTGATAGTTATAAATATATATATATATTATTTTTCATATTCTTTTTCATATTCTTTTCCATTATGGTTTATCACAGGATATTGAATATACTTCCCTGTGCTATACAGTAGGACCTTGTTGTTTATCCATTCTATATATACTAGTTTTCATCTGCTAACCCCAAACTGCCAATCTAATCCTCTCCCACCACCCTCCTCCTTGGAAATGACCAGTTTATTCTCTATGTCCCTGATTCTATTTCCAACTCTTCTTTTATAAACAAGTGAGTTTTGCATTACAGTGCATGTCTTGTGGCTAAAATTTTTAAATAAAAGCTATATGATCTCTGTTTGCATCTGCTTGTATGTTTCTATATGTCTGTGTATGTTATAAATGTGTGTTTTTTTCTACCTTTTGATGGTATTGCCAAAATTAGTTTGTAAACAGCTCTATGTAATTGGCTTAAAGGCAAACGCATGTTTATATGTCAAATATATACTCAGAAATATAGAAACTAACCCAAAAGTTTTTTGAGTTCACATGATCTAAGGTAATCTTTGGTAAATAAAAGCTAGTTTAAATTTGTTGATTTAATTAAAATAGTCATGTCTTTACAGTTTTCCACATGAAATATAACACTTTTATTCTATCTAGTGTTATTTAAAGTCAAATAAGCTCATGTTATCTCTCTTAAGAATCTGTCAACAAGAAAGATAATTAAGATAATGAACTATTCAATATCTCATGCAATTTTGTGAGTAATCTAAACGTAATTGTTAAGAACAAGCAAATAGAAGATGTAAGGTAAAAGTTTATAAGTGAACACTTTTTAAGGTATAATTGACTTTTAATATTAGTTTCAGGTGTACAACATAGTGAAGTAATATTTTTCTAGATTATACTCCATTTAAAGTCATTACATAATAATGGCTATATTTCCCTGTGCTCTACAACATATTCTTGTTGCTTATTTATTTTGTACACAATATTTTGTGTCTATTAATCCCATATCCCTATCTTGTCCCTTCCCATTCCCTATCGCCTTTGGTAACAACTATTTTTTTCTCTATATCTGTAAGTCTGTTTCTCTTTTGTTATATGCATTCATTTGTTTTATTTTTTAGATTCCACATGTAAGTGATAACATAGAATACTTCTCTTTCTCTGTCTGACTTATTTCACTAAGCATAATACCCTCTAGGTACATCCACATTGTTGCAAATAGCAGAATTTCATTTTTTAAGGCTGAGCAATATTCCAGTGTGTGTGTGTGTGTGTGTGTGTGTGTGTTAAATAATGGTACTATGAACATTGGGGTGAATGTATCTTTTTTTTTTTTTTTAATGTATCTTTTTGAGTCAGTGTTTTTATTTTCTTTGATTATATGCCCAGCAGTGGAATTGCTGGAACATAAGGTAGTTCTATTGTTTTTTGAGAAACCTCCATACTGTTTTCTATAGTGGCTGCCCCAATTTACATTCCCATTCCCCCAAACAGTGTACTAGGGTTCCCTTTTCTCCATATTCTCTCCCACATTTGCTATGTGTACACTTTTTGAAAATTTATTTGTTTTTTGTACACTTTAAAAAATATATTTATTTATTTATTTGGCTGCACCAGGTCTTAGTTGCAGCATGTGGGCTCTTAGTTGCAGCATGCGGGATCTAGTACCCTGACCAGGGATGGAACCTCGGCCTGCTGAATTTGGAGCATGGAGTCTTAACCACTGGACCACCAGGGAAGTCACTATTTATACACGTTTTGATGATAGCCATTTTGACAGCTGTTAGGAGATATCTCATAGTGGATGATGCTGAGCATTTTCTCATGTGCCAGTTGGCCACCTGTATGTCTCTTTTGGAACAATGTCTATTCAGGACTTCTGCCCATTTTTAATTGGGTTGTGTGTTTGTTTGATATTGAGTTGTATGAGATATTTATATATTTTGGATATTATCCCCTTAATCTGTCATACCATTTGCAAATATTTTCTCCCATTCAGTAGATTGTCTTTTCTTTTAGTTGATAGTTTCCTTTGCTTTGAAAAGTTTTTAAGTTTAATTAGGTCCCATTTGTTTATTTTTGCTTTTATTTCTTTTGCCTTAGAAAACAGACTCCAAAAAATATTGCTATGGTTTATGTCAAAGAGTGTTTTGCCTATGTTTTCTTCTAAAAGTTTTATGGTTTCTGGTCTTACATTTACTTCTTTAATCCACTTTGAGTTTATCATTGTATGTGGTATCAGGAAATATTCTAATCTCATTCTTTTGAATATAGCTGTCCAGTTTTCCCAGCACCAATTTTGAAGAGACTGCCTTTTCTCCATTGTATATTCTTGCCTCCTTTCCATAGATTAACTGATCATAAGTGCATGGGTTTACTTCTGGGCTCTCTATTCTGTTCCAGTGATCTGTGTGTCTGTTTATGTGTCAGTACCATGCTGTCATGATTACTATAGCCTGTAGTATAGTCTGAAGTTAGGGAGCACGATACCTCCAGTTTTGTTCTTTTTTCTCAAGACTGCTTTGGCAATTTGGGGTCTTTTGCGGTCCCATATAAATTTTAGGATTATTTCTGTGAAAAATGTCATGGGTATTTTGGCAGGGATTGCATTGAATCTGTAGATTGTCTTGGTAGTATGGACATTTTAACAATATTAATTCTTCTAGTACAAGAACATGGGATATATTTCCATTTCTTTGTACATTTTCAAATTCCTCCATCAATGTTTTACAGTTTTCAGAGTATAGGTTTTTCAACTTCTTGGTTAAATTTATTCCTATGTATTTTATTCTTTTTTGATGTGATTTTAAATGGAATAGATTTCTTGCTTTTTCTTTCTGATAATTCACTTTTAGTGTGAACAAAAAGGATATTTGCAGGATATTTGTATCCTGCAAATTTACTGAATTCATTGATTAGTTCTAATAGTGTTTTCTGTATATGGTATCATGTTAGCTGCAAATAATGACCATTTTATTATTTCCCTTCCAATTTGGATGTCTTTTATTTCTTTTTCTTATCTGTTTTCTCTGGCTAGGATTTCCTATACTATGTTAAAAGGAAGGGGCAAGAGTAGGCTTTCTTGTCTTCTTCCTGATTTTAGAGGAAAGGCTTTCAGTTTTTCACCAGTAAGTGTGTTAGCTGTGGGTTTGTCATAAATGTCCTTTATTATGTTGAGATATGTTCCCTCTAAAACAACTTTGATGAGAGTTTTTATCATCAAGGATGGTGAATTTTGTCAAATGTTTTTTCTGTGTCTATTGAGATAATCATGTAATTTTTATCCTTCCTTTCATTAATGTGGTGTAGCTCATCCATTGATTTGTGAATATTGAACCATTTTTGTGGCCCTTGAATGAATCCAGCTAGATCATAGTGTCTGATTCTTCTTATATATTGCTGGATTCAGTTTGCTAATATTTAGTTGAAAATTCCTGCGTCTATATTAATCAGAGATATCAACCTGTAGTTTTCATTTATTTATTTGTTTCTTTCTTTTCTTTCCTTTTTTTTTTTTTGGAGTGTCTTTTTCTGTTTTTTTTTCTTTACTTTTAGCAAAACGTAGAGTTTATTGAATTAGCACAAGAATGCAGTATATTAATTAAGAAAAGAATATAACTAATTAAGGAAGAATAGTAAAGACAGAGGTTTATATGGCACTGAATTGGGAAAGAACTTACATCCAGATCTAAGCAGCACTGGGAAGCCCCTGGAACAGCAATCTGCAGTCCCATTTGGGAAAAGGCCCCAGGCAGTGTCTCCACCCCTCAGCCTACATGCAGATTTGCAGCTCTTGTTATTGTCTTAGTCTTAACTCGTAAGTCTTGGAGTGTTCTCTGATCCCTGGGGGCTGGCCAGGCCCTCAGGATTCAAGAAGTCCCCAGACTTACTCCCTATCTTATCTAATGATTTAGAAGGTGTGCTTGCGCCACCCCTGCAGGCCTGCATGTAGCTCAGCAGTTTGGCAAGTAACCAACTTTGCCTAGAGAGGCCTAGAGCCGCCTCCATAGCATGAACAAGACTACTTTACTAGCTTCCCCAATATTTGGCCTCTGTGATTATTTAGGCTGAAGAGTGTAAGAATAAGACAATATAACATGAGCAGTTTTTCAGATACGGTAGGATAAATAACAATTCCAAATAGTAAGTAGGAGCAATAAAATCAAAGATATAAGCAGTGGATTAAATAATGTAGAGAACAATTTTCGAGCCTTGGGGGACTGAGTAAAGAAAAAGTCCCACCAAGAATGAGAGTTATGTTTTTGTACATTAATTCCCACATCCATTAATTTGTTAGCTGCAATAGTAGTAATGGTAGAGTGTTCTAACAAAGTACAGTTACGTTTACCTATAAATTTTTGTAGTAACTCTGTTTCCTGTAATATTTTCTTTAAAGGTTCAAGTGGTAAGCTAACTTTAGGAACAGGTAAAGTAGGGATTAGCATTTGAGTCCACAACAATTGTGATTGTACAGGGGAAAAGTAATATGTTGACCCCATCCAATATAAGTGATCTACATGTGCTAAACATCCTGAAAAAGTGGTCCCTAGCTGATAAGTAGAAGTTGTGTTTATATCATCAGTTACAATACATATAAACTGGGGAGCAACTTCAAAAAGCATACTATAGGATTTAAGAAAAATAGCAGGTTTATGGTGGCCCTGTAGAATGAATTTGGAAGTGTTCCATCCTCTTCAGTTTTTTCAAGTAGCTTGAGAAAGACAGGTATAATCTCTTCTTTATACATTCGGTAGAATTCCTCTGTGAAGCCATCCGGTCCTGGATTTTCTTTACTGAGAGTTTTTTAATTACAAATTCAATTTCACTACAAGTGATCAGTATGTTTAGATTTTCTATGTCTTCCTGATTCAGTCTTGAAAGTTTGTATGTTCTTAGAAATTTGTCCATTTCTTCTAGGTTGTCCAATTTGTTGCCATTTCACTCTTCTTAGTATTCTTTTATGATTTTTTGTATCTCTGTGGTATTGGTTATTATGTTTCCTGTTTTATTTCTTATTTTGTTTTTTGGGTCCTCTCTATTTTGTTCTTGATGAGCCTGGCTGCATGTGTTTATATCTGAAGTGAGTCTCTTATAAGCAGCACATAGGTTGTTCTTGTTTATCTTTTTTTATGCAATCCACAACTCTATGTCTATTGATTGGAGCATTGAGTCCATTGACATTTAAAGTAGTTATTGATAGGTATGTATTTATTGTCATTTTATTACTCATTTTCTGGTTGTTTTTGTAGTTCATTTCTGTACATTTCTTCTTCTTATAGTCTCTTCTCTTGTGGTTTGATGATTCTCTTTAGTGGTATGCTTGTGTTCCTTTTTCTCTAGTTTCTGTGTGTCTATTAAAGATATTTGATTTGTAGTTACCACACAGTTCATATATGCTGACCTATAACTATAGCTATTTGTTTTAAACAAGTAGTGCTTTAAGTTCAAACACATTCTAAAAGATCTACATTTTTCCCTCCCATCCCCCAACTTTTGTATTTTTGATGTCATAGATTATATCTTCATGTTTATCCCTTCACTGTTTATTGTAGCTATAGTTGATTTTATATATATATATATTTTAATTTTAAACTTTGTACTAGCTTGTTTAAATGGCTGATCCTCAGCCTTTACCATATATTTGTCTTTACTAGTGGAATTTTTCATTTCCTATAGATTTTTACTTATTGTTACAGGCTTTTCTTTTCCACCTAGAGAAGACTCTTTAACATTTCTTTTAGAGTAGATTTAGCGTTGATGAACTCTTTTAGTTTCTGCTAAAGAACTTTCTGAGTTCTTTATCTCTCCTTCATTTCTAAATTATAATATTCCTGGGTGGAATATCCTAGGTAGTAGGTCTTTCCCTTTCAGCACTTTAAATATTTCATGCCACGCCCTTCTGTCCTGCAAACTTTCTGCAAAAAAATCAGCTGATAGCCTTATAGCTGTTCCCTTGTATATAACTCTTTATTTTTATCTTACTGTCTTTAGAATTCTCTTTTTATCTTTAACTTTTGCCATTTTAATTATGACATGCTGTGGAGTGGATCCATTTGGGTTCATCTTGTTTTAAACCTTCTGTGCTTGCTGTACCGAGATATCTGTTTCCTTCTTCACGTTTGGGAAATTGCCAGCCATAATTTCATCAAACATACTTTTGACCCTTTTCTCTCTCTCTGCTCCTTGTGGAATTGATATTATGTAGATGTTGATATGCTTAATGTTGTCCCAGAGGCCCCTTAACTGTCCTTATTTTCTAATTTGTTTTTGTTTTTGCTGTTCTGAATGGGTGATTTCCATTATTCTATTTTCCAGATGACTTATGTGTTTTTCTGTACCAGCTAGTCTGCTGTTAATACTTCCTAGTGTATTTTTCACTTCAGTTCTGGTTTTATATATATATAATGTTTATATAAATATTATATATTATATTTATATTATATAAATATACAGTGTATATTAGAATAATATAAACATAATATATCATTATTATATTTACATCATATGTAATTTATATTATATATTAGAATAATATAAATATAATATATAATAATTATATTTATATTATACCTAATATATATCACATAATATAATCACATATATAATTATATATAATTATAATATATTATATAATTCTATATTATATATTATAGTTATATATTATATATAATTTTAAATTATTATATATAATTATAAATAAATAATATTATATTATACAATATATAAATAAATAATATTATAATATACAATATATAAATGCAACCTTTGCATTATAGGGGCCTCAGAAGTAGAAGAGAGAGAGAAAGGACTGGAGAAAATATTTGAAGAGATTATAGTCAAAAACTTCCCTAACATGGGAAAAGAAAGAGCCACCCAAGTCCAGGAAGTGCAAAGAATCCCATACAGGATAAATCCGAGGAGAAACATGCTGAGACACAGAGTAATCAAATTGGCAAAAATCAAAGACAAAGAAAAATGATTAACATCCACAAGGGAAAAATGACAAATAACAGGCAAGGGAACTCCCATAAGGTTAACATCTGATTTCTCAGCAGAAACTCTAGAAACCAGAAACAGAAACTCTAGAAGCCAGAAGGGAGTGGCATGATATATTTAAAGTGATGAAAGAGAAGAACCTACAACCAAGATTACTCTAGCTGGCAAGGATCTCATTCAGATTCGACAGAGAAATTAAAACCTTTACAGAGAAGCAAAAGCTAAGAGAATTCAGCACTACCAAACCAGCTCTACAACAAATGCTAAAGGAACTTAGTTATATATAGTTATATATATTTACATATATAATTATACATATATTATATTATATAATGTATATAATATGTATATATAATATATGTATATAATATAACATGCAATATATAATTATATATATTATATATAATATATATTATATAATATAATATAATAATTATAATAATTAAATATATAATACATATGATATATATAATATATAATATACATAACTTATAATATAATATATTTCTTATATTACATAATATATTATACATTATATATTATACATTATATATTATACATAATATATAATATATGAAATATATAAATATATATTGCATGTAAATTATATTTCATTACTATATAATAAATTACATTATATAATATATTACATTAATAATACATTACATTATATTATATAATGAATGTAATATACAATATACATAATGCAATATAATATATATAATGTAATGTAACATATAATATATAATATAACATAATGTAATATATAATACATATTATCTATGATATAATTAAAATATAATTAAATATTATATGTAATATCAATAGTATATATAGCAATATTATATGTTATTAATTATATAATACATATTATATAAAATTAATAACATAATATTTTTAATATTACATAAAATATATGATATATGATATATGATATTTTATATTATATATAATTATATTATTTATATATTATATTATGTATTATAATATATTTATATTATATATAATATAAATATAATATTATATAATCTATATATATTTATTATAATGTAATATATTTTATACAATTATATATATTAATAATATATAAATTATCATATATTTATATATTATTATGTATTTATATATTATTATATATTATATTATTTATAGTATATTATTAATAATATATTATTATATATATCTGTGTATCCAACAGCTTTGGTAGTAGAGCTGGATTTGAAGTGAACAAAAATCACATCTTTCCTCAGGGTATACAGGCAGCTATCACCTTGTTAGGAGGTGGGGCTGGAGATGTAGTAGCTAGGGCTGGAATTGTGTATGGGCCAGTGCTTCTCCTCTGCTCAGTGGTTATGTCTGCCTTATTGTGGGTTAGGTCAGGTCCCAAGTTGCTGGAGCAGATGGCCTGAGTGTTGGGTGCAAATTGGCTCAATTCCCTTTAAGTGTGTCCTCTCTCCCCCTCCCAGCACTGGCACCCTCTCCCCAGTGGGGAGTGGTCTAGAGAAAGAGGAACTGGTGATGTCACTAGACAAGAGTCTGAGCATAGGCTTTGCCAGTATGACCAGAGTCAGAGACCTGGGCTGCTTCTGATGTGGTACCTGTGTAAGCATCAGTACTAAATGCCCCTGCCCTGCTCAGATGCCCTTCAGGTCTGAGATTCCTTTGTCCCTAACAGCTGATCTCTCCCCTCAGCCTCTGCCGTTCTCTCTTTGATGTGGAATTGCACCACAGTGCAGGTGGGGCCTGTGTGGGCTCTCAGCGTGGGTTGGGGCATGGGCTGTGGTAGTCCAGCCTCAGACGGAGACTGGTACTATTTCTGATGTGCTTTCTGTATAAGCAGCAGTATATAAACTGCCCCTGTCCTGCTCAGATGTCATTTTGGGCAGCCCTCTTCCCAGTGTGGAGCTGCATCTTGAAATAGATGGGGCTGGAGCAATTGTTTGGCTCAGGCTGGACCATACACCAGGGCAATTGTGGGAAACAGACCAACCACATGTGTCATCTCAATTTGCCCTCTCTGCCCTGCTTCAGGAGCAAACAAGTATGCATGCATTCCTCGCAAGTGGAGTCCAGGCTTCCCACAGCCCTCCTATTAGTCCCCCCTCCACCTAGGCAAGGGGGGTAGTCTTCCCTGTGTTGGATAGGACTGGGGTGCCCAATATGTAGCTTAAACTGCTCATTCCCCAGGGAGGTTGTCTGTCCATGTAATCTCCTTTTACCTCTAAGTCCCCTCCCAGGGGCACAGGTCCCAACCTGATTTCTTCTCTTCCCTTTCCACCCAATTCTGTGTGAATCTTTTTTACAGCCTTGGTTGTACAGGCGTCTTTCTGCCAGTCTCCAGTTAGAATTCTCCCACATATAGATGTATTTTTGTTGTGTTCTTGGGGGTAGTTGAGTTCCATGTCCTCAAACTGTACCATCTTGATCTTTTCTATATAAATGAACTTTTAAACCATAACTGTGTTTACAGTAAGTCTACTTAAAAACAACTTCCAAAAAAAATTTTTTTTAGTAACTTGAAAATTTAAAGTTATACTGAGATAGGTTAAATGATGGATATTTATCAAAAAACTAGATTATTTCCAAATAAGATAAAATACTGAAACATTAATTATTGAACACAAATTTATCTACTTTTGTCTTATTACATTGGACCTAAAGATATTTGGGTTTACCAGTTAACATGTCTTGTGTCACATTTCAAAACTTACCATGAGAAAGAATATACAACTAGAAATTATGAAAATGTATTTATAAATTTACCAATCTAGAGAATACTAGTTTTAATAGACAGTCCACAATTGCTTAGCTTTTAATTTTCACTAGGAATAAAAACTCTAAGAGTTAAGAATTCCACTTGATATACATGATGAAAATGACTTAGAAATAATGATTTACAGAAATTAGGATTGACATATATACCCTACTATGTATAAAATAGAAAACTAATGAGAACCTACTGCATAGAACAGGGAATTCTATTCAATACTCTGTGGTAACCTAAATGGGAAGGAAATCCAAAAAATAAGGGATTTATGTATATGTATAGCTGATTCACTTTGCTACACAGCAGAAACTAATACAACATTGTAAAGCAACTATACTCCAATAAAAGTTAATTAAAAAAAAAAAGAAAGAAAACAACTGTGTATAGTTGTGTGTAGTTAAGGAAAGCAAAATGACTGGTTGTTACAGGATAAAAAATAAAGGAAAAAAAATCCTAGGACAAAATCTGAATGGATGTATAAAATGTTGTAGAAGGTTTGTAGAAAGGAATTTTATGTATGGTCAAGCTGGCTAAGATTAGAATGAATTTATTTAAGTTTTTAAAGAATGAATTATAGAAATGGTTTTCTCTCTGTTAAAAGGACAAAGTATTATTTGACTAATGATCTGCTCTTGATAAAGATTGTGAAAGTAATTTTTTTGTTTGTTTTTTGTTTTTTTACCCTTTGGGAAACTTACATGAAAAGCAAGGATGTCTTATCAAAATAATTTACTCCACTTCACTTTGTCATTAGCAGGTCATTGATTATTACTTAAGAAAACCAAGTCTTCTCAATATTAAGAGAGCTAAGTTTTGTTCACAACTGTGTAACCTTCTGTATTTGCCTTTAACATCTTCTTTTGTCACTTTGGTTGAATAGATTATTAAGAATTGTTTAGTAATAATCCATGATCCTATTTAGTCAAATGTTCAAACCTTTTGATGCTTTGACAACTTCCCCAAATCAGTCTTTTTGACCTCAAAGTTATTTTGAGGTTTCCCTGAGGACCTGTGGAAAATCTCAAAGGATTTGCCTCTCACCTTGTAAAAGAGAGATGCTAAACTAATTAAACTTACTGTATGTTAACTTACATGGAAAGCATTGTCAAATATGTGATAACAAACCTACTTACGTTATATTGGTATGGATAAATGTGATTAATATAAGGGTTCTAGAAATTTTATGAAATTCCTAAAAATCTGATATGTCCTGGTATTTTATCAGTCATAATTCCAGTTACTATCTTAAAAAATGTTACATGTCACAGAAATAACACAATTTCCTTCTCAATCCTATTATAATTAACTCTCATTAGATCTTTAACCATTGACATTTTTAAGTCTTTTGTCATCTACAGGCAGTTTCTTTTTTACTCTGATGCTTTTACAAAAGTGAGATTCATAGAATGGACCTTACCAAGTCCTCTTGGTCACTGACACTGCTGCCATATTACAAGGTGTTGAAACTTTGGTACATATTTTACAACTAAAGAAGGCTCCACATGACATCTGGTCCTGTGCAAATACTGGAGACCTCAAGGTTAAATTGACAAGGAAGAGTAGTGGCTCACATTGAAGTAGACTGCTTCCTTTCAGGATGTTGGATCAAGAATATTTCTTTCCATTCTTCCTTCCCTCTCTGAAACATTTCCCCTAATACTTACACCATGAAGGTCTTTATGATTCTTTAGTTCACCTTTTGTCTTGCTCTGGCCTGGAAAGATAATGCCATTGTTTACATATTTCAGGGCATTGTGTGTGTGTAAATCAACCTTCAAATGACTGTTGGATTTGTCATAATTCTGGTGATTCTGTAGTTCTGCTCACCACAAAATCCTCCTTGATTTCCAATGTCTCAGTTTCTCTGGAAGAAACTCAGCCCTCTCTCTATTATGTCAAACTCTCTAATCCTGGAGGTCCATTTCCCTACCTCTGCTTAACAAGTCCAAACACAGGGAACTTGGAATGCAACCTTGGTACAAAGAAAGGAGCACAGGGCAAGGGTAATCACAATAAAACCACCTGTGTGGTCTATAAACAGTGAAATTTCACTGGTCCCATGTAAGTGATAACATACAGTATTTGTATTTCTCTATCTGACTTACTTCACTAAACATAATACCCTCGAGGTCCATCCACATTGTTGTAAATAACAGAAGATCCATTTTTTTTTTTTAAACATCTTTATTGAAGTATAATTGCCTTACAATGGTGTGTTAGCTTCTGCTTTATAACAAAGTGAATCAGTTATACATATACAATATGTTCCCATTTCTCTTCCCTCTTACATCTCCCTCCCTCCCACCCTCCCCATCCCACCCCTCTAGGTGGTCACAAAGCACCGAGCTGATCTCCCTGTGCTATGTGGCTGCTTCCCACTAGCTATCTATTTTACATTTGGTAGTGTATATATGTCCATGTCACTCTCTTACCCTGTCACAGCTCACCCCACCCCCTCCCCATATCCTCAAGTCCATTCTCTAGTAGGTCTGTGTCTTTATTCCCGTCTTGCCACTAGGTTCTTCATGGCCTTTTTTTTTTTCCTTAGATTCCGTATATATGTGTTAGCATACTGTATTTGTTTTTCTCTTTCTGACTTACTTCACTCTGTATGACAGACTCTAACTCCATCCACCTCATTACAAATACCTCCATTTCATTTCTTTTTATGGCTGAGTAATATTCCATTGTATATATGTGCCACATCTTCTTTATCCATTCATCTGTCAATGGACATTTAGGTTGCTTCCATGTCCTGGCTATTGTAAATAGAGCTGCAATGAACATTTTGGTACATGACTCTTTTTGACCTATGGTTTTCTCAGGGTATATGCCCAGTAGTGGGATTGCTGGGTCGTATGGTAGTTCTATTTGTAGTTTTTTAAGGAACCTCCATACTGTTCTCCATAGTGGCTGTATCAATTTACATTCCCACCAACAGTGCAAGAGTGTTCCCTTTCCTCCACACCCTCTCCAGCATTTATTGTTTCTAGATTTTTTGATGATGGCCATTCTGACCGGTGTGAGATGATATCTCATTGTAGTTTTGATTTGCATTTCTCTAATGATTAATGATGTTGAGCATTCTTTCATGTGTCTGTAGGCCATATGTATATCTTCTTTGGAGAAATGTCTATTTAAGTCTTCTGCCCATTTTTGGATTGGGTTGTTCGTTTTTTTGTTATTGAGCTGCATGAGCTGCTTGTAAATCTTGGAGATTAATCTTTTGTCAGTTGCTTCATTTGCAAATATTTTCTCCCATTCTGAGGGTTGTCTTTTGGTCTTGTTTATGGTTTCCTTTTCTGTGCAAAAGCTTTTAAGTTTCATTAGGTCCCATTTGTTTATTTGTGTTCTTATTTCCATTTCTCTGGGAGCTGGGTCAAAAAGAATCTTGCTGTGATGTATGTCATAGAGTGTTCTGCCTATGTTTTCCTCTAAGAGTTTGATAGTGTCTGCCCTTACACTTAGGTCTTTAATCCATTTTGAGTTTATTTTTGTGCATGGTGTCAGGGAGTGTTCTAATTTCATACTTTTACATGTATCTGTCCAATTTTCCCAGCACCACTTATTGAAGAGGCTGTCTTTTCTCCACTGTATATGCTTGCCTCCTTTATCAAAGATAAGGTGACCATATGTGTGTGGCTTTATCTCTGGGCTTTCTATCCTGTTCCATTGATCTATATTTCTGTTTTTGTGCCAGTACCAAACTGCCTTGATTACTGAAGCTTTGTAATATAGTCTGAAGGCAGGGAGCCTGATTCCCCCAGCTCCATTTTTCATTCTCAAGATTGCTTTGGCTATTCGGGTCTTTTGTGTTTCCATACAAATTGTGAAATTTTTTGTTCTAGTTCTGTGAAAAATGCCAGTGATAGTTTGATAGGGATTGCATTGGATCTGTAGATTGCTTTGGGTAGTAGAGTCATTTTCACAATGTTGATTCTTCCAATCCAGGAACATGGTATATCTCTCCATCTATTTGTATCATCTTTAATTTCTTTCATCAGTGTCTTATAATTTTCTGCATACAGGTCTTTTGTCTCCTTAGGTAGGTTTATTCCTAGATATTTTATTCTTTTTGTTGCAATGGTAAATGGGAGTGTTTTCTTAATTTCACTTTCAGATTTTTCATCATTAGTGTATAGAAATGCAAAAGATTTCTGTGCATTAATTTTGTATCCTGCCACTTTACCAAATTCATTGATTAGCTCTAGGAGTTTTCTGGTAGCATCTTTAGGATTCTCTATGTATAGTATCATGTCATCTGCAAATAATGACAGCTTTACTTCTTCTTTTCCGATTTGGATTCCTTTTATTTCTTTCTCTTCTCTGATTGCTGTGGCTAACACTTCCAAAACTATGTTGAATAATAGTGGGGAGAGTGGGCAATCTTGTCTTGTTCCTGATCTTAGGGGAAATGGTTTCAGTTTTTCACCATTGAGGACAATGTTGGCTGTGGGTTTGTCATATATGGCCTTTATTATGTTGAGGAAAGTTCCCTCTATGCCTACTTTCTGCAGGGCTTTTATCATAAATGGGTGTTGAATTTTGTCGAAAGCTTTCTCTGCATCTATTGAGATGATCATATGGTTTTTCTCCTTCAATTTGTTAATATGGTGTATCACATTGATTGATTTGCATATATCGAAGAATCCTTGCATTCCTGGGATAAACCCCACTTGATCATGGTGTATGATCCTTTTAATGTGTTGTTGGATTCTGTTTGCTAGTATTTTGTTGAGGATTTTTGCATCTATGTTCATCAGTGATATTGGCCTGTAGTTTTCTTTCTTTGTGACATCTTTGTCTGGTTTTGGTATCAGGGTGATGGTGGCCTCATAGAATGAGTTTGGGAGTGTTTCTCCCTCTGCAATATTTTGGAAGAGTTTGAGAAGGATAGGTGTTAGCTCTTCTCTAAATGTTTGATAGAATTCGCCTGTGAAGCCATCTGGTCCTGGGCTTTTGTTTGTTGGAAGGTTTTTAATCACAGTTTCAATTTCAGTGCTTGTGATTGGTCTGTTTATATTTTCTATTTCTTCCTGGTTCACTCTCAGCAGTTTGTGCATTTATAAGAATCTGTCCATTTCTTCCAGGTTGTCCATTTTATTGGCATAGAGTTGCTTGTAGTAATCTCTCATGATCTTTTGTATTTCTGCAGTGTCAGTGGTTACTTCTCCTTTTTCATTTCTAATTCTATTGATTTGAGTCTTCTCCCTTTTTCTCTTGATGAGTCTGGCTAATGGTTTATCAATTTTGTTTATCTTCTCAAAGAACCAGCTTTTAGTTTCATTGATTTTTGCTATTGTTTCCTTCATTTCTTTTTCATTTATTTCTGACCTGATCTTTATGATTTCTTTCCTTCTGCTAGCTTTTGGGGTTTTTTTGTTCTTCTTTCTCTAATTGCTTTAGGTGCAAGGTTAGGTTGTTTATTCGAGATGTTTCCTGTTTCTTGAGGTAGGCTTGTATTGCTATAAACTTCCCTCTTAGCACTGCTTTTGCTGCGTCCCATAGGTTTTGGGTTGTCGTATCTCCATTGTCATTTGTTTCTATGTATTTTTGATTTCCCCTTTGATTTCTTCAGTGATCACTTCGTTATTAAGTAGTGTATTGTGTAGCCTCCATGTGTTTGTATTTTTTACAGATCTTTCCTGTAATTGATACCTAGTCTCATAGCGTTGTGGTCGGAAAAGATGCCTGATACGATTTCAATTTTCTTAAATTTACCAAGGCTTGATTTGTGACCCAAGATATGATCTATCCTGGAGAATGTTCCATGAGCACTTGAGAAAAATGTGTATTCTGTTGTTTTTGGGTGGAATGTCCTATAAATATCAATTAAGTCCATCTTGTTTAATGTATCATTTAAAGCTTGTGTTTCCTTATTTATTTTCATTTTGGATGATCTGTCCATTGGTGAAAGTGGGGTGTTAAAGTCCCCTACTATGATTGTGTTGCTGTCGATTTCCCCTTTTATGGCTGTTAGTATTTGCCTTATGTATTGAGGTGCTCCTATGTTGGGTGCATAAATATTTACAATTGTTATACCTTCCTCTTGGATCGATCCCTTGATCATTATATAGTGTCCTTCTTTGTCTCTTGTAACAGTCTTTATTTTAAAGTCTATTTTGTCTGATATGAGAATTGCTACTCCAGCTTTCTTTTGATTTCCATTTGCATGGAATATCTTTTTCCATCCCCTCACTTTCAGTCTGTATGTGTCTCTAGGTCTGAAGTGGGTCTCTTGTAGACAGCATATATATGGGTCTTGTTTTTGTATCCATTCAGCCAGCCTGTGTCTTTTGGTGGGAGCATTTAATCCATTTACATTCAAGGTAATTATCGATATGTATGTTCCTATTCCCATTTTCTTAAATGTTTTGGGTTTGTTATTGTAGGTGTTTTCCTTCTCTTGTGTTTCTTGCCTAGAGAAGTTCCTTTAGCATTTGTTGTAAAGCTGGTTTGGTGGTGCTGAACTCTCTCAGCTTTTGCTTGTCTGTAAAGGTTTTAATTTCTCCATCACATCTGAATGAGATCCTTGCTGGGTAGAGTAATCTTGGTTGTAGGTTTTTCTCCTTCATCACTTTAAGTATATCCTGCCACTCCCTTCTGGCTTGCAGAGTTTCTGCTGAAAGATCAGCTGTTAACCTTATGGGGATTCCCTTGTGTGTTATTTGTTTTTTTTCCCTTGCTGCCTTTAATATGTTTTCCTTATATTTAATTTTTGACAGTTTGATTAATATGTGTCTTGGCGTGTTTCTCCTTGGGTTTATCCTGTATGGGACTCTCTGTGCTTCCAGGACTTGATTAACTATTTCCTTTCCCATATTAGGGAAGTTTTCAAGTATAATCTCTGCAAATATTTTCTCAGTCCCTTTCTTTTTCTCTTCTTCTTCTGGGACCCCTATCATTCGAATGTTGGTGCGTTTAATGTTGTCCCAGAGGTCTCTGAGACTGTCCTCAGTTCTTTTCATTCTTTTTTCTTTATCCTGCTCTGCAGTAGTTATTTCCACCATTTTATCTTCCAGGTCACTTATCCTTTCTTCTGCCTCAGTTTTTCTGCTATTGATCTCATCTAGAGTATTTTAAATTTCATTTATTGTGTTTTTCATCATTGCTTGGTTCCTCTTTAGTTCTTCTACGTCCTTGTTAAATGTTTCTTGCATTTTGTCTATTCTATTTCCAAGATTTTGGATCATCCTTACTATCATTATTCTGAATTCTTTTTCAGGTAGACTACCTATTTCCTCTTCATTTGTTAAGTCTAGTGTGTTTTGACCCTGCTCCTTCATCTGCTGTGTGTTTTTCTGTCGTCTCATTTTGCTTATCTTACTGTGTTTGGGGTCTCCTTATCACAGGTTGCAGGTTTGTAGTTCCCGTTGTTTTTGGTATCTGTCCCCAGTGGCTAAGGTTGGTTCAGTGGGTTGTGTAGGCTTCCTGGTGGAGGGAACTAGTGCCTGAGCTCTGGTGGATGAGGCTGGATCTTGTCTTTCTGGTGGGCACGTCCACGTCTGGTGGTGTATTTTGGGGTGTCTGTGGCCTTATTATGATTTTAGGCAGCCTCTCTGCTAATGGATGGGGCTGTGTTCCTGTCTTGCTAGTTGTTTGGCATAGGGTGTTCAGCACTGTAGCTTGCTGGTCATTGAGTGATGCTGGGTCTTGATGTTGAGATGGAGATCTCTGAGAGATTTTTGCCGTTTGGTATTACGTGGAGCTGGGAGGTCTCTTGTGGACCAGTGTCCTGAAGTTGGCTCTCCCACCTCAGAGGTACGGCCCTGATGCCTGGCTGGAGCACCAAGAGGCTTTCGTCCACACGGCTCAGAGTAAAAGGGAGAAAAAATAGAAAGAAAGAAAGAAAGAGGCTATAATATAGTGAAGTAAAATAAAGCTATTATAAAGCAGAGCTATACAGACAAAATCACACCCGGAAGCATATACATATACACTCACAAAAAAAGGAAAAGGGGAAAAATTAATATATCCTGCTCCCAAAATCCACCTCCTGAATTTGGGATGATTCGTTGTCTATTCAGGTATTCAACAGATGCATCACATCAAGTTGTTTGTGGAGTTTTAATCCGCTGCTTCTGAGGCTGCTGGGAGAGATTTCCCCTTCTCTTCTCTGTTCGCACAGCTCCTGGGGATCAGCTTTGGATTTGGATCCGCCTCTGCGTGTAGGTCGCCTGAGGGCGTCTGTTCCTCGCCCAGACAGGACGGGGTTAAAGGAGCAGCTGCTTCGGGGGCTCTGGCTCACCCAGGCCGCGGGGAGGGAGGGGTACAGAGGAGGCGGGGTGAGCCTGCGTCGTCAGAGGCGTCGTGACATTGTAGCAGCTCGAGGCGCGCCGTGCATTCTCCCGGGAAAGTTGTCCCCGGATCACAGGAGCCTGGCAGTGGCGGGCTGCACCGGCTCCCGGGAGGGGCGGTGTGGAGAGTGACCTGTGCTCGCACACAGGATATTTGGAGGTGGCAGCAGCAGCCCCAGCGTCTCACGCCCGTCTCTGGGGTCCGCGCTGATAGCCGCGGCTCGTGCCCGTCTCTGGAGTTCGTTTAGGCGGCGCTCTGAATCCCCTCTCCTAGCGCGCCACAAAACAAAGAGGCAAGAAAAAGTCTCTTGCCTCTTCGGCAGCTGCAGACTTTTTCCCGGACTCCCTCCCGGCTAGCTGTGGTGCACTAACCCCTTCAGGCTGTGTTCACGCCGCCAACCCCAGTCCTCTCCCTGCCATCCAACCGAAGCTGAGCCTCAGCTCCCAGCCCCTCCCACCCCGGCAGGTGAGCAGACAAGCCTCTCGGGCTGGTGAGTGCTGGTCGGCACTGATCCTCCGTGCGGGAATCTCTCCGCTTTGCCCTCCGCACCCCTGTGGCTGTGCTCTCCTCCATGGCTCCAAAGGTCCCCCCTCTGCCACCCACAGTCTCTGCCCGCGAAGGGGCTTCCTAGTGTGTGGAAATCTTTCCTCCTTCACAGCTCCCTCCCACTGGTGCAGGTGCCGTCCCTATTCTTTTGTCTCTGTTATTTCTTTTTTCTTTTGCCCTACTCAAGTGCGGGGGGAGTTTCTTGCCTTTTGGGAGGTCTGACGTCTTCTGCCAGCGTTCAGTGGGTGTTCTGTAGGAGCAGTTCCACGTGTAGATGTTTTTCTACTGTATCTGTGGGAAGGAAGGTGATCTCCCCGTCTTACTCTTCCGCCATCTTCTCCTGAGTCCAGAAGATCCTTTTTATGGTTGAATAATATTCCAGTGTGTGTGTGTGTGTGTGTGTGTGTAATAACTTCTATATCTATTTATAGGTTGATGAACACATGTATCAAGAGACATGCATGTATCTTTTTTTTCTGAGCATACACCTGAATTGAGCATGCACAATTTATTGTGCATAATTTCTAGCATTGAGATTTACACTGAATGTTGCTTTTTTTTTTTAACAGCTTTATTGGAGTATAATTGCTTTACA
Source organism: Balaenoptera musculus (assembly GCF_009873245.2). Taxonomy (NCBI): domain Eukaryota; kingdom Metazoa; phylum Chordata; class Mammalia; order Artiodactyla; family Balaenopteridae; genus Balaenoptera; species Balaenoptera musculus. The sequence goes on from NC_045792.1 coordinate 28,080,211, forward strand.
ATGGTATGTTAGTTCCTGCTGGATAACAAAGTGAATCAGCTATACATATACATATATTCCTATATATCCTCCCTCATGTATCTCTCTCCCACCCTCCCCATCCTACCCCTCTAGGTGGACAAAAAGCACTGAGCTGATCTCCCTGTGTTATGCGGCTGCTTCCAACTAGCTTTCTATTTTATATTTGGTAGTGTATATATGTCCATTCCACTCTTTCACTTCTTCCCAGCTTACCCATCCGGCTCCCTGTGTCCTCAAGTCCATTCTCTATGTCTGCGTCTTTATTCCTGTCCTACCCCTAGGTTCTTCAGAACCTTTTCTTTTTCTTTTTTTTTTAGATTCCATATATATGTGTTAGCATAAGGTATTTGTTTTTCTCTTTCTGACTTACTTCACTCTGTATGACAAAATGAAAGTCCATCCATGGCACTACAAATAACTCAATTTAGTTTCTTTTTATGGCTGAGTAATATTCCATTGTCTATATGTGCCACATCTTTATCCATTCATCTGTTGATGGACACTTAGGTTGCTTCCATGTCCTGGCTATTGTAAATAGTACTGCAATGAACATTGTGGTACATGACTCTTTTTGAATTATGGCTTTCTCAGGGTATATGCCCAGTAGTGAGATTGCTGGGTCGAATTGTAGCTCTATTTTTAGTTTTTTAGGGAACCTCCATACTGTTCTCCATACTGGCTGTATCAATTTACATTCCCACCAGCAGTGCAAGAGGGTTCCCTTTTCTCCACACCTTCTCCAGCATTTATTGTTTCTAGATTTTTTGATAATGGCCATTCTGACTGGTGTGAGGTGATACCTCATTGTAATTTTGGTTTGCATTTCTCTAATGATTAGTGATGTTGAGCATCCTTTCTTGTATTTGTTGGCAATCTGTATATCTTCTTTGGAGAAATGTCTATTTAGGTCTTCTGACATTTTTTGACTGGGTTGTTTGTTGTTTTTAATATTGATCTGCTTGAGCTGTTTATATATTTTGGAGATTAATCCTTTGTCTTCTGATTCATTTGCAAATATTTTCTCCCATTCTGAGTATTATCTTTTCATCTTGTCTGTAGTTTCCTTTGCTTTGAAAAAGCATAGTTTCATTAGGTCCCATTTGTTTATTTTTGTTTTTATTTCCATTCCTCTAGGAGGTGGATCAAAAAAGATCTTGCTGTGATTTATGTTAAAGAGTGTTCTTCCTATGTTTTCCTCTAAGAGTTTTGCAGTGTCTGGTCTTACATTTAGGTCTCTAATCCATTTTGAGTTTATTTTTGTGTATCAAGTTAGGGCATGTTCTACTTTCGTTCTTTTACATGTAGCTCTACAGTTTTCCCAGCACCACTTATTGAAGAGACTGTCTTATCTCCATTGTATATCGTTGCCTCCTTTGCCATAGATTAGTTGACCATAGGTACATGGGTTTATCTCTGGGCTTTCTATCCTGTTCCATCGATCTATGTTTCTGTTTTTGTGCCAGTACCATATTGTCTTGATTACTGTAACTTTGTAGTATAGTCTGAAGTCAGGGAGCCTGATTCCTCCTACTCCATTTTTCTTTCTCAAAATTACTTTGGCTATTCCAGGTATTTTGTTTTTCCATACAAATTGTGAATTTTTTTTGTTCTGGTTCTGTGGGAAATGCTACTGGTAGTTTGATAGGGATTGCACCGAATCTGTAGATTGCTTTCAGTAGTATAGTCATTTTCGCAATGTTGATTCTTCCAATCCAAGAACATGGTATATCTCTCCATCTGTTTGTGTCATCTTTGATTTCTTTCATCAGTGTCTTATAGTTTTCTGCATACATGTCTTTTGTCTCCATAAGTAGGTTTATTGCTAGGTATTTTATTCTTTTTGTTGCAGTGGTAAATGGGAGTGTTTCCTTAATTTCTCTTTCAGATTTTTCATCATTAGTGTATAGGAATGCAAGAGATTTCTGTGCATTAATTTTGTATCCTGCTACCTTACCAAATTCATTGATTAGGTCGAGTAGTTTCCTAGTAGCATCTTTAGGATTCTCTACGTATTGTATCATGTCATCTGCAGACAGTTACAGTTTTACTTCTTCTTTTCTGATTTTGATTCCTTTTATTTCTTTTTCTTCTCAGATTGCTGTGGGTAAAACTTCCAAAACTATGTTGAATAATAGTGGTGAGAGGGGCAATTTTGTCTCATTCCTTATCTTAGTGGAAATGGTTTCAATTTTTCACCTTTGAGAACGATGTTGGCTGTGGGTTTGTCATATATGGCCTTTATTATTTTTAGGTATGTTCCCTCTATGCCTTCTTTCTGGAGGGTGTTTATCATAAATAGGTGTTGAATTTTGTCAAAAGCTTTTTCTGCATCTATTGAGATGATCATATTGAGATGGTTTTTCTCCTTCAGTTTGTTATATGGATTATCACATTGATTGATTTGCATGTATTGAAGAATACTTGCATTCTTGGGATAAACCCCACTTGATCATGGTGTATGAACCTTTTAATGTGCTGTTGGATTCTGTTTGCTAGTATTTTGTTGAGGATTTTTTCTTCTATGTTCATCAGTGATATTGGCCTGTAGTTTTCTTTTTTTGTGGCATCTTTGTCTAGTTTTGGTATGAAGGTGATGGTGGCCTCATAGAATGAGTTTGGGAGTGTTCATGCTTCTGCTATATTTTGGAAGAGTTTGAGAAGGATAGGTGTTAGCTGTTCTCTAAATGTTTGATAGAATTCGTCTGTGAAGCCATCTGGTCCTGGGCTTTTGTTTGTTGGAAATTATTAATCACAGGTTCAGTTTCAGTGCTTGTGATTGGTCTGTTTATATTTTCTATTTCTTCCTGGTTCAGTCCCTGAAGGTTGTACTTTTCTAAGAATTTGTCCATTTCTTCCAGGTTGTCCATTTTATTGGTGTATAGTTTCTTGTAGTAGTCTCTCATGGTGCTTTGTATTTCTGCAGTGTCAGTTGTTACTTCTCCTTTTTCATTTCTAATTCTATTGATTTGAGTCTTTCCCTTTTTTTCTTGATGGTTCTTGTTAATGGTTTATCAATTTTGTTTATCTTCTCAAAGAACTAACTTTTAGTCTTATTAATCTTTGCTATTGTTTCCTTCATTTTTTTTCACTGATTTCTCATCTGATCTTTATGATTTCTTCTCCTCGGCTAACTTTGGGGTTTTTTTGTTCTTATTTCTCAAATTGTTTTAGGTGTAAGGTTAGGTTGTTTTTTTGAGATTCTTCTTCTTTCTTGAAGTGGTATTGTATTGCTATAAGCTTCCCTCTTAGAACTGCTTTTGCTTCATCCTATAGGTTTTGTGTCATGGTGTTTTCATTGTCACTTGCTTCTAGGTATTTTTTGATTTCCTCTTTGATTTCTTCAGTGACCTATTGGCTATTTAGTAGCGTATTGTTTAGCCTCCATGGGTTTGTATGTTTTACAGTCTTTTTTCTTTTTCCTGTAATTGATATTTAGTCTCATAGGGTTTTGGTCAGTATAGATACTTGATACAATTTCAATTTTCTTAAATTTACAACGGCCTGATTTGTGACCCAAGATATGATCTATCCTGAAGAATATTCCATGAGCACTTGAGAAAAATGTGTATTCTGTTGGTTTTGGATGGAATGTCCTATGAATATCAATTAAGTCCATCTTGTTTAATGTGCCATTTAAAGCTTGTGTGTCCTTATTTATTTTCATTTTGGATGATCTGTCCATTGGTGAAAGTGGGGTGTTAAAGTCCCCTACTATTATTGTGTTACTGTTGATTTCCCTTTTTACGGCCATTAGCTGTTGCCTTATGTATTGAGGTTCTCTTATGTTGGGTGCATAAATATTTACAATGGTTATATCTTCTTCTTGGATTGATCCCTTGATCATTATGTAGTGTCCCTCTTTGTCTCTTGTAATAGTGTTTATTTGAAAGTCTATTTTTTTTTTTGGTGTGAGGATTGCTCCTCCAGCTTTCTTTTAATTTCCATTTGCAGGGAGTATCTTTTTCCATCCCCTCACTTTCAGTCTGTATGTGTCCCTAGGTCTGAAGTGGGTCTCATCTAGACAGCATATATATGTGTCTTGTTTTGTATCCATTCAGGCAGTCTATGTCTTTTGGATGGAACACTTAATCCATTTACATTTAAGGTAATTATCGATATGTATGTTCCTATTACCATTTTCTTAATTGTTTTAGGTTTCTTTTTGTACATCTTTTCCTTCTCTTGTATTTCCTGTCTAGAAAAGTTCCTTTTGCATTTGTTGTAAAGCTGTTTTGGTAGTGCTGAATTCTCTTAGCTTTTGCTTCTCCGTAAAGGTTTTAACTTCTCTGTCGAATCTGAATGAGATCCTTGCTGGGTAGAGTAATCTTGGTTATAGGTTTTTCCCTTTCATCACTTTAAATATGTCCTGCCATTCCCCTCTGGCTTACAGAGTTTCTGCTGAAAGATCAGCTGATAACCTTATGGGGATTCCCTTGTATGTTATGTGTTGCCTTTCCCTTGTTGCTTTTAAATTTTTTTCTTTGTTTTTAATTTTTGATAGTTTGAATAATATGTGTCTTGGTGTGTTTCTCCTTGGATTTATCCTGTATGGGAAGCTCTGTGCTTCCTGGACTTGACTGACTACTTCCTTTCCTATATTAGGGAAGTTTTCAACTTAATCTCTTCAAATATTTTCTCAGTCCCTTTCTTTTTGTCTTCTTCTTCTTGGACTCCTATAATTCGAATGTTGGTGCATTTAATGTTGCCCCAGAAGTCTCTAAGAGTGTCCTCAATTCTTTTCATTGTTTTTTCTTTATTCTGCTCTGCGGTAGTTATTTCCACTATTTTATCTTCCAGGTCACTTATCCTTTTTCTGCCTCAGTTATTCTGCTTTTGATTCCTTCTAGAGAATTTTAAATTTCATTTATTGTTTTGTTCATCATTGTTTGTTTGTTGTTTAGTACTTCTAGGTCTTTTTTAAACTTTTTTTTTTTTTTCTCCATTCTATTTCCAAGATTTTGGATCATCCTTAGTATAATTACTCTGAATTCTTTTCAGGTAGACTACTTCCTCTTCATTTGTTTGGTCTGGTGGGTTTTTAGCTTGCTCCTTCCTCTGCTGTGTATTTCTTTGTCTTCTCATTTTGCTTAACTTACTCTGTTTGGGGTCTCCTTTTTGCAGGCTGCAGATTCGCAGTTCCTGTTGTTTTTGTTTTCTTCTCCCAGTGGGTAAGGTTGGTTCAGTGTGTTGTGTAGGCTTCCTGGTGGAGGGGACTGGAGCCTGTGTTCTGGTGGATGACGCTACACCTTGTCTTTCTGGTGGGCAGAACCATGTCCCATGGTGTGTTTTAGGGTGTCTGTGAACTTATTATGATTTTAGGCAGCCTCTCGGCTAATGGGTGGGTTTGTGTTCCTGTCTTGCTAATTGTTTGGCATAGAGTATCCAGCACTGTAGCTTGCTGGTCGTTGAGTGGAGCTGGGTCTTTGCATTGAGATGGAGATCTCTGGGAGAGATTTCACCGTTTGATATTATGTGGAGCTGGGAGGTCTCTGGTGAACCAGTGTCCTGAACTTGGCTCTCCCACCTCAGAGGCTCAGGCCTGACACTTGGCCAGAGCACCAAGACCTTGTCAGTCACATGGCTCAGAAGAAAAGGGAGAAAATGAAAGAAAAAAAGAAGAGAAGAAATGGACAGACAGAACCCTAGGACAAATGGCAAAAGCAAAGCTATACAAAAATCACACAAAGAAACATACACATATACACTCAGAAAAAGAGAAAATGGAAAACATATATATAAAAAAAGAAGGAAGAGAGCAACCAAATCAATAAACAAATATACCAATGATACTAAGCTCTAAATACTAAACTAAGATGAACATAAATCCAGAAACTAATTAGATGCAGAGAGCAAACCCCAAGTCTACAGTTGCTCCCAAAGTCCACTGCCTCAATTTTGGGATGATTCGTTGTCTATTCAGGTATTCCAGAGATGCAAGGTACATCAAGTTGTCTGTGGAGATTTAATCCACTGCTCCTGCAGCTGCTGGGAGAAATTTCCATTTCTCTTCTTTGTTCGCACTGCTCCCAGGGTTCAGCTTTGGATTTGACCTTGCCTCTGCTTGTAGGTTGCCTCAGGGCGTCTGTTCCCCTCCCAGACAAGACAGGATTAAAGTAGCAACTGATTAGGGGGCTCTGGCTCTCTCAGGCAGGGCATAGGGAAGAGTTCAGAATGTGGGTGAGCCTGCAATGGCAGAGGCTGGTGTGACATTGCACCAGCCTGAGGAGCACCCTGTTTTCCCAGGGAAGTTGTCCCTGGATCATAGGACACTGGCAGTGGCAGGCTGCACAGGCTCCTGGGAGGGGAGGTGTGGATAGTAACCTGTGCTTGAACACAGGTTTCTTGGTGGCTGCAGCAGCAGCCTTAGCATCTCATGCCCATCTCTGGTGTCTGCACTGATAGCCGCAGCTCACGCCTGTCTCTGGAGCTCATTTAGGCGGTGCCCTGAATCCCTTCTCCTTGCTCACCCGAAAACAATGGTCTCTTGCCTCTTAGGCAGTTCCAGACTTTTCCCAGGACTCTTTCCCATCTAGCTGTGGTGCACTAGCTCCCTTCAGGTTGTGTTCACGTAGCCAACCCCAGTCCTCTCCTTGGGATCTGACCTCTGAAGCCTGAGCCTCAGCTCCCAGCCCTCACCCACCCCAGCAGGTGAGCAGACAAGCCTCTCAGGCTGGTGACTGCTGGTCAGAACTGATCCTCTCTGCAGGAACCTTTCTGCTTTGGTCTCTGCACCCCTTTTGCTGTGCTCTCCTCCGTGGCTCTGAAGCTTCCCCCCACCCAGCCCACCCCCCCTTCTCCACCAGTGAAGGGGCTTCCTAGTGTGTGGAAACTTTTCCTCCTTCACAGCTCCCTCCCAGAGGTGCCAGTCCTTTCCCTATTCTTTTGTCTCTGTTTTTCCTTTTTTTTTTGGCCCTACCCATGGATGCGGGGAGTTTCTTGCCTTTTGGGAAGTCTGACATCTTCTGCCAGCATTCAGTAGGTGTTCTGTAGGAGTTGGTCCACATGTAGATGTGGTTTTGATGTGTTTGTGGGGAGGAAGGTGATCTCCACCTCTTACTCCTTCGCCATCTTGAAGGCACCTCCATGTATCTTTTTGAAACAGTGTTTTTGTTTTTTATTTTTTTCAAATATACACCCAGGAGTGTAATTGCTAAATCATACAGAAGTTCTATTTTTAGTTTTTTTTGAGGAAACTCCATACTTTTTCCATAGTGACTGCACCAATTTATATTCTCACCAACAGTACACAATTGTTACGTTTTCTCCACATCCTCTCCAATACTTGTTATCTGTAGACTTTTTGATGAAAGCAAAAATCAGGTGTGACAGGTGTGAGGTGATATCTCAAAATAAATCTATATAACAAAACAGAAATGGATTCACAGATAGAAAACAAACTAGTGGTTACCATTGGGGAGAAAGGGAGGGGCAGGATGGGGTATGGAAATAAGAGATACAAGCTACCATATATAAAATAGATAAGCAATAAGGATATATTATATGGCACAGGGAAATACAGCCATTATTTTGTAATAAGTTTAAATGTGTATAATTTATAAAAGCATTGAATCACTATGCAGTATACTTGAAAATAATATAATATTCTAAATCAGCTATATGCTAATTTAAAAATACCCTGGCCTCCACTGTCATCTTTCCAGGCCCAAGTTATAGACTCAATTGGAGATTTCCAGGAAGCATTCATAAGTCAAAATTAGCTTCCACTCTCAGAGCCCTACTCCCCTGGTTAGGAGTAAGTGTAAATGGGGCTGTAGTCAGAAATGTCTCCTTACTCTTGAAGATATTGCAGAATTTGCTGCTAAAGCAATAGCTGCCTCACAAAAATCCCTGGACTCTCTGGTCAGATTTTTTCTTGATAAAGGAATAGGATCATCTTTTAGATGATCAAGGAGGTGTTTGTGCTATAGCCAACACCACTTTCTGCACTTGGATTAACTCCTGTGGGAAAGTTGAGTCTCAGCTACATAAGATCACTGAACAATCCATCTGGCTTGAGAAAGTGACTGCTTCAGTGAGGTCTTTTTTTAACATTTGATTCTGACCAGTTTGGGTCTCAGGGACTGTGGCTCTGAAGTGCACTAGACATTGGGAATTATCCTGTTTGTAATAATCAGTCTCCTTGGTGTACTGTTCTCTCTCAAAAGCCTTACATGCATGTTTTCAGCCACTGACCACTAAGCAAATAATCTCTCTAAGACTAGAATGTCAGAAAAGGAATGAAGAGGATGACCTACTTTTAAAATGTGAACCTGAAATTATGACTTGTAAATACCAGACTGAGATTCAGCAAAAAAACTGCAAGAACTCTAGTGTCACAGCTGGGAGTAGCGCTAATGCTTTAAATTTTTATCACTTCTCTCAGTTAGGCTGAGAGTCTGATCAAAAGGGAGGAATTGTTAAAAACAAGATAAGTCCAAAATGGAGTCAATTATACTAAGCCCTGCATCACCAAATCAAGACTTAATTATAGTTTCAGCTCTGCTAGAAATGAGATCTTAAAATAATCAATTAGGAATTGCCTGATCAGGACTAGCTATTTAATCTGCCTAATAGACTTCTGCTGTTCCCTAAAGGAAAATAATTCTGCATAAACAACCAACTTTTTTTGCCTAGTATAACTTCCTTGTTCCTGCTCCTTTATGCCTGTAAAGGTTTGTCATTTTGTTCAGCTCTTGGAGCTCTTTTCTACCTGCTAGACTGGGTGCTGCCCAATTTGAATCAATTTTGCTCCAATAAACTCTTAATATTTGTAATATGTCTCAGTTTGTCTTTAACAGTTCACATACATAGACATATACAAAAACTTTTTAACTCACAAAAAAATGTTCTGGTCTTTAGGTATTTTGGGAGTGATCACTTTTGAAGTGTCATCCTTTTGTAATCCCACTTAACAGTACTAAACTTATTTTATCTTAAATTCTTATTATTTCTTTCTATAAAACTACTTGGGACATCATAGCACATAATACATGGTGGTGAGAAACTACCTGCCATAGGAGTCCCCCCATCACTTCCAGCCCATCGTGACATTATGACAGACTGCACGAAAGCACTCCGGTTTCCTGTAACTAGACTTGTTACAGGAAAATGGCCAGTTACAGAAAACCCTCAGTCCCTAACACTGAACTTCCTTTTCTAAAATGTCTCCAGACTGCTGGCTTGCCCCCTCCAGCCAACCAAAGACTGTCAGCTACACGTTAATAAGTCTTCTCCACTTCTACATTCCACATTAATAGATTGTTTGTCATTTCCATATTTCTTCTTTTTACTCTATAAGATTTACTCTCCTTTTTAATACCCTTAACCTCTACTGAAATGAAAGTGATGGTGGATGTGTTCCTTGATGTTTATGGATAAACATAATTTTATTATTTTATTATGTGTTAATTTTGTGTCAGGCTCAGTTTTGTCTTTGACAATAGTGTAATGTATATTTACTTGCTTCTTTCCCACACAAGATGGAGGCTTTCTGAGGGTAAGAGTGTATATGTTTCTTATTGTATCCATACTGCCTGACACAGTGCCTAGCTCACTGAGAGACCCAATTCATATTAAGTGGACAAAAGCATGCTGTCTCAATAAAGCTGTTATTTTTTTTAAAAATCTTTAATTTTAATTGCAATATAATATTGGAAATAAAGAACACTCAAATGAGAACAAGCAAAAGCTATGTTTTCTGTTCTTAATAGTAAAGAAGTCAGCCACCATCACTTGCATTTTTGCAGATACTCAAAGGCAGGCAGAGGAGTGGGAAAGCTTTATAGTGGGAAAAAGAAGAAGGTTTCAGAAATGCTCTGAAAGGATGCTGTTGATATGGGGAAGCTATATGAGGATAACTAGAAGTGAAGCATCCTATGTGATTGGTTAGGAGTGTATATTTGGCTTTCTCATGTTGGTCCTAAGTTGGAAGCAGGACAAAAAAAGGGAAGCTCTCAAGTCCTTGCCATTTTGGGCTAATTGTTAGAGGAGTTTTGTTTGGCTTCCTAAACTGATTTCATAATAGTCTGACGTCCTACAAGTCTGACTCATAGAGAGCAGGTTGGCTTCCTGTGTCTGTTACTGTAGATAATTGGTTGGCTCACTGGGTTGGTTGCTGCCAATTGTGGGTTAGAGTTCTATCTCCATATACGGTCTGGCCATTGTCAATTTGTATATTCTGTCTTCAATTCCTAGGAAACATGCTTTTGCTAGTTCATTCTTCTTAAAGAGCACATCTGTTTTGTCTTATCCAGGTGTCAAAAATTTTAGGTATCCTCCTGACCTACCAAGAAAAGTCAAAATTATTTAGCCTGACACATTCCAATCTCAAGGTGTCTTCTCAGCCTTTATAGCCTGCTGTTCTCTTCCATGCTTCTTGCGCTGCAAGCAAACTGGAGTCCTTGCTACTGTGAAACATATCCATGCCGTCTTGTTTTTGTGCCTTCAAGTCAGCTCTTTTCCTTTTTCTGATCTCTTTTCCACCCATTCCTCATCTCTGCCAATTCCCATTTTGCTATTCCTAAAGGCCAAGTCTAAATATGCTTTCCTCTTCTGAATATTCCATAAAATTTCACTTTAAATACTTTCTCATGGTTTAGCAGTAGGTAAGTATAATATGTATCCATTGCTTTTATTTATGCCGGGGAAATTATCTAAACCTGGAAAGTTAATAATGCACCCATAGATACATTTCTTTTTTTTTTTTTTTATCATGAGACTATAATCTTATATCTTTAATGAAAAATAATATTAGATGGGTTTTTTCATAAGTAGTTAAGAGTATTTGGCTTGCCAAATAAACTGATTAAAATATGGAAATAAAGTATGTTAACATCAGGTCACAAGAAATAATTTTTATTTTTAATGAAAAATATGGAGTACACAAATAAACCACAATCTCAATGAAAAAGGCAAACACTACTCTTAAAGACCCATATTACCAGGTGACATTACTCAGCTATTGGTATCTTCATAAATCCCAAGCCCATAATTTGGTCTGAAATAGCACTTGCAATAAACTTAATTGCTAATGTCAACATAACAGTTTCAAAGTAAAGTTCTTTACAAATGTGAAAGGAAGTTCTTAAGCTACCGGAATAGAAACCAATTCACCTCCTAAGAAAGATAGTCAGTTGGCTTTAAGCTGGAAAAGATAAGAAAATAAACTGAGAGACTACATGACAGATAATGATGTCACTTCTAGCTTTGAAGTCAACATATAACTATCAGAAAAAAATATACTTGTGAAGCAGTTTTATTCTAAAGAAAAGCAGTTTCATATAAATTGCAGCAGCAATATATAAAAAAACAATGATGCATTATCCCCAGTAGGATTTATCCTACTGGAATGGAAAGCTTTATTAACACTAAAAAATCCATCAGTGTAATTCACCCTATTAAGACAAAGAAAAAAACCTTATGATCCTCCTAATAGATGCAAAAAAGCATTTGAAAAAATCAATACCTATTCCTGAAAACGACTTTGCACAGACAGGGAAGAGATGGAACTTCTTCAATGTGGTAAGGGGGCATTTTAAGATAAAACTATAGTTAACATTATACTTAATGGTGAAATATTGAACTCTTTCTTGATAAGATCAGAAGTAAGTCAAGGATTCTCATTCTTACAACTTCTATTCAACATTGTACTAGAGATTTGTTTATGTGAAAAATCCTAAGGCATTGATAAACACCTACTAGACCTAATACGTGGATTCAGCAAAGTCATAGGATGCAAGGTTAATTTGTAAAAAACAACTTTTAAAAATATGATAGCAACAAACATTTCAAAACCAAAAATGAAATTTAAAAATCCATTTACAATAGTTTCATGAGGTATACATTATTTATAACTTTTTTATTTACAAACAATATGAGCATTCTGTCTTAATGGTCTACATGCATGTCGTATTTTGGCAGTATTTTATACATGGTCTAATTTAATCCTGACAACAACTTTTGAGGTAGATGATTTTGTCTATGTTACTTGTCCAAATGACACAGCTAGAAAGAAACAGGAACGGAGTTAAACTCCGGGTTGAGAGACTCTAAGCCCATCTTGTTTTAACTATATATGTATATACATATATATATATATATATATATATATATATATATATATATATATATATATATATATATATGACACTGGTCCACTAATGTTCTAATGAATCATTTTTCCATAGATAGCAATAGACTCAAAGTAGCTTTGGCAAAATGTATATATTTCAAGGTACTTTTATTCATTATAAATAAATGTTATAGGATAAAAGGGAGACTGATTCACTTAGTGAAAAAGTAAAACAAAATAAAAAAGAGGAAAATAGTAATAATTACTATAGAAACTTCAATATGCTTAGTTTTGTTAATGTCTTGAAAAATTAAAAGTATCATTTCACATGAAATTGCAATAAAACATTAAGAAATGTATGCATTAAAAAAAATATTGCTGTCTCAGCAATCCTTGGCAGTCCTAACTACTGCTTTGGTGACTTGCTGGAAGGACTCACATGGCTTAACATAAAGTTATACTCATGCCTAAGATTTATTACAGCAAAGAATACAGGGCAAAAGTAGCAGGAAAATAGAGAAGGCTAGAAATGTCAGTTATAGATCTCTTGTCCTTTAGCATGTATTGCACAAGCATCATTTTTTTTCAGTTGTGAACTGCAGGAGCGTGTAAGAGATATTCTTGCTCAGGAAAGACATTAAGGCAGTTGGTCACAAACCTACCATATGACCAGAGATGGTGCAGACCCCAAGTCAGGCAACAGGTGCATATCATGAATCAATGTTTCCTTTCAGCATGCTGACAACATCTTTCATTTTGACCTACTCCTTGCCAGTATATAGAGTAACATCACTATCCAGTGGTGTGAGCATTCCCATTGTCTAGTTCTCAAAGTTTGACAGTCATCACCATGGCTATAGCATAGGCAAGAACTGAATGAAACAGGCCTGCTTCATTGATTCTTTCCTTGAGATTGCATAAAATCATTCATAGAAGAATGTTGATAGTACTTTTTCTTGGAATTCTGATAATACTTTTATTGAAAAGGAAGAAAGTGTCAGCACAGGACAGATCAGACTAATAGACCAGCCTGTCCAATATACTAAGGTCATGAGATAACCTTAATGTGGTTTCAATGAGTCAGCAACATCACAAGCAAAAACTAAACTCCCATCTACAATAGACCTATTCCTACTAGGCATCAAGCTTCAGGGATGCAGGCTGGGATCATGAGCAGAGCACAGCATAGGAGTCTGAGTTCCTTGTGCATTATTGGGTAGTTTCTTAACATTGATAGATAGATAGATAAACCATGTGGGTCACCTTTTGAATTCTTGATAAAAATAAATGTGTAATAGATGTGTGTCTCATAAGCATTAAAAGAGTTTATATCTACATCTGATGCATCCTTATATACCCCACTCTAATTCAATAAGCACAACATATATTTGCTAAATTGATGCATTCTGAGAAAATTAATAGATTGATATGCATAAAATACATGTTTTTTCAAAAATCCATTTGATCTGTACATGAAAATGTAAACAGCCTTTAAAATCTTTCCTATTATTACCAAAAGTGGCATCCATTATATGTTTCATAAATAGACATTTAGTTCACACTGTAGGAAGTGCCAAAATCAAAACATTGCCACTTGGGGAAAAGAAAAAAAGTTCCACTGCAGATTTTATTTAATGAGCAACAGCTGCAGAGAACAGAATCTCCTACAACTGCATCCAAGCAAAGAGTGAAAGATTGAAGGTGGGACTCTGAGACCACATGAACAATTTGCTGCTAAGAACAAAACTAAGGTGAAAACACAGAATGTTATATTTAACATAATGAAAGAAATTCTTAAAGGAAACATGCTATTACACTTGTTATTTACTTACTAGTGTATATGAATTTAGCACTAGAGAAGTATAATCAATCTAAGTTGTTTGCTTGAGTTAAATTGATTTTATTCATTAATTATGGTCCAGTGAGAGACGATGATATTATTTCATATTAAATGTAATTACATGTATAAGAAAAATAGTTAACTCATTTCGAATAATTTATATACTTTGGTAAGTAAAGATAGCATAAAATGATGAGGAAACAACATAAAGAAAACCAACAAAGTAAAAATTTTAAACGTACTTCATGAAGGATATAAATATAATGAGATGAAAAATATAAAGAACTCAGAATATGTTGATTGGAAGCAATTATATAACATAAAATACAATATCACATGGGTCAAAATTCATTAATTTACGTGATAAATGTTCATTTAGCACCTAATATGAGCAAGACTTTATGTTAGATTATTTGAAATATGCAAAGATTAATGTCATAGTCCCTCTTCTCAAAGAGTTTCCACTATATTAGGTAAATAAGATAAATATATGTAATTGTAACATGTGGTACATATAACAATATAAGAGAGATTAACAAAGACCCATAGGGTTTTAGAAAAGAAATGGAGTGGTTTCTACAGAGATAAAGAAAAATTTTATGAAGGTGGTAACATTGGAGCAGGATCTTAGAGGGCTAACAAATTCATTCATTTCACAGATATTTCTGGAATATCAATTTTGCATCAGATGAATAAAACTAAATTTTTGTAATCTCTGAGCTCATGATCTATCAGTAAAAAATTAAGCAAATTGCCCAAGGTCATTGAGCTCCTGAGAGCAGAACAAAGATTTGAGTCCAGTTAGCCTTTATTCCAGAGTGCCTACATTTAATTATCTCTAACAAAATATTTGCTAAGAGTTGAGAGACAGCATATGAGAACACAGAAACTGGAGAAAATAGTTCAGCTTGTTATTTAAATTACCTATTTTATTAAAATCAAGGATGTCAATGAAAAAATTGGTACAAGACAAATGTTAATATTAAGGAATATTTTTAAAACAGATATTGAGAGGTAACTTTCTAATTTTGAACATGGAAATATGTTTTCTGACTGAATAATCTGATGAACTGATCTCATGTAGCTTTTGGCATGGTTGTATGGAAACAAGACCAGTGGACCATCAAGAGAGAATTCTGAGGGAAACCCATATTCAGGAGATTACTGGAGGTGGAGGACCCAAAAACAGAGAAAGAGAACCAATAGTTCAGAGGTAGAAACAACACCAGGATAATATTTACAGAAAGGGCAGTGAGCAGTGAAAAATGCTGCATGGTTTAGTGAGTGGGGAACAGAAAAATATTTGATTTGGAGTTTAGGTGATTACTGATAGTTTTGTTGAAAGCACATTTAGTAAGAAGGCAAAATTGGATAGATTTTTTTATTATCTACTACTGCATAACAAACTACCCTAAACTAAGTAGCTTAAATATATCATTTTGTTTTTCCCATGATCTTATGGGTCAGGAATTAAGGAAAGACTCAGTGGGGGTAGTTGTCTCTGATTTACCCACAGGACATCAGATGGGCTGCGTGAGTCAAGAGGCTCCTCTTCTAAGATGGTTTCTTCTCTCACATGCCTGTTGCTTCATGTTCTTTGATATCTCTCTCTCTCTGATAGTGATCCCAAGGTAACTGTGCTTCTTATACAGAGGCATGCTACCAGAACTTGGAAAGCAGAAGCTGAGGTCAATTAAGGACTATGCCTAGAATTGATATATTCATTTCTGCCACACTCTATTTCTCAAAGCTGTCAAAAATCAGGCTGTTTAAATAGCCAAATATACTGTGTGGCAATATAGAATCCACTGCTTGGTGGAGGAGTTACAAGGTCACATTGCAGAATATCATATACCATGTTGAGGCCATCTTTAGAAAATACAGTTGACCAGTAGAGTTAAGGAAATTCTAAGTGAGAGAAGACTATCGGGAATGCCAAGGAGTGTTCCATATGTTTGGTAAACACTGAGTAGCTTATAGTAGTTGCAACGGAGGATATGGTTAAGAAACTGGTGAGGTATTAGACAGAACTCATATCATGAGACCAGAGCTTTGAGAGAAGCCCAAGATTTGTTTGATTTCATTGGCCACAGTTATTTTCAGTAGTGGAGAAACATAATCAGACTTTTATCTTATCATACTTGATATTTTTTTCCATTTGACAGGTTACTCACTCAAATCAATAAAAGCTGTATGAAAAGATTGGAAGCAGAGGCCAGTAAGGAGGCTACTGTGGTAATCCACATGAGGAGGTAGCTTAAATTAATATTTAAGCTATAGTAATAGGGAAGAGGGAACAGATTCAATGGATGATGCAGATGTAGAGACTTATGGAGTCAATGTATAAGGGAAGGCCACAGAAACTATCAGAGAAATCTTTCTGGGTCTAGGCAAGACTGAAGAGATTGTTACACATTTTCCTCAGTAATCAACTGGAAAGATACTTTGGAAGATTTTCAAAAGGCTTCATTTAGGTTTACATAAGCTGCATGGCAATTGCTAAAGTCAACATCCTCCACAAGCAAAATTTTCCGAAAATATTGAGCACCAGAAGAGGGTCACAGTTAGGAGATGGTGGGATAATCTTTGCAGGGAGAAGGCCCTAAGTATTCCCAGGGCAGAGCAGGCAAAGCCTCTCTTCAGGGCTTTCTTTAGATCCACTGACTGACTCTCCTGATGGTGGAAGGGAAGTTGGGTAAGAGAAGATGGGGCCTCTATGGAAGCCACGGCACAGGATATATGACTTCATAAAGTCCTTTATAATCATTATTTATTTTTATTATTTTGTTTCTTCTTAGCATCTGCCATTACATTTTTCCTAAAATATAACAAATAAATATGTAGAGAAAACTCATAAAAATAAGGGAGCAGGCACTGAATAGATCTTTATCAAGTAAAATCTTATGCCAAACACTCTTCTGCATAATATAAATATTTAATTACAGTATTTATGTAATCATGTGTCAGTTTGATTTCATCCATTAGGTGGTTTACAATTATGTGTCTTTCTAGTCTTCTATATTTCAACTGATGTCAACATTACTGATCAATATAAAATAATAAAACCTCAGTCTTCTATAGAGTTTATAAAACTTTATATATACAGATACAAATATATAATATAAAATATAATATATTAATAGAATATTAGACATTATACATTATTTTAACACACATAAAATATATCTTATATAACATATAATAATACAATAATGTTAATACTGTTTATGTTATATTGTATATACTAATAAATTATACTATATTATATCAAATAATTAAAGTTTATTAATTATATATAATATTAATATATTACTATATTCTTTTTAGTATATATTAATATAAGATATAGTATATATTAATATAAATGTTATATATTACATAAGTATATATATGCAAATACATAAGTTTTTATCTTGCCAGTGGCTGGCAGGATGCTTGACACATAGTGGATACTCAATATATTTTAGTGAATGAATAAGTGAATGTATGTTCAAATAACTTTAGTTTCTGAGAAAGCTCTAGTTAATTCTGTATGTTAATACAAACAACAATTCTACAACCCTATTTGGAGACCCTCATCTGTTAATATAGAAAATAGCAACAAGAGAAGTGTGTAAAAGAGGGTAATTGATTAACAACCTGACATCAACCTTCAAAGTTAATGGGTCCCCAGAGTTTCCTACTTACCTCTACTACTCCAGATGGCTAAAACACCCACCAGCCCACAAAATATCTCTAACTTGTACTTTAAAATTGGACTTCCTCTTGGAGTAATAAGTCTCCAAGTTGGTTGCTTAATTTATAAAAATGTATTGTTGTCTTTTTCAATTTGCTTTAAATTTACATCTGTTGTTTCAGAGGCAAAAGGTGATATGGAGGCTCCTTTTGAGATTACTGTACAATGATGTAACACTATTGCAATTCTGTTCCTTTGATTTCAATCGTTTTCAAAAGTACAGACTGGGGGGAGACCTTCAAGATAGCAAAGGAGTAAGACGTGGAGATCAACTTCCTCACCACAAATATATCAAAAATACATCTACATCTGGAACACCTCCTACAGAACACCTACTGAACGCTGGAAGAAGACCTCAGACTTCCCAAAAGTCAAGAAAATCCCCACGTACCTGGGTAAGGCAAAAGAAAAAAGAAAAAAGCAGAGACAAAAGAATAAAGACGGAACCTGCACCTCTGGGAGGGAGCTGTGAAGGAGCAAAAGTTTCCACACACTAGGAATCCCCTTCACTGGTAGAGAAAGGGGGCGGGCAGGGGGGAAGCTTCAGAGCCATGGAGAGTGCAGCAACAGGGGTGCAGAGGGCATAGCAGAGAGATTCCCACACAGAGGATCAGTGTTGACCAGCACTCGCCAGCCTGAGAGGCTTGTCTGCTCACCTGCCAGGGTGGGTGAGGGCTGGGAGCTGAGGCTCAGGCTTCGGAGTTCAGATCCCAAGGAGAGGACTAGGGTTGACTGCGTGAAGACACCTGAAGGGGCTACTGCACCACAGCTAGCCAGGAGGGAGTCCAGGGGAAAGTCTGGAACTGCCAAAGAGGCAAAAGACCATTGTTTCAGGGTGCGTGAGGAGAGGGGATTCCTTCCCCGTGTGCTCACAGAAACCAGAGCACTGCCTAAGCTAGCTCCAGAGATGGGCACGAGCCATGGCTATCAGCTTGGACCCCAGAGATGGGCAAGAAATGCTAAGGCTGCTACTGCTGCCACCAAGAATCCTGTGTGCAAGCACAGGTCACTATCTACAATGCCCCCCACAGGAACCTGTGCAGCCCGCCATGCCAGGGTCCCGTGATCCAGAAACAACTTCCCTGGGAGAACACAAGGAGTGACTCAGGCTCTTACAACATCATGCTGGCTTCTGCCACCGCAGGCTCACTCTGCATTCCAATTATGACTACTGTACCCCTCCTTCCCCCTGGCCTGAGTGAGCAAGAGTGCCCTAATCAGCCGGTGCTTTAACCTTCTCCTGTCTGGGCAGGGAACAGATGCTTGAGGGTGACCTACATGGAGAGGTGGGGCCAAAACCAAAGCTGAACCACAGGAGATGTGTGAACAAAGAAGAGAAAGGAAAATTTCTCTGTGCAGCCTCAGGAACAGCGGATTTAATCCCCACAATTAACCTGATGTACCCTGCATTTGTGGAATACTGGAATAGATAATGAATGTTCTCAAAATTGAGGTGGTGGACTTGGGAAGCAACTGTAGACTTGGAGTTTACTGTCTCTGACTGATTTGCTATTGATTTTTATATTTATCTTAGTTTAGTTTTTAGTGCTTATTATCATTCATGGATGTGTTTATTCGTTTGATTGCTCTTTTCTTTTTGTTATTTTAATAACTTTTAAAAATTATATATATATATTTTTAAATTTATTTTTCTTTCTTTTTATCTCCCTTTTATTCTGAGCAGTGTGACTGACAGGGTCTTGGTGCTCCAGCCAGGTGTCAGGCCTGAGCCCCTGAGGTTGGAGAGTTGAGTTCAGGACATTTGACCACCAGAGACCTCCCAGCCCCAAGTAATATCAATCAGCGAGAGGTCTCTCAGAGATCTACACCTCAACGTTAAGACCCAGGTAAACCCAATGGCCAGCAAGCTCCAGTGTTGGATGCCCTATGCCAAACAACTAGAAAGACAGGAACACAAACCCACCCACTAAAAGAGAGTGTGCCTAAAATAATACTAAGTTCACAGACACACCAAAAGACACCACCGGACATGGCCCTGCCCACCAGAAAGACAAGATCCAGCCCCACACACCAGAACACAGGTAACAGTCACCTCCACAAGGAAGCCTACAAAGCCACTGAACCCACCTCACCACTGGGGGCAGACACCAAGAACAACAGGAACTATGAACCTGCAGCCTGTGAAAAGGAGACCCCAAACACAGTAAGTTAAACAAAATGTGAAGACAGAAAAATATGCAACAGGTGAAGGAGCAAGGTAAAATCCCAACAGAACAAACAAACGAAGAGGAAATAGGCAGTCTACCTGAAAAGAGTTTAGAGTAATGATAGTAAATATAATACAAAATCTCAGAAATAGAATGGAGAAAATACAAGAAACATTTAACAAGGACCTAGAAGAACTAAAGAGAAAACAAACAATGATGAACAACACAATGAATGAAATTAAAAATTCTCTAGAAGGAATCAAAAGTAGAATAACTGAGGCAGAAGACAGATAAGTGACCTGGAAGACAAAATAGTGGAAATAATTACCACAGAGCAGAATAAAGAAGAAAGAATGAAAAGAATTGAGGACAGCTTCAGAGATTTCTGGGACAACATTAAACTCACCAACATTCGAATTATAGGAGTCCAAGAAGAAAAAGAAAAAACGAAAGGGACTGAGAAAATATTTGAAGAGATTATAGTTGAAAACCTCACTAACATAGGAAAGGAAAGAGTCAATCAAGTCCAGGAAACACAGAGAGTCCCATACAGGATAAATCCAAGGAGAAACATGCCAAGACACATATTATTCAAACCATCAAAAATTAAATACAAAGAAAAAATATTAAAAGCAGCAAGGGAAAAGCAACACATAACATATAATGAAATCCCCATAAGGTTAACAGCTGAACTTTTAGCAGAAACTCTACAAGACAGAAGGGAGTGGCAGGACATAATTAAAGTGATGTAAGGGAAAAACCTACAACAAAGATTACTCTATCAAACAAGGATCTCATTCAGATTCGACGGAGAAATTAAAACTTTGACAGACAAGCAAAAGTTAAGAGAATTCAGTGCCACAAAACCAGGTTTCCAACAAATGCAAAAGGAACTTCTCTAGGCAGGAAACACAAGAGAAGGAAAAAACCTACAAAACCAGACCCCAAACAATTAGGAAAATGGTAATAGGAACATACATATCGATAATTACCTTAAATGTAAATGGATTAAATGTTCCATCCAAAAGACAGAGAATGGTTGAATGGATAAAAAAACAAGACCCATATATATGCTGTCTAAAAGAGACCCACTTCAGACTTAGGGACACATACAGACTGAAAGTGAGGGGATGGAAAAAGATACTCCCTGCAAATGGGAATCAAAATAAAGCTGGAGTACCAATTCTCATATCAGACAAAATAGACTTTAAAATGAAGACTATTACAAGAGACAAAGAAGGACACTACATAATGATCAAGGGATCAATCCAAGAAGAAGATATAGCAATTGTAAATATTTATGCACCCAACATAGGAGCACCTCAATACATAAGGCAACAGCTAATGGCCATAAGAGGGGAAATAGACAGTAACCAAATAAAAGTAGGGGACTTTAACACCCCTCTTTCAACAAGAGACAGATCATCCAAAATGAAAATAAATAAGGAAACACAAGCTTTAAATGATACATTAAACAAGATGGACTTATTTGATATTTATAGGACATTTCATCCAGAAACAACAGAATACACTTTCTTTTCAAGTGCTCATGGAACATTCTCCAGGATAGGTCATATCTTGGGTCACAAATTAAGCCTTCGTAAATTTAAGAAAATTGAAATTGTATCAAGTATTTATATTGACCAAAATGTTATATGACTAGATATTAATTAAAGGGAAAAAAAGACTAAAAATAAAAACCCATGGAGGCTAAACAATACGATACTAAATAACCAAGAGGTCACTGAAGAAATCAAAGAGGAAATCAAAAAATACCTAGAAAAAAGTGACAATGAAAACATGATGACCCAAAACCTATGAGATGCAGCAAAAGTAGTTCTAAGAGGGAAGTTTATAGCAATAAAACCCTACCTCAACAAAAAAAAGATCTCAAATAAACAACCTAACCATACACCTAAAGCAATTAGAGGAAGAAGAAAAAAAAAACTTCCCAAAGTTAGCAGAGGGAAAGAAATCATAAATATCAGATCAGAAATAAATGAAAAAGAAATTAACAAAAAAATAGCAATGATCAATAAAGTAAAAGGTGTTTCTTTGAGAAGATAAACAGAAATGATAAACCATTAGCCAGACTCATCAGGAAAAAAAGGAGGAAGACTCAAATCAACAGAATTAGAAATGAAAAAGGAGAAGTAACAACTGACACTGCAGAAATATGAAGGATCATGAGAGATGAGCAAAAGCTACTATATGCCAATAAAATGGACAACCTGGAAGAAATGAACAAATTATTAGAAAAGCACAACATTCAGAGACTGAACCAGGAAGAAATAGAAAATATAAACTGAGCAATCACAAGCACTGGAATTAAGACTGTGATTAAAAATCTTCCAACAAACAAAAGCCCAGGACCAGATGGCTTCACAGGCAAATTCTATCAAACATTTAAAAAGGGGCTAACACCTATCCTTCTCAAACTCTTCCAAAATATAGCAGAAGGAGGAACACTCCAAACTCATTCTATGAGGCCACCATCACCCTGATAACAAAACCAGACAAAGATGTCACAAAAAAGAAAACTACAGGCCAATATCGCTGGTGAACATAGGTGCAAAAATCCTCAACAAAATACTAGCAAACAGAATCCAACAGCACATTAAAAGGATCATACACCATGATCAAGTAGGGTTTATCCCAGGAATGCAAGGATTCTTCAATATACGCAAATCAATCAATGTGATATACCATATTAACAAACTGAAGGATAAAAATCATATGATAATGTCAATAGATGTAGAAAAAGCTTTTGAAAAAATTCAACACATATTTATGATAAAAACTCTCTAGAAAGTAGGCATAGAGGGAACCTACCTCACCATAATAAAGGCCATATATGAAAAACCCACAGCCAATACCATTCTCATTGGTGAAAAAAAGAAATCATTTCCTCTAAGATCAGGAACAAGACAACGTTGCCCAATCTCACCACTATTATTCAACATAGTTTTGGAAGTTTAGGCCACAGCAATCAGAGAAGAAAAAGAAATAAAAGGAATCCAAATTGGAAAAGAAGAAGTAAAGTTGTCACTGTTTGCAGATGACATGATGCTATACATAGAGAATCCTAAAGACACTACCAGAAAACTACTAGAGCTAATCAATGAATATGGTAAAGTAACAAGATACAAAATTAATGAACCGAAATCTCTTTCATTCCTATACACTAATGACAAAAAATCTGAAAGAGAAATTAAGGAAACACTCCCATTTACCATTGCAACAAAAAGAATAAAATATCTAGGAATAAACCTACCTAAGGAGACAAAAGACCTGTATGCAGAAAATTATAAGACACTGATGAAAGAAATTAAAGATGATACAAACAGATCGAAAGATATACCATGTTCTTGGATTTGAAGAATCAACATAGTGAAAATGACTATACTACCCAAAGCAATCTATGGATTCCTTGCAATCTCGATCAAACTACCAATGGCATTTTTCACAGAACTAGAACAAAAAATTTCACAATTTGTATGGAGACACAAAAGACCCCAAATAGCCAAAGCAATCTTGAGAAAGAAAAACGGAGCTGGAGGAATCAGGCTCCTTGACTTCAGACTATACTACAAAGCTACAGAAATCAAGACAGTATGGTACTGGCATAAAAACAGAAATATTGATCAAGGGAACAGGATAGAAAGCCCAGAGTTAAACCCACACACATATGATCACCTTATCTTTCATAAAGGAGGAAAGAACATGCAGTGAAGAAAAGATAACCTCTTCAATAAGTGGTGCTGGGAAAACTGGACAGCTACATGTAAAAGAATGAAATTAGAACACAGTCTAACATGATTCACAAAAATAAAGTCAAAATAGGGACCCTGAACCAAGATGGTGGAGTAGAAGGACGTGCTCTCATGCCCTCTTGTGAGAACACCAGAATCACAACTAGCTGCTGGAAAATCATTGACAGGAAGACACTGGAACTCACCAAAAAAGATACCCAACATCCTAAGACAAAGGAGAAACCACAATGAGATGGTAGGAGGGGCACAATCACAGTAAAATCAAATACCATAACTGCTGCGTGGGTGACTCACAGACTGGAGAACACTTATACTACAGAAGTCCATCCACTGGCGTGAAGGTTCTGAGCCCCATGTCAGGCTTCCCAACCTTGGGTTCTGGCAACAGGCAGAGGAATTCCTACAGAATAAGACTTTGAAGGATAGTGGGATTTGATTGCAGGACTTCGACAGGAATGGGGGAAACAGAGACTCCACTCTTGGAGAGCACACACAAAGTAGTGTGTGCATCAGGACCCAGGGAAAGGAACAGTGACCCCAGGGGAGACTGAACCAGACATATCTGCTAGTGTTGGAGGGTCTCCTGCAGAGGCAGGGGGGTGGCTGTGACTCACTGTGAAGACAAGGACACTGGCAGCAGTTCTGGGAAGTACTCTGTGGTGTGAGCCCTCCCAGAGTCTGGCATTAGCCCCAAAAAAGAGCCCAGGTAGGCTCCAGTATTGGGTTTCCTCAGGCCAAAATACCAACAGGGAGGGAACCCAGCCCCACCCATCAGCAGTCAAGCAGATTAAAGTTTTACTGAGCCCTGCCCCTCAGAGCAACAGCCAGCTCTACCCACCACCAGTCTGTCCCATCAAGAAACTTGCACAAGCCTCTTAGATAGACTCATCCACCAGAGGGCAGACAGCAGAAGCAAGAAGCACTACAATCCTGTAGCCTGTGGAACAAAAACCACATTCACAGAAAGATAGACAAGATGAAAAGGCAGAGGGCTATGTACCAGATGAAGGAACAAGAAAAAACCCCAGAAAAACAACTAAATGAAGTGGAGATAGGCAACCTTCCAGAAAAAGAATTCAGAATAATGATAGTGAAGATGATCCAGGACTTTGGAAAAAGAATGGAGGCAAAGATCGAGAAGGTGCAAGAAATGTTTAACAAAGACCTAGAAGAGTTAAAGAGCAAATAAACAGACATGAACAATACAATAACTGAAATGAAAACTACACTAGAAGGAATCAATAACAGAATAACTGAGGAAGAGGAACGGGTAAGTGACCTGGAAGACAGAATGGTGGAATTCACTGTTGTGGAACAGAATAAAGAAAAAAGAATGAAAAGAAATGAAGACAGCCTAAGAGACCTCTGGGACAACATTAAATGCAACAACATTCACATTATAGGGGTCCCAGAAGGAGAAGACAGAGAGAAAGGACCAGAGAAAATATTTGAAGAGATTATACTTGAAAACTTCCCTAACATGGGAAAGGAAATAGCCACTGAAGTCCAGGAAGTGCAGTGAGTCCCATACAGGATAAACCCAAGGAGAAACACGCCAAGACACATAGTAATCAAATTGGCAAAAATAAAAGACAAAGAAAAATTATTGAAAGCAGCAAGGGAAAAATGACAAATAACATACAAGGGAACTCCCATAAGGTTAACAGTTGATTTCTCAGCAGAAACTCTACAAGCCAGAAGGGAGTGGCATGATATACTTATAGTGATGTAAGGGAAGAACCTACAATGAAGATTAGTCTACCCGGCAAGGATCTCATTCAGATTCGACGGAAAAATCAAAAGCTTTAAAGAGAAGCAAAAGCTAAGAGAATTCAGCACCACCAAACCAGCTCTACAACAAATGCTAAAGGAATTTCTCTAAGTGGGAAACACAAGAGAAAAAAAGTACCTACAAAAACAAACCCAAAACAATTAAGAAAATGGTCATAGGAACATATATATCAATAATTACCTTAAACGTGAATGGATTAAATGCTCCAACCAAAAGACATAGGCTTGCTGAATGGATACAAAAACAATACCCATATATATACTGTCTACAAGAGACCCAGTTCAGACCCAGGGACACATACAGACTGAAAGTGAAGGGATGGAAAAAGATACTCCTTGCAAATGGAAATCAAAAGAAAGCTGGAGAAGCAATACTCATATCAGATAAAATAGACTTTAAAATAAAGAATGTTACAAGAGACAAGGAAGGACACTACGTTATGATCAAAGGGATCAATCCAAGAAGATATAACAATTATAAATATATATGCACCCAACATAGGAGCACCTCAATACACAAGGCAACTGTTAACAGCTATAAAAGAGGAAATCGACAGTAACACAATAATAGTGGGGGACTTTAAAACCTCTTTTACACCAATGGACAGATCATCCAAAATGAAAATAAATAAGGAAACACAAGCTTTAAATGACAAAATAGAGCAAATAGATTTAATTGATATTTATAAGACTTTCCATTCAAAAACTGCAGATTACACTTTCTTCTCAAGTGTGTAAGGAACATGCTCCAGGATAGATCACATCTTGGGTCACATATCAAGCGTCAGTAAATTTACAAAAATTGAAATCGTAACAAGCATCTTTTCTGATCACAATGCTATGAGATTAGAAATTAAATACAGGGAAGAGAAACGTAAAAAACACCAACACATGGAGGCTAAACAATACGTTACTAAATAACCAAGAGATCACTGAAGAAATCAAAGAGGAAATCAAAAAATACCTAGAGACAAATGACAATGAAAACACAATGATCCAAAACCTATGGGATGCAGCAAAAGCAGTTCTAAGAGGGAAGTTTATAGCTATACAAGCCTACCTCAAGAAACAAGAAAAATCTCAAACAATCTAAACTTACACCTGAAGGAACTAGAAAAAGAAGAACAAACAAAACCCAAAGTTAGCAGAAGGAAAGAAATCATAAAGATCAGAGCAGAAATTAATGAAATAGAAAGAAAGAAAACAAAAGCAAAAATCAATAAAACTAAAATCTGGTTCTTTGAGAAGATAAAGAAAATTGATAAACCATTAGCCAGACTCATCAAGAAAAAGAGAGAGACGACTCAAATCAATAAAATTAGAAATGAAAAAGGAGAAGTTACAACAGACACCGCAGACATACCAAAGATCCTAAGAGACTACTACAAGCAACTCTATGCCAATGAAATGGACAACCTGGAAGAAATGTGCAAATTCTTACAAAGGTATAACCTTTCCAGACTGGACCAGGAAGAAATAGAAAATATGAACAGTATTTTCACAAGTAATGAAGTTGAAAGTTTGATTAAAAATCTTCCAACAAACAAAATTCCAGGACCAGATGACCTCAGAGGTGAATTCTATCAAACATTTAGAGAAGAGCTAACACCCATCCTTCTCAAACTCTTCCAAAAAATTGCAGAAGAAGGAATATTCCCAAACTCATTCTATGAGGCCACCATCACCCTGGTACCAAAACCAAACAAAGATACTACAAAAAAAGAAAATTACAGACCAATACCACTGATGAATATAGATGCAAAAATCCTCAACAAAATAATAGCAAACACAATCCAACAACACATTAAAAGGATCATACACCATGATCAAGTGGGATTTATCCCAGGGATGCAAGGATTCTTCAATATATGCAAATCAATCAATGTGATACACCATATTAACAAATTGAAGAATAAAAACAATATGATCATCTCAATAGATGCAGAAAAAACTTTTGACAAAATTCAACACATATTTATGATAAAAACTTTCCAGAAAGTGGGCACAGAGGGGACCTACCTCAAAATAATAAAGGCCATATACGACAAACCCACAGCAAACATCATTCTCAATGGTGAAAAACTGAAAGTATTTTGTCTAAGATCAGGAACAAGACAGGATGTCCACTCTCAGCACTATTATTCAACATAGTTTTGGAAGTCCTAGCGACGGCAAACAGAGAAGAAAAAGAAATAAAAGAATACAAATTGGAAAAGAAGAAGTAAAACTGTCACTGTTTGCAGTTGACGTGATACTATACATAGAGAATTCTAGAGATGCCACCAGAAAACTACTAGAGCTAATCAATGAATTTGGTAAAGTTGCAGGATACAAAATTAATGCACATAAATCTCTTGCATTCCTATAGACTAATGATGAAAAATCTGAAAGAGAAATTAAGGAAACACTCTCACTTACCATTGCAACAAAAAGAATAAAATACCTAGGAATAAACCTACGTATGGAGACAAAAGACCTGTATGCAGAAAAGTATAAGCCACTGATGAAAGGAATTAAAGATGATCCAAACAGATGGAGAGATATACCATGTTCCTGGATTGGAAGAATCAATATTGTGAAAATGACTATACTACCCAAAGCAATCACCAGATTCAATGCAATCGCTATCAAATTACCAGTGGCATTTTTTATGGAACTAGAACAAAAAATCTTAATATTTTTATAGAGACACAAAAGACCCTGAATAGCCAAAGCAGTCTTGAGGGAAAAAAATGGAGCTGGAAGAATCAGACACCCTGACTTCAGACTATACTACAAAGCTACAGTAATGAAGACAATATGGTACTGGCACAAAAACAGAAACATAGATCATGGAACAGGATAGAAAGCTCAGAGATAAACCCATGCACCTATGATCAACTAATCTATGACAAAGGAGGCAAGTATATACAATGGTGAAAAGACAGTCTCTTCAATAAATGGTGCTGGGAAAACTGGACAGCTACAAGTAAAAGAATGAAAATTGAACACTCCCTAACACCATACACAAAAATAAACTCAAAATGGATTAGAAACCTAAATATAAGACAGGACACTATCAAACTCTTAGGGGAAAACATAGGAAGATCACTCTTTGACATAAATCACAGCAAGATCTTTTTTGATCCACCTCCTACAGTAATGGAAATAAAAACAAAAGTAAACAAATGGGACCTAAAGAAACTTAAAAGCTTTTGCATGACAAAGGAAACCATAAACAAGACGAAAAGAGAACCCTCAGAATGGGAGACACTGTTTGCAAATGAATCAACGGACAAAGGATTAATCCCCAAAATATATAAACAGCTATTGCAGCTCAGTATTAAAAACACAACCCAATCCAAAAATGAGCCGAAGACCTAAATAGACATTTCTCCAAAGAAGACATACAGATGGCCAAGAAGCACATGAAAAGCTGCTCAACATCACTAATTATTAGAGAAAGGCAAATCAAAACTGCAGTGAATATCACCTCACACCAGCTGGAATGGGCATCATCAGAAAATCTACAAACAACAAATGCTGGAGAGGGTGTGGAGAAAAGGGAACCCTCTTGCACTGTTGGTGGGAATGTAAATTGACACAGCCACTATGGAGAACAGTATGGAGGTTCCTTAAAAAACTAAAAATAGTATTACCATATGACCCAGCAATCCCACTACTGGGCATATACCCAGAGAAAACCATAATTCAAAAAGACACATGCACCCCAATGTTCATTGCAGCTCTATTCACAAAAGCCAGGACATGGAAGCTACCTAAGTGTCCATCGACAGATGAATGGATAAAGAAGATGTGGTACATGTATACAATGGAATATTACTCAACCATAAAAAGGAACGAAATTGGGTCATTTGTTAAGACGTGGATGGATCTAGAGACTGTCATGCAGAGTGAAGTAAGTCAGAAAGAGAAAAACAAATATCGTATGTTAAAGCATATATATGGAACCTTGAAAAATGGTACAGATGAACTGGTTTGCAAGGCAGAAATTGAGACACAGATTTAGAGAACAAACGGATGGACACCAAGGGGGGAAAGCCACGGGGGGTGGGGGAGGTGGTGTGATGAATTAGGCGATTGGGATTGACATGTATACACTGATGTGTATAAAATTGATGACTAATAAGAACCTGCTGTATAAAAAAATAAATTAAATAAAATTAAATAATTTAAAAAAAATTTAAAATGGATTAAAGACCTAAATGTAAGACGAGACACTCTAAAACTGTGAGAGGAAAACATAGGCAGAACACTCTTTGTCATAAATCACAGCAAGATCCTTTTTGACCCACCTCCTATAGAAATGGCAATAAAAACAGAAATAAACAAATGAGACCTAATGAAACTTAAAAGCTTTTGCTCAGCAAGGGAAACCTTAAACAAGACAAAAAGACAACCCTCAGAATGGGAGAAAATATTTGCAAATGAGGCAACTGACAAAGGATTAATCTCCAAAACATACAAGCAGCTCATGCAGCTCAATACCAAAAAAAACAAAAAACCCAATCAAAAAATGGGCAGAAGGCCTAAATAGATATTTCTCCAAAGAAGTTTTACAGATTGGTAATAAACACATGAAAGGATGCTCAACATCACTAATCATTAGAAAATGCAAATCAAAATTACAATGAGGTATCACTTCACACAGGTCAGAAAGGCCATGATCGAAAAATCTACAAACAATAAATGCTGGAGAGGGTGTGGAGAAAAGGGAACCCTCTTGCACTTTTGGTGGGAATGTAAATGGATACAGTCACTATGGAGAACAGTATGGAGGTTCCTTAAAAAACTAAAAATAGAACTACCATATGACCCAGCAATCCCATTCCTGGGCATATACCCTGAGAAAACCATAATTGAAAAAGAGACATGTACCATAATGTTCATTACAGCACTATTTACAACAGCCAGGACATGGAAGCACGGTAAGTGTCCATCGACAGATGAATGGATAAAGAAGATGTGGCACATATATAGAGTGGAATATTACTCAGCCATGAAAAGAAACTAAATTGAGTTATTTCTAGTGATGTAATGGACCTAGAGTCTGTCATACAGAGTGAAGTAAATCAGAAAGAGAAAAACAAATACCATATGCTAACACATGTATCTGGAATCTAAAAGAAAAATGGTTCTGATGAGCCTAGGGTCAGGACAGGTATAAAGACATAGACGTAGGGATTGGACTTGAGGACACAGGGAGGGGGAAGTGTAAGTTGGGATGAAGTGAGAGAGTAGCATTGACATATATACACTACCAAATGTAAAATAGATAGCTAGTGGGAAGCAGCTGCAAAGCATAGGGAGATCAGCTTGTGCTCTGTGTCCACCTAGAGGGGTGGGATATGGAGGGTGGGAGGGAGATGCAAGAGGGAGGTAATATGGGAATATATTTATACATATAGCTGATTCACTTTGTTTTACAGCAGAAACTAACACAACATTGTATAGCAATTATACTCTAATAAAGATGTTAAAAACAAAAAACCAAACTGAACAAAAAAATGTACAGATGGTAAAAGTAATTTAACCCTTTTCAGAAGTGGGGCAACAGTTGCCCCAAACCCTGTCATCAAATGGAATTTCTCATCATTCTCTCCCTCTGATTCAACCATGCTTCTAATTTCTGTCCAGTGACCCCAAAATGCCATGCATGTGACGTTTCACAGTCTTTGCAACCCTGTTTAGCCCATAAAAATTCTCCTGTAACCTTTACACTGAACAAGCCAGAGTTGTAGGATGGATTCAGAAATTACCTTTATTTTTTTCTCTCACAGATTGTTAAAATTTACTCTGTAAGACTAAGGCAGGTCTTCAGGTTTCTCTGGGATCTTTTGGACATTAAAAAGTACTCCAGTCACCTTTTGTTCCAATAATCTCATTTTAGTTATTGAAATAGCCATTCTTGTGTAGTAAGCATGAGTTCTTTGGATATCTTATAACTAAGGATCTCTCATCTTTCCTTAAAATACTCATTTTAATTTAAGTTTACTTGAAATGCTTCTCCCCTAGTGAGCCAATTAGAGTTTCTCATTCGTTTGCTGGGCATCTGGTGGTCCAGCCTGAGACTCTTTCTGTGATACCTTTAACCCAGTGGCCCTCCCCATTCTTGGAAACATCCTTACTGGAACTTTCTGTTCTCTGCTTCAATCTTTATTTGTTAGTATATAGACCTGTCAAACAACTGTCAATTTTGACTTTACCTACATTACAGAAGCTCTTTTGCCTCTCTCTTTTGTAAGATCCCCTGCTTTCTGGATCTCAGGAGGTTTATGTCATTTTGTGTGACACATTTCCATCTTAGAACGAATGAATCAGCCTTTTAAAAATTCTTTACTCCAAAATATTTGCACACCATGCCTATATGAATACGTATTCACTTTTTGTTCTTTCTAGATTGTGTATTAAGCTAGGTTCTAGATTTGGAAAGCTGTCTGCAATACTACAATATCTGCTACCTGGTTATTTAATTTTTGAATATTTGCTATGAGGTGTGTGTGTGTGTATGTGTGTGGGTATATGTGTATTGTGGGGGAGAGCTGTGTATGATTGATTGTATTCTGGAAGTTTTTATGAACTTTTTTATCTTTACATGATATTCTGAAATTTTCTTATTATGTGACTTAGTGTAGATCATTTTTCACTTACTGTGCTGTAGACTTAGTAGCCTTTTCAATTTAGAAACTCATTTTCTGGGAAAATTTTCTTTTATTTCATCTTTTAAAATTTCTTCCTCCTTCAATTTCTTCCTTCTGTCTCTTTCTGGGTCTGCTCTTGGACAGATATAAAATCCCCTAGACTAATACTCGAATTTCTTATTTTCTTTCTGACTTCTCATCTCTTTGTTTACCTTATATACTAGAAAGCCTTGTTGCTCAAAGAGTTAATTTAAGAGTTACTTAATTAAGAGTTAATTAAGAGTTACTTAATTTGAGACAGGAAACAACAACATCATCTGAAAGCCTGTTCAAAATGCATAATCTCAGGTCCAATCCCAGAAATACTAAATCATAATTTGCATTTTGTCAAATTCTCTAAGTGATTTGTACGTGTGCTAAAATTTGAGAAATACTGCACTAGAGTCATTGTGAATTTGTGCTTCAGTCATTATGTTGAATTTTTAAATTTCTGCTGTCATACTTTTATTTCCCTGTTTTCTTTTTTATTCTCTGGATATTGCTTTTTATAATAGCATTCTTTACTTGTTTTGTGAATGAGCTATTTTATCTCTTTGTTGATATAATTGTACATTTTGAAGCTTTCCCCCTCTATTTTGTGCATAGTTGCTGTTTCTCTAAATTTCTTTGGTACATTCATTTGTGTTTGCCTCTGGCATTCATGTTAGAGCTGGTTTCCAAATATCTGGTAATTTTCACTGTTCATTTTTAAAGTGAGACAGTGAAGAGCTGAGAGGCAGCTTTTGAGTTGGTTGAAATGGAGATGAGATGAGTAGCTGGCCTAATCATAACAATATGCAAAGGTTTTTTTCTCTTAGATCATCAGTCAGTTTCTACAAGGCTTATAAACCTGAATGTTGTCAGTGTTCTGGTAAATTCTGGGTAGACAGCTGAGAGGCAATTATCATTGAGAATAAAGATTTTACTTAAACTTCTTTGTATTCAGTAAGACTAAATACCCACCTTCAGTCAGTTTCCTGTCCCTGAGCTCAAAGCCTATAGCATCAACACGTGTAGAGACCAAATCTCCCAACTGTTTCATACAGAAGGGGTGGAGAAGGAAATCTCTGCTAGTTGGTGTGTGGGACATGGCAGTTTAAATGCCCCAAGCATCAATTTTCCTGTGTTTAACATCACTCAGCATCCTCACCTTTGGATGTACTAACTGTCAATTAACAAACCTTTCTGAAGTTTTGGGAGCACCAGTCAGCTTCGTTCTTAGTTTTTCTCCTGCAGATACTTAATTTTCAACATTTTAAGTATAATTAAAAAGTTGCTACTCAAACCTCAGCTTTCCAAATTCAAAAATTTTGTTGATTTCTCTTGTCTCTGGCATCTTCTCTCCTATCATTTTTTTCCTTGTGAATTTATACTTTCCATTTCTATCATTTCACATTTCAGTTAAGGGGGGGGGGGTGTGGTGGGATAGATTTTTAAAAATTATGTGTTCTATGGTTCCTGTTAACTAAGATGTCTATGTTCTTTCCTTTTATCTTTATAGCGATCCTGTCCCGTACTGTTTATATTGCGATGAACTAGAATGAGAGATTTAGAAAAACAACGTGTTTGGCTGAGTTCAAAAAAACTATTAAAGGTAATCTACTTGAATCTACATTTTCTCACTTCAAGTCCTCTAGCCTTTAGACTATTTTCTATATCTGGGGCGGGTCAGCAAACTACAGCTCACACGGCAAACCCTGTCCACAGTGTGTTTTTGTAAATAAAGTTTTATTGAAACACAGTCAATAAATTTGTTCATTCATTATCTGTGGCTGCTTCCACATTGCAATGGAAGAACTGAATATTTTTCAGAGACGGAACAGTCTAAAATATTTACTATCCAGATCTTTACAGAAAAAGTTTGCCAATCCCTTCTCTAAATCCTTACATGGATGCTAGCCCTAATCACCCTGTTCTACTTGCCCTGTCTGTACTTTTGCACAGAGTCCAACCTCTGGAAAATACACGTCTGTTTCTCTCTGTACTGTGTCGTTTTTACGAACTGTGTGTGTGTGTGTGTGTGTGTGTGTGTGTGTGTGTGTGTAACCAGCTCCTTAAATAATTGTATAAGAGGTATAAACTCAGGTTTTATTTATTTATTCCCAAATTACCCAGAGACTTTTTTTTTTTCACTTTAGGACTCATTTTGGTTCATAAAAATATTTATAACAGTCTAGGTACTTGGTAGATTTTTGAAAAAGGTCATTTGGACACTTTCTTCAGCCTTTTGGTCCAAAATGATTGATGATTTCAAAATGTCGCCATAAGCTATATGAACACATCTAGATTTGGTCAAAGAGCATCATCATGTACTTGCTGAAAAATAGAAGCATCTGTCATGTCTGTGTATCTTATTAAATTCTAAGTAATTTTGGCCGTGTTAAGCTTGGAAATTCAAACAAATTCTTAGGCTCTATCTAATTCATCTGATAATTCATTTATGTGTTTATTTTCCCCGCTCTGAACCCACAAAATGAGTTAATCCAGAAAGGTAATCTAGTGGCACAAGTAGGCAATTCTCCAGCATGAATTTAGCTACTTTAATATTTTTTATTATGTTTTTAATTTGTATCATATTAGGAACACTGTTTTTAATTCAAGGCATGACTGTGATGAAGAATTTTCGTGTGTATAATTCAAACCACAAAAATCATCATTTCCAGAGTGATGGAATTTACTGTTGTGCTATCAAAGACACATTCTTTAGAGATTAGCTACTACATGATGAAACCTCGCATTCCAAAAACATGAGAAAAAAAAGCCAGCAATGTAAGAGTAAGTTTCAAGTGAAAAGAACAATGTATTGAAATAATTCTGTTTAGACAAAATGTTGCCAGAAAGACATTTGAGCAGATTCAGGAAGAACAGGCAAATGATATCATACATAGAATTATACAAAGGAAAGACAGGATGGTACAGTGCAAAACACCTGGACTGACCATCAAAGGACCTAATTTCAGTTCTTGTCTCTGCACTACCTTGCTCTGTGATATTTGCTTATCATAGGTATCAGCTTCATCATAAAAAGCTAAAGCACAAACATATACAAAATTGTGGGTTGGATTAAGTAATTTCATGGAGTCCTCCCAGGACTCTTAACTTTTAAGTCTCTTCATACAATTTACTGACAATTCTGTTACATACAATATAATATATAATTATGTAAGCTTAGCGTGCAAAGAAAATTCTCACCATGCAGTCTAGGCTAATAATGAGTGAGAACATTTTCCTTAGTCTGAAGATTTCTGATCAGATCTTGCCTGGTGTTGAGCATTCTGAGGCATTAATAAATCCACCTTAATGTTTATTTCTGTTTGCCACTAAAATAAAATAATATCTTCTAAATCCTCTCCAATAGTCCATGTGTGCCAGATATGATGTGTATACTGATGATCTTCACATACCTGCACCCGATGGAGTAACAAGCCTAAGAAGCACTTTAATACTTACATTTTCTTACTTAAGTAGAAGAAATATTGAACTGTAACATTGAAAAATGAGCTCCCCATAAGTTCCCAGGACTGTCATGTGAATTATCAGTACTTTGATGAGATACTTGAAGAGATTTTGATTGGGGGCCTCCAATAACTGACTATTGTCAAGAAAATTAAATTTGGGAAATAGGCAAGAGCAACACTTTCCAAGGGGATGAAATATTAAAAGGCAACTGATTATCATGGAAAGAAAGTAATGTGTTCAAAATTTCTTCAAGAGACTACTGTACTATCTTCTCTTTTACTTACTTGTACTTTCACTAGTTACTGAGAACTAGATAAAATGAACTCTAGTTCAGGCTCACGTTGTGCATAGCCCTAGACATTTTCCCAGTTTCATCATGTTTCAAAGGGAAATTTTAGCAGAGCAAAACCCTTACATTCAAAATCCTGAGGAAAGAAAAAAGAAATGTTTCCTAAGTGAAGAGGAATTAGTGAGTCAGCCAACTCAGGAAGCACCTATCACAAGTGCCCCTTTGAACAGAGACCTAAGGGAATGGTTCTCTGATTATATAATATCTCAAGATGAAAAAATCTGAAACTGAACATCCTTGTCTGAGCCAAGAGCGTCTTCATGGATGGAAATATTTAAATATGTGTATATTAAAATACACTGGAAAGCAATTTGAACTGTGTTATGATATAATATTTTTAAGATAATTTTTAGAGTAGTTTCTCGTTCACAGAAAAATTGAGAGGAAGGTACAGAGATTTCCCATACACGCTCTGCCTCTACACATGTATGACCTCCTCCATTATCGACATTCCCCCACCCCCCCACACACACACCAGAGTGGTATATTTGCTTCAATTGATGAACCTACAGTGACACTTCATAATCACCCAAGGTCAGTAGTTTGCCTAAGGATTCACTCTTGGTGTTGTACACCCTATGGATTCAGACAAATGTACAATGACATGTATCCATCATTATAATATTTTCACTGACCTAAAAATTCTCTGTGCGCCACTTATTCATCCATCATCTGCTCCCACTCCCACCTTAACCCTTGGCAACCACTTATCTTTTTACTATCTCCATTTTTTTGTCTTTTCCAGAATGTCATATAATTGGAATCATACAGTATATAGTCTTTTGAGATTGTCTTCTTCCACTTAGTAATATGCATTTAAAGTCCCTCCATGTCTTTTAACAGCTTGATAGCTCACTTCTTTTTAGTGTGGACTAATATCCTATTGTCTGGACATACCACAGTTTATTTGTTTATTTCCACTAATAACACAAGGACATCTTTGTTGCTCCCAAGTTTTGCCAATTATGAATAAATGTGTTATAAACACCTGTGTGCAGGTGTTTGTGTGGACTGAAATACTATTTTGACCAAATTTCGACGCTATATCCTGTCCTTCCCAGATGGTTAATTCATCCTGACTACCTGATTCTTAGCATTAGGCATTCATTTCAAAGAAAATTTGGTTGACAATATTGCTGTGATTTGAGTTGTTACCACCAAAAATATATGTCAAATCCTAACCCCTGGTACCTGTGAATGTGACCATATTTAGAAATGGGGTCTTTGAAGATGTAATCTTTTTACTATGAGGTCATACTCTATTAGGGTGATCCCTAATCCAGTATGATTTTTGTCTTCATAAGAAAAGAAAACAGATACACAGACCCCGACACATATGTAGAATGTCACTTGAAGACAGAAGAGATTGTAGTTATGCAGCTGCAAACCAAGAAATAGCAAGAATTGCAGGCTACCACCAAAAACTAGAAAGAGGCAAGGAAGGATTCTACACAGAGTCTCAGAGGGATCATGGCCTTGCTGACATCTTGATTTCAGATGTATAGGCTTCAAACTGTGAGAGAATATATTTCTGCTATTTTAAAATCACTGTTTTTAGTATTTTGTTAAAACAGACTAAGTAAATATTGAGTGATTTTTTTAATCTCATTTTTTCCCACAAAATATAAAAGGTTGATTTTCATGAAGGAGAATATATAGAAATCCAAACTGCAAATGATCAGCTTGATTTTTCTTTTGTCTAATAAGTACATTAATCAGTTTCATTTTAAGTCCAAGCTCTCATGCCTTGTCTCCTAAAACCTGGAACAAGCCTGGGTTTCACAGTCCAACTTACGTAGGCATTTCTTTCAGATTGGTTTTGTCTGCCTTCTGGAAAACATTATTGTAAGTATTTCTTATCTCAAGTGAGGACTAAAAATCCATTATGTAGAGAATAGAAAGAAAAGATTTGATTGAGAAAAGAATTGCTGGCAGCAGGTTTAATGAATGTGTTACATTAGTCATGCTTAGTTGCCTATGTTTTAGTATGTATAGCTAGATGTCTTTAAATATCAATGTTCTGCAATTTTAAGATATTGAAATCCTTTTAAGAATCATTGCCAAGACTAACATGAGTGATGCCAGAAATGTATAGTGAATGCATAAGAACAAATAGGAATAAAACAATAGAGTTTTTTGATCAAACATTTGGAATTTTGTTATATGTAGAAGATTTTACTTGTGGCTCTTAAACTACTTGGATTTTAAGGTTTAAACTGGAGTGGGTTCACTTGTTTCAGAACTTTGATCATTCCAGCTATTGT
Source organism: Balaenoptera musculus (assembly GCF_009873245.2). NCBI lineage: Eukaryota > Metazoa > Chordata > Mammalia > Artiodactyla > Balaenopteridae > Balaenoptera > Balaenoptera musculus. The sequence goes on from NC_045792.1 coordinate 28,118,362, forward strand.
GAAAACTCCCTGAACTCTGAGTGGCACAGTGCAAAGGACAATTCCCTAGAGAATTTTACTGAGTAAAGTAAACCTGCCATAACTTATCACATTTGGGGGTTGAGGAGGGAATCAACATTTGTTGAATAATTATGGCCAATATCATTGACTGATAAATTACTAAATGGAGGGACTCTATTTAGCAAGACACACAGATTTTTCCCTCTATTTTAATCTCCATGTGAATATGATGAGATATTTATCAATGTAATTTTATAGATGAAGAAATAAAAGTTCAAGACTTTATGTCCCCAGTGCCTAAGATATATCAGGAGTTCAATCAATGTTTCTGAAAGGAACAAGGAAAGGAAAAAAGAAATTTAAAAAAAAAGCATAAAAGGAAGGAAGGAAGAACAGAAAGAAGGAAGAAAGAGATGGAGAGAGAGAGAAGGAGGGAAAAAGCAAACAAGGTTAGTTGATTCTCAATAATACCACTACAATTTAAAGTTTCAAGACTCAGAATTCATCAATTTAATTCCCAAATTCTCATTCTTTCCATTGTAACATGTTCATTTGGGGAGGGGGTGGTATTAGGTTTTTTAAAAGTCCTATCAACCTTCATTGTTTGCATGTGCTGAGAAAGAGATCTTCTCCTTCTTCCAGGTATCACACAGAATACTGAGGACAGGGATTTGAAGTTAAGATCTTCTTATATCCTTATGTGTTATATTCTTATATTCTGTGACCGTTTTCACATCCAAATATACAGGATGGAAAGAGAAGAATGAAAATTACTAGAGGAATTAAGAAATATAAGTAACAGAACTAACACAAAGGATAATGGTTAAATGGAATTATTCTGTTGCAAGATTTTTATATTTCACATGAAGTGATACAATATTAAATCTAAGTAGATTATGATAAATTAAAGGAGCATATTTAACCACAATAACTATTTTAAAAGATAATGCAAGGAGGAATATTTGAAAAGCCAATAGAGGGATAAAAATGATATAAGACAAAAAAATCAGTTAATTCCAAAGAAGACAAAAAAGTAGAGGAGAAAATAAAAGATTATATGAGACAAATAAAAACAAATTAAGAACCATTGTGATGAATACAATAAATTACTTTTATTTACATAACATTAAGTATAAATGTATTAAATGTCCAAATTAAAAAGGAGACACTGTCCAACTGGTTGAAAATCCAAGGTTCAACATTATGTTTTCTATAAGAGATGAACTTTAAATATAAATACAATTCTGGATAAAAGTAAAAGTATGGAAATATATATACTATGCAAGTATTAAGCCTATGTAAACATCAGACAAAATAAACTTTAATACAAGCAATATGGCTAAAGATAAAGAGGGGCATTTCATAAAGATACAATGACCAATACAAATAAATGGAACATGCAAAAACCTCAGAAGACTGTCTACTGAAAAGTTGCTTCAAAATATATGAAGTCAAAAGGACAGAACTAAAAACACAAAGAACAAGAGAAAAGAATTGAAAATTATATTTGAATTTAATACCTTGCCTTTAGAAACTGAAAAACACTCAGACAAAGGTCAGCAAGTATACAGAGGATCTGAACAATACCACCAAATAAATGCCTTGACCCAACTGACAATTATAAGATACTACACCCAACAATTGCAGAACACACATTCTGTACAAGGACATATGGAATCTTCACCAGCATGTATTCTCTGACTAGAGTAGAATTTAATTAGAAAACTTCAAAATAAAATATTCAGGGAACTTCCAGTATTTGAAAATTAAAAAACTCACTTCTTCATGATCAGTGATAGATCAACAAAAAAAATCAAAAGGAAAATTAGAAAATATTTCAAGCTGAATAATAATGAAGGAACAATAAAAATTTATGGTATGTAACTAATGCAATGGTCAAACCGAAATTTTATAATTTTAAAGGGCCATATTTAAAAACAAGAAAGGGTTGGGGGCTTCAAGATGGTGGAAGAGTAAGACGTGGAGATCACCTTCCTCCCCACAAATACATCAGAAATACATCTACATGTGGAACAACTCCTACAGAACACCTACTGAACGGTGGCAGAAGACCTCAGACCTCCCAAAAGGAAAGAAACTCCCCATGTACCTAGGTAGGACAAAAGAAAAAAGAAAAAGCAGAGACAAAAGAATAGGGACGGGACCTACACCTCTGGGAGGGAGCTGTTAAGGAGGAAAGGTTTCCACACACTAGGAAGCCCCTTCACAGGTGGAGACTGTGGGTGGTGGGGTGGGGGACGCTTCGGAGCCACAGAGGAGAGTGCAGCAACAGGGGTGCAGAGGGCAAAGCAGAGAGATTCCCACACAGAGGATTGGTGCCGACCCAGCACTCACCAGCCGGAGAGGCTTGTCTGCTCACCCGCTGGGGTGGGTGGGGGCTGGGAGCTGAGGTTCTGGCTTCACAGATCAGATGCCAGGGTGAGGACTGTTGTTGGCTGCACGAACAGAACCTGAAGGAGGCTAGTGCACCACAGCTAGCAGGCAGGGAGTCCAGGAAAAAGTCTAGAGCTGCCGAAGATGCAAGAAACTTTTTCTTGTCTCTTTGTTTTGTGGGGCGTGAGGAGAGGGGGTTAAGACAGCTGCTTAAAGGAGCTCCAGAGACGGGCGTGAGCTGTGGCTATCAGCACGGACCAGAGAGACAGGCATGAGATGCTAAGGCTGCTGCTGCAGCCACCAAGAAGCCTGTGTGCAAGAACAGGTCACTATCCACACCTCCCCTCCTGGGAGCCTGTGCAACCGGCCACTGCCAGGGTCCCATGATCCAGGAACAACATCCCCGGTAGAACACATGATGCCTCAGGCTGTTGCAAGGTCACACTGGCCTCTGCCGCAGCAGGCTCGCCCCGCATCCATGCCCCTCCCTCCCCCCCGGCCTGAGTGAGCTGGAGCCACTTAATCAGCTGCTCCTTTAACCTTGTCCTGTCTGAGCTCAGAACAGATGACCTCAGGTGACTTAAACACAGAGGCGGGGCCAAATCCAAAGCTGAACCCCAGGAGCTGTTCGAACAAAGAAAAGAAAGGGAAATCTCTCCCAGCAGCCTCAGGAGCAGCAGATTACATCTCCACAAACAATGTGATATACCCTGCATCTATGGAATACCTGAAAAGATAACGAATCATCCCAAATTGAGGAGGTGGACTTTGAGAGCAAAGATATATATATTTTTTCCCCATTTTCACTTTTTGTGAGTGTGTATGTATATGCTTCTGTGTGTGATTTTGTCTGTATAGCTTTGATTTACCATTTGTCCTAGGGTTCTGTTTGTCCATTTTTTTTTTCTTTTTTTTTAGTATAGTTTTTAGCAGTTGTTATCATTGGTGGATTTGGGTTTCAGTTTGGTTGCTATCTTCTTTCTTTCCTTTTCTTTTTTTTATTACTTTTTAAATTTTTTTCAATAATTGTTTTTTATTTTACTAACCTTATTTTATTTTATCATTTTCTTTCTTTCTTTCTTTTTTCCTCCTTTCTATTCTGAGCCATGTGGATAACAGGCTCTTGGTGCTCTGGCCAGGCATCAGGGCTGTGCATCTGAGGTGGGAGAACCAAGTTCAGGATTGGTATACTAGAGACCTCCCAGCTCCACATAATATCAAATGGCAAAAATCTCCCAGAGATTTCCATCTCAATGCCAAGACCCAAATCCACTCAACGACCAGGAAGCTACAGTGCTGGACACCCTATGCCAAACAACTAGCAAGACAGGAACATAAACACGTCCATTAGCAGAGAGGCTACCTAAAACATAATATGATCAAAGACACCAAAACACACCACCAGTCGTAGACATGCCCACCAGAAAGACAAGGTCCAGCCTCATCCACCAGAACCAAGACACGAATCCCCTCCACCAGGAAGCTTACACAACCCACTGAACCAATCTTAGCCACTTGGGGCAGACACCAAAAACAACAGGAACTACAAACCTGCAGCCTGCAAAAAGGAGACCCCAAACACAGTAAGTTAGCAAAAATGAGTAGACAGAGAAACACACAGTAGATGAAGGAAAAAGGTAAAAACCCAACAGACGTAACAAATGAAGAGGAAATAGGCAGCCTACCTGAAAAATAATTCACAATAATGATAGTAAATATGATCTAAAATCTTGGAAATAGAATGGAGAAAATACAAGAAACATTTAACAAGGACCTAGAAGAACGAAAGAGCAAACAAATGATGATGAACAACAAATTAAATGAAATTAAAAATTCTCTACAAGGGATCAATAGCAGAATAACTGAGGCAGAAGAACGGATAAGTGACCTGGAAGATAAAATAGTGGAAATAACTACTGCAGAGTAGAATAAAGAAAAAGAATGAAAAGAATTGAAGACAGTCCTAGAGACCTCTGGGACAACATTAAATGCACCAACTTTCGAATTATAGGGGTCCTAGAAGAAGAAGAGAAAAAGAAAGAGTCTGAGAAAATATTTGAAGAGATTATAGTTGAAAACTTACCTAATATGGGAAATGAAATAGTGAATCAAGTCCAGGAAGCACAGAGAGTCCCATACAGGATAAAACCAAGGAGAAACACACCAAGATATATATTAATCAAAGTATCAAAAACTAAATACAAAGAAAAAATATTAAAAGCAGAAAGGGAAAAACAACAAATAACACACAAGGGAATACCCATAAGGTTAACAGCTGATCTTTCCGCAGAAACTCTGCAAGCCAGAAGGGAGTGGCAGGACATATTTAAAGTGACAAAGGAGAAAAACCTACAACCAAGATTACTCTACCCAGTAAGAATCTCATTCAGATTTGATGGAGAAATTAAAACCTTTACAGACAAGCAAATGCTGAGAGAGTTCAGCACCACCAAACCAGCTTTACAACAAATGCTAAAAGAACTTCTCTAGGCAAGAAACACAAGAGAAGGAAAACACCTACAATAACAAACCCAAAACATTTAAGAAAATGGGAATAGGAACATACATATCAATAATTACCTTAAATGTAAATGGATTAAATGCTCCCACCAAAAGACACAGACTGGCTGAATGGATACAAAAACAAGACCCGTATATATGGTGCCTACAAGAGACCCATTTCAGACCTAGGGACACATACAGACTGAAAGTGAGGGGACGGAAAAAGATATTCCATGCAAATGGAAATAAAAAGAAAGCTGGAGTAGCAATTCTCATATCAGACAAAATAGACTTTAAAATAAAGACTATTATAAGAGACAAAGAAGGACACTACATAATGATCAAGGGATCAATCCAAGAAGAAGATGTAACAATTGTAAATATTTTTGCACCCAACATAGGAGCACCTCAATACATAAGGCAAATACTAACAGCCATAAAAGGCGAAATCGACAGCAACACAATCATAGTAGGGGACTTTAACACCCCATTTTCACCAATGGACAGATCATCCAAAATGAAAATAAATAAGGAAACACAAGCTTTAAATGATACATTAAACAAGATGGACTTAATTGATATTTATAGGGCATTCCACCCAAAGACAACAGAATACACATTTTTCTCAAGTGCTCATGGAACATTCTCCAAGATAGATCATATCTTGGGTCACAAATCAAGCCTTGGTAAATTCAAGAAAATTGAAATCGTGTCAAGTATCTTTTCTGACCACAACAATATGAGACTAGATATCAATTACAGGAAAAGATCTGTAAAAAATACAAACACATGGAGGCGATACAATACACTACTTAATAACGGAGTGATCACTGAAGAAATCAAAGGGGAAATCAAAAAATACCTAGAAACAAATGACAATGGAGACATGACGACCCAAAACCTATGGGATGCAGCAAAAGCAGTTCTAAGAGGGAAGTTTAGAGCAATACAAGCCTACCTCAAGAAACAGGAAACATCTCGAATAAACAACCTAACCTTTCACCTAAAGCAGTTAGAGAAAGAAGAACAAAAAACCCCAAAGCCAGCAGAAGGAAAGAAATCATAAAGATTAGGTCAGAAATAAATGAAAAAGAAATGAAGGAAACAATAGCAAAAATCAATGAAACTAAAAGCTGGTTCTTTGAGAAGATAAACAAAATTGATAAACCATTAGCCAGACTCATCAAGAGAAAAAGGGAGAAGACTCAAATCAATAGAATTAGAAATGAAAAAGGAGAAGTAACCACTGACACTGCAGAAATACAAAAGATCATGAGAGATTACTACAAGCAACTCTATGCAAATAAAATGGGCAACCTGGAAGAAATGGACAGATTCTTATAAATGCACAAACTGCTGACACTGAACCAGGAAGAAATAGAAAATATGAACAGACCAATCACAAGCACTGTAATTGAAACTGTGATTAAAAATCTTCCAACAAACAAAAACCCAGGACCAGATGGCTTCACAGGTGAATTCTATCAAACATTTAGAGAAGAGCTAACACCTATCCTTCTCAAACTCTTCCAAAATATTTCAGAGGGAGGAACACTCCCCAACTCATTCTACGAGGCCACCATCACCCTGATACCAAAACCAGGCAAGGATGTCACAAAGAAAGAAAACTACAGGCCAATGTCACTAGAGAATATAGATTCAAAAATCCTCAACAAAATACTAGCAAACAGAATCCAACAACACATTAAAAGGCTCATACACCATGAACAAATGGGATTTATCCCAGTGATGCAAGGATTCTTCAACATACGCAAATCAATCAATGTGATACACCATATAAACAAATTGAAGAATAAAATCCATATGATCATCTCAATAGATACAGAGAAAGTTTTTGACAAAATACGACACCCGTTTATGATAAAAAACTCTCCAGAAAGTAGGCATAGAGGGAACTTACCTCAACATAATAAAGACAATATATGACAAACCCACAGCCAACTTTGTCCCCAATGGTGAAAAACTGAGACTATTTCCACTAAGATCAGGAACAAGACAAGGTTGCCCACTCTCACCACTATTATTCAACATAGTTTTGGAAGATTTAGCCACAACAATCAGGGAAGAAAAAGAAATAAAAAGAATCCAAATCAGAAAAGAAGTAAAACTATCACTGTTTGCAGATGACATGATACTTTACATAGAGAATCCTAAACATGCTGCTCGAAAACTACTAGAGCTAATCAATGCATTTGGTAAAGTAGCAGGATACAAAATTAATACACAGAAATCTCTTGCATTCCTATTCAATAATGATGACAAATCTGAAAGTGAAATTAAGAAAGCACTCCCATTTACCATTGCAACAAAAAGAATAAAATATCTAGGAATAAACCTACCTAAGGAGACAAAAGACCTGTATGAAGAAAATTATAAGACACTCTTGAAAGAAATTAAGATGATACAAATAGATGGAGAGATATACCACGTTCTTGGACTGAAAGAATCAACATTGTGAAAATGACTCTACTACCCAAAGCAATCTACAGATTCAATGCAATCCCTATCAAACTACCACTGGCATTTTTCACAGAACTAGAACAAAAAATTTCACAATTTGTATGGAAACACAAAAGACCCCGTATGGCCAAAACAATCTTGAGAACGAAAAATGGAGCTGGAGGAATCAGGCTCCCTGACTTCAGATTATACTACAAAGCTACAGTAATCAAGACAGTATGATACTGGCAGAAAAACAGAAATATAGATCAATGGAACAGGATAGAAAGCCCAGAGATAAACCCAGACACATTTGGTCACCTTTTCTTTGATAAAGGAGGCAAGCATATACAGTGGAGAAAAGACAGCCTCTTCAATAAGTGGTGCTGGGAAAACTGGACAGGTACATGTAAAAGTATGAAATTAGAACACTCCCTAACACCATACACAAAAATAAACTCAAAATGGATTAAAGACCTAAATATAAGGCCAGACACTATCAAACTCTTAGAGGAAAGCATAGGCAGAACACTCTATGACATAAATCACAAGATCCTTTTTGACCCAGCTCCTAGAGAAATGGAAATAATAACAAAAATAAACAAATGAGACCTAATGAAACTTAAAAGCTTTTGCACAGCAAAAGAAACAAGACAAAAGATAACTCTCAGAATGGGAGAAAATATTTGCAAATGAAGCAACTGACAAAGGATTAACCTCCAAAATTTACAAGCAGGTAATGCAGCTCAATAACAGAAAAACAAACAACCCAATCCAAAAATGGGCAGAAGACCTAAATAGACATTTCTCCAAAGAAGATATACAGATGGCCTACAGACACATGAAAGAATGCTCAACATCATTAATCATTAGAGAAATGCAAATCAAAACTACAATGAGATATCATCTCACACCGGTCAGAATGGCCATCTTCCAAAAATCTACAAACAATAAATGCTGGAGAGGGTGTGGAGAAAAGGGAGCACTCTTGCACTGTTGGTGGGATTGTAAATTGATACAGCCACTATGGAGAACAGTATAGAGGTTCCTTAAAAAACTAAAAATAGAACTACCATACGACCCAGCAATCCCACTACTGGGCATATACCCTGAGAAAACCATAATTCAAAAAGAGTCATGCACCAAAATGTTCACTGCAGCTCTATTTACAATACCCAGGACATGGAAGCAACCTAAGTGTCCATCAACAGATGAATGGATGAAGAAGATGTGGCACATATTTATAATGGAATATTACTCAGCCATAAAAAGAAACAAAATTGAGTTATTTGTAGTGAGGTGGATGGACCTAGAGTCTGTCATACAGAGTGAAGTAAGTCAGAAAGAGAAAAACAAATACAGTATGCTAACACATATATATGGAATCTAAGAAAAAAAGAAAAAAAAAAGGTCATGAAGAACCTAGGGGTAAGATGGGAATAAAGACACAGACCTACTAAAGAATGGGTCTGAGGACATGGGGAGGGGGAAGGGTAAGCTGTGACAAAGTGAGAGAGTGGCATGGACATATATACACTACCGAACGTAAAATAGATAGCTAGTGAGAAGCAGCTGCATAGCACAGGGAGATCATCTTGGTGGTTTGTGACCACTTAGAGGTGTGGGATAGGGAGGGTGGGAGGGAGGGAGATGCAAGAGGGAAGAAATATGGAGATATATGTATATGTATAGCTGATTCACTTTGTTATAAAGCAGAAACTAACACACCACTGTAAAACAATTATACTCCAATAAAGATGTTAAAGAAAATAGTAATAAAAATAAAAATGGGCAAAAAACTAAAAATAGAACTACCATAGCAATCAGCTTTGAATACTGGTTTATCCCCAGTGTTCATATCAGTGTCTCACATAATAGTTGCTCAGTAAATATTTGTCAAATGGATAAGTGAAAGAATGAATAATGGGGAAATTTTGTTCTTGGAGATTATGACCTGCTAGTCAATCTAGGTGGTAGAGTTAAGTCTGGTTTGTCTAGGACTCCTGCTTTATTCTATACCAAGATTACAGGTCACAGAAAGGAGTCAATACAAGGAGCGATAAGAGGATGGAGAGTTAGCCTAGTGGAGCTTTAGATTTTCATTATTTTAGTGATGGTTGTAAAAATGTGTACTTGTTAATTGAAGTCATAATGAAATACACAAGAGAGCCATCATGGACAGGTATAGAGGCATACAAAACTATAAGTAATGAGATATAATTTCTAGACCATGCACAACAAAGGTGCATGCTGTGCATTGCTATATTTTCAAGGTAGAATATTATCTTGGTTTTCACAAAGTATATCCCTACAGCAATAAACATAGTAATTCAATTTTCAGTTCCATGTAATTACTGGGTAATATACTTAATTGATATACTCTAATTTCAGTTCTGTTAAATGTTACTAATCTCTAGTGTGAAATAATTTTAATTAACAATCAACATAAAAATAGTAATCACATTAGAGTAATTTTATATTCTGTATAGATCTTACAGTTTAGCTCAACCTATAATTAAAGCTTACATTACAAATATGAATGGTTTGTATACATAAGCAGTTTGAGTTTAAAACAGCTGCCCTTACAAATACATTGTAAAAATACATTTATCAAGTGAACTTGATTTCAAATTTCTCTGAAGGAAACATTTGGAAAAATAAAATGTTTGAGTTGGCAGAATTCTCCAATTGTTTATAAAACACTGCTGCTGTACATATAAGGCATTTACCCATGCCAGTTTTAGTTTAGTTTCCAGACTCTCGCTTAATGCTTCCCATACCCCTATGTTGATAGCACAAAAATCTGCCTTAGGCAAACGCCTCATTGTTCTCTATGCGGCAAAGTCAAAATTAATTCTAACATGAGTCAGTATAATCTGAATTACTTGCTTCCACTCATTACCAAATTGTGTTTAATTTAGAATTGTATGAAATTCCTTCAAACATAAAGGAAATCGAAATGGACAAAGAACTTACATAATCAAATATCCCCAAGTATATGTAAGTCAAGTATACTTGAAAATGCAATACAATAGTTTAGATAAATAACTAAAGGAAGAAAATAAAAGAAAGAGTAATAAGAAAAAGTCCTCTTGAAAAGATGAGCTTGAAAAGTTGAGCTCTCATTGTATATTGGAGCAAAATGTAGATGGGAAGATAAATTATGACACCAAACCCAAGGCAAAAGTACTAAAGCTGATGACCTCTTTTTAAATAGTGAAATATAATTTTTATAATATTTTAAGTAGCAGTTTTGCCAGAGGTGTCATGTGGAGAGAAAGAGAGAGACAGAGATACATAGATAAACATGTACCATCTTAACAATAGAGCAGAAATGAGTCAGTTGGGGGCAAGGAAACTAGATACTTATTTTTTTAATTAATTAATTAACTAATTAATTAAATAATCAATTCTTTATTTTTTTGTTTCCATTACTCATTGAGTGAAAGGGCTACACTCTTCTCACTTATCCTATATAGTCATTTGCTTTTTCTTCTGGAGTTTCTAAAGTATTTGATGCATCTCTTTAGACCTGATATTTTGTTATATTTTTGGTTGATAATCTCTTGAGAAAGAGCTTCTTAGATAATTTCACCATCATTTTTCATTAGATACCTATTTTAAGCAGAACTTCAAGTTTTCTGAGCCTTAGCATCTTCATCTGTAAAATGGTATTAATAATATCTGTCCTACATATATCTCAAGGCTATTTTTAGAGTTCAACAGGAACTTACAACTTTCCTTGAATAAGGAAAGTTTGTGTCTGTAAAGTCTTGAGGAGGCCAGTGAGCCAGTCGTTTGGTTCTCTGTCTCGTCATCTATCTCATTTTGACTAATGGTCATGGAGAATCAAATTTTACCTAAAAGCAGGACTTTGTCTTGGCAACATATGTAGCTTTAACCATGATCTTGTCTTCCTTCATGATCCATGGCTGATTCCAGCATTCACAAATCAGTGCTTCAGCCAGTCCCAAGCTATCCACCTCTCTCTAGGATATATTAGATATTTTTCTTCAAATCATTTTCTAAGTTATTTTCACAGTCCTCAAGGAGAAGATATGTAATATCCTATAAATTGCTGTGCATTAAATTAAAAAAATTAATACACTTTATTTTAAAGCAGTTTTAGTTATAGAAAAATTAAGCAGAAAGTACAAAGTTCTTATATACCTTCCACAGTTTCCACTATTATTAATATCTTTCATTAGCGTAGTACATTTGTTTTAATTGATTAATCGATATTGGTACACTGTTATTAACTAAGGTCCATAGTTTATATTAGGGTTAGGGTTGGGGTGTACATCAAATGGGTTTTGAAAAATATATAACATGTATTCACCATTATATTGTCATACAGAGTAGCTCAACTGCTTTAAAAGTCCACTGTACTCAATCTATTCACCTCTCCCTTCCCCTGTTTTCCCTCCCAATCACTTTTCCCACTGTTTCTATAGTTTTGCCTTTTCCAGAATGTCACATAGTTGGATTCAAACTGTATGTAGCCTCTTCAGACTGTTTTCTTTTTTTTCATTTGGCAATATGCATTAAGTTTCCTCTGTGTCTTTCTGTGGTTTGGCAGTTCATTTCTTTTAAACACTGTACAATATTCTATTATATGAATATAACACAGTTTGTTTATCCACTCACTTATGGAAGGACATTTTGGTTGTTTCCAATTTGGAGCAATTATGAATAAATAAAGCTGCTATAAATGTTCATGTACAGGTTTTTTGTGGACATACATTTACAACACATTTGGGTAAATACCAAAAGATATGATTGCTGGATTATATAAGAGTATGTTTAGCTTTGTAAGAAACTGCTAAACTATCTCCCAAAGTGGCTATATATACCATTCCTTCCTGCAATGGATGAGAGTTCCGTTGCTCTATATCCTCTTTAACATTTAGTGTTGTCAGTGTTTTGGATTTAAGCCACTCAAATACGTGTGCAGTAGTATCTCATTGCTTTAATTTTTAATTCCTCAGTAATATATGATGCTGAGCATCTGTTCATATTCTTGCTTGCCTTATATATCTTTTTTTTTTTTTTTTTTTGCTGAGTTGTTTGTTAAGGTGTTTTGTCCAGTTTTTTAACTGGGTTGTTTGTTTTTCTTTTATTATTCTTTTAAGAGATTTTTGTATATTTTGGATAATAGTCCTTTACCAGATTTGTCTTTTGCAATTATTTTTTCCCAGTCTGTGGCTTATATTTTTAAACTCTTAATTCACTGAATTTCATTCAAGCAAAACACAGTCCTCTAAGTGAAACATCAAGCAGAAACATTTACTGAATGTGTCAGGCATTGTGCTAAAGAAATAATACTGAATAAAACAATCTTAGCATTCAGGAAGCCCAGAATACAAGGACAGAGGTGGAAAAAATGAATAGATGATTACTCCACAATGTATGTTATGACAGGGATGATAAAGAGGACATACTCTGGGTAAACATAACAAACCATAGAGTATCAGGTAAGGTCTGTTGCAATAAATGCCTTCAGATCTGACATTTAAAGTATGTTAGTGAGTAAGGAAAAGACTGCAGAAAAAGTCCGCATTCTGAGGCAAGGCATGGACAAGAGAAATACCATGGTTTATGAAGGGCACCATAAGCATTTTGTTGTTTGAATGAGGGAGTGAGGGGATGAAGCTGGAGAGCTTAGAAGGAATTAGATCGTGGAATCTCTCATATTCCCAATTAAAAAGACTGGAATTTATCTAAGAAGTGATAAATAGGAACATTTGAAGAAAATTAAACCCTGAATAAAACTAGAGTTCTGTGATTAAAGAAGAAGTGCAGAGAGAAACAAAGCCTAGGTAACAAATGATATCTGCCACTACACTATAACATATTTGTACATAATGGATTACAATCAAAAGCAAGGAAATGACTGCTTCCATTGAGGGAAGGGGCAGGATTTTAAAAAGATAGTTTCAGTCTTAAGGAATATGCAAAAGTTCACCAGCAGAGCCTGGATGTTGAACTAAGCAAACAATATGCAAAGAAATGAGAAAACAAGTAATGATACATAACTGATAACATGACAAGGAGGCAACAAGTCCTGTGTGAGGATAGATTTTCCTCACTAGCTTTTTGAAACAAGTCCTAGTGGTCAATTATATGAAAATGTCTCCATTTTTATATGCAGTTCTGTCTTAATGATGTGAATATACAATGATCATAGTAGTTATCCTTTTTTATGTATTGTATTATTATGTTTTGTAAAAGTTCAAGTCAACTCCAGAGGACATCTTCTTAGGTTTCCAAGATGACTAAGCTAAATAAATGAATTTGCATTTCTTTAGCTTAGCCAAGACGTTTCCACCAAGGTACACCTTCACTGGATAGCTCACTGACCTCAAGATTGTTCGTTTAAATGTGCTTAAGAGCATCAGAAATTATAATTTGGTCTCATTAAAAGCTCAGCTTAGCTAAACTCCCACTTAGAACAAGAAAACTGGAAGGAGCATTGTTTCCACTCTAACAACTAGAAAAAACAGACTAAAAAATCACACGTTTTCTTAAACCCATAAGAAAGCTAGTGTTTCATGGCAATAAAGTAGACTTGAAATCTAAAGAAAGATAGTTCTTTCCTGGAAGAAATAGGACATGAACCCAGGATTACCTGTGACAGAGCATGGAGGAAAATAAGTCATGTGCCATAAAAAGCAGTAAGAATTTAACTACATTTTTAATACATTCCTAAAGGTAGAGTGCAGGCTAGCATAAGAGCTTGAGAGAATGGAACTCTTGGAAGCCACAGACACACAGGTATTTCCTTCACAGTCACAGGTTCTTCTTCACAAACCATCACTGGGTGCTTGCCAGAAAGATCCGGACCAGGCAAGAGACCCTGGTGAGGCATGTCTAGAAAGACAGTTTGTCAGTTTCTTATAAAGTTAAACAATACAACTGAACAATCTCAGTCCTAAGTATTTACCCAAGAGAAATTAACACTTTTATTCATACAATATCCTATATGTGAATCTTTATAGTTGTTTTATTCAAACTACCCAAAACTGGAAATGGCCTAAATATCCATCAAATAGTGAATAGATAAACAAATTGTGATGCATCTGTAAAATGGAATAGTAGTCAATAACAGGAGGAAACATACTTTTGACACACTCAACACCATGGATGAATCTCACATTCACTATATACTAAGTACAAGAAGGCAGAATGGAAAAGGTACATACTAAAACAATTTTATTTATATTACATTCTGAAGAGGAAAATATAGTGATAGAAAACAGATCAGAGCTTTCTATAGGTTAGAGTGGAGTTAAGGTTTGACTTCAAAAGGGCATGGATGGGGCTTCCCTTCCCTGGTGGTGCAGTGGTTGAGAATCTGCCTGTCAATTCAGGGGACACGGGTTCGAGCCCTGGTCTGGGAAGATCCCACATGCCACGGAGCGATTCTGCCCGTGAGCCACAGTTACTGAGCCTGCGCGTCTGGAGCCTGTGCTCCGCAACGAGAGGCCGCGATAGTGGGAGGCCCGCGCACCGCGATGAAGAGTGGCCCCCGCTTGCCGCAACTAGACACACAGAAATGAAGACCCAACACAGCCATTAATTAATTAATTAATTAATTTTTAAAAATGCTCTTCATTAATATATATTTTTTAAAAAAAGGGCATGGATGAACTTTTTTGAGGTGATGAAACCAAACTATTCTGTATTTTGATTGCATTAGTGGTTACATGAATGTATGCATTCGTCCATATCATAGAACTATACACTAAAAAGGGTGAATTTTGCTGTATGTAAATTATATCCTAATGAAAATAAAATAATATAATGAAACCTCCTCTTCTTTTATAAATTGAGCATTGTCCCTGGCTTGATGAGCGAGAAGAGAAACATGAAAAGCAATTTTAGTTTTAGAGGTCAACCAAATACCAGTGTAACTGTTTTCATGATAATTCTGCTCTCTTTTCTTTAAAACTAAGCTGTAAATAGCTGAACAGTCTATTTGGAAAGCTCAATTCAAAATAGCAAGTTGAATTTGTTGGGAATGCAATTTAGGCTTATATATTTAAATTTGCAGCAATATTCTAGAAATACTGAGTAAAATACAAAATACTTTAAACAAAATATTGCATATTTAAAACAAAAAGAATAATAATTCTATACTAGTCTTTAATCAGCTTTTTAATTTTAGGACCAATAAAAGATTTTGAGTAAGTGCTACTACCATGTAATTTTAGAAAATTTTTCATTCTAGTAACATAATGTAAAATTCAAATGAAAAAGTTTGCGTGCGTGTGTGCATGTGTATGTGCATACATGTGTGTGCGTGTGTGATTAGCTTACATTTCCCTAAACTGCTAACTGGGAAAATATCTCTACCACAGATTAAATTTGCTGTGAAATGCAAACACAGACAGTGCCCTTTGGCCTCCTGAAAAATAGATGCTTATGCCATGTATAATTTTCTCTTGATTATTATTTGCATGAAGGCAATGCAACCAGGATTGTTGTTATGAGTGAGAAAAAATGTAAAGATTTTAATAATGTGCTTTCTCTCCAAATATTGAAGAAAACAGTAAAATGAATATTTTTGTCCCTAGTTGAGTACAAAGGAACACTCTAGCCCACCTGAAATCACAGATGTCATATGGGGAGCAATTGCACTTTCCACAGTGTCTAACTACTTGGCAGACTCTTCCAGAAGCAGTTGGTGAGACTAGCAGTCCTTGAACTGCCTTGAGGGCTGTCATATGCCCTAGTGGCTGTTGAATTAATGGTCCGCTCAGCTCTCCTGACCCCAAATTCTTTAGTTTGCTTAGAGTACCAAGCTAAATGAATAAACGAATAAAAACGAAATTAAAGTAAAATCATTTTATTTCAGCAGTCTCATGAAATTAAATCACCACCATTCCCAGATTTGATATTTTGGATTGGTGTGTCATAGAGTAAAATAACTGAAAGTGAACAATTTATCTTGCTATTTAATGTGATCAGGGCCATCTCTTTCATCCTTCATTTATTGAGCAGGCACTGTATGCCCTCCATTGTAATAGGCACTAGCGTACATAAATTGAAAAAGGCATGGACCTTGTGCTCAAGAACTGAAGGCAAGACAGACATGCAATAAAATTGATGCATCACTGCCCAGTGAAGTTTTATATATATGTGAACATGAAGCCATGAAACACAAGGAAAGGAAAACTAAATCTCCATCAAGGCACCTGAAAAAGTTACACAGAGGTTGGATATAATTGATCTGAGTGCTAAAGAATAAATATGAGTTTGCCAGATGGAGAAAAAGAAAAAGGCATTTCAGTCAGACAAAAACAATTATGTGGGAAGGGAAAATATGTGCTGGAAAAATGGTGAAATATTAGTAATAAATAAGGAGAAATGTATTGAAGAAGTTACAGGATACAAGATATATTTAGATATAGATAAAATTGAGAAATACTGTTTATATTTATTGTAGACATTGCTCTTTTGTTGCAAGGCACAGAGAACCCTAAATAGACAAACTGAGGGAATGATAAAAAGAAATTTATTTGTATGTAAGGACAGAAAACACAATATAGCCAGACCTCATGTGTACTACAAATCTCACAGGAATCTGTATGCTCTCTTCATTGCTCAGTGACCACATGACCCTCATTCTTGCTTTTTTCTCTGTTTATTCCATTATTCTCTTTTTTTTTTTTTTTTTTATTTATTTATGGCTGTGTTGGGTCTTCGTTTCTGTGCGAGGGCTTTCTCTAGTTGTGGCAAGCGGGGACCACTCTTCATCGCGGTGCGCGGGCCTCTCACCATCGCGGCCTCTCTTGTTGCAGAGCACAGGCTCCAGATGCGCAGGCTCAGTAATTGTGGCTCACGGGCCCAGTTGCTCCGTGGCATGTGGGATCTTCCCAGACCAGGGCTCGAACCCGTGTCCCCTGCATTGGCAGGCAGATTCTCAACCACTGCGCCACCAGGGAAGCCCCATTATTCTCTTTTGATACACACTGTTTCTTTCTTACTGCTGTGTTGCAGTAACAAATTAACCCTGAAATTTTAGTGGCTTAATACAGTAATAACTTATTATTGACTCAATAAAATGATGACATTCAGGGAATCTTCCTCTATTTGGGGGCACTGAAATCAGAAATATGTAGCCTTCAGGTCATAATGTCAGGGGAGTAAAGTCTGAATGAACACATAGAATACTATTAAGGACCAGGCCTACATAATTTTCACTCACATCACATTGTCTGTAACCCAGTCAGTTAATCTAACAGCCAGGAAGTTTGGAGAATGGGTTTATAAAAAGGAAAATAAAATAATATTTGATAAAGAGTACATACCTTCGTTACTACCAAAATTGTAATCTCCAAGATATTTATTGGTGATACCATTGCCTTTATATTACTCGTACTTATCTAAAGTTCTCTCTGTTTTCTCATGTTTACTATTATTGTCTCTGCTGCAGTAATTGATCCCAAAGCTATAATTGATATTCATAACCTCCTTCTTTTACTGGCTATTCTAGGTGCTACTCACCCTCAGTCAACAATTCTGCTGATCTAGGGGTTCAGATCTTCATCCATGTTGGGATAACTCAGATTTTCATCCTGGTTACCATACCCTTTCAGACCATACTTGCTGTAATTGTCCACCTAAATTTATCACTGAGCATGAGAGAATCAAGAGGAACCTCAGTGCGTCCTGATTTCAAACACACTCCTCCCTACCCCAGTAGCATAGCAGCAACACTTTCACCTCAATATAGTAAGTCAACTACTTCTGCTAGAGTAGTAATTCCTTTCTTTCCCTGCTAGTCCACTGGCATAGCAGTGGACAAAATAACCAGTGGCAGATAGACCTCCAGGCTTAAGAGAACTGTATTGTGTGCCCTGGTAGAAGTGCCCTCCCTCTAAAATTGGAACTCTAGTTAAGTTTGGAGGAAAAGTGGTAAAAATTACCCAAGTGAGTCAATAGTATTCACTGATGGTGAAAAGTATGTACTCCTACTTTTACTCTCAGAGACATCTGCTCTACTGTTGAGGATATAGTACCATATAATAGCTGTTGGCTTAGACTTGAATTCCACACGGATTCATCCCAAAGAGCTCAATTCAAATGTATCTTTTATGAAGTCATTCTAATGTTCTATCAGGAAATAGTTTCTAAAAGATGCAGTATAATATAGGACAAATGGATCTCATGTTCCTATATTTAAATATTTCTTTCACTGTCAAATAGGCTCATTAACCCAAAACTATGTTATGATAATTCCATGATCATAAATTTGATACTTTGTGAGCCTGAGATAGTGACACTAGCTGAGACAGTGAAGATAAACCTATATCCAGAAAGCATGTTAACCATGTTCTTGCATGCAGTGTCTGAAATAAGGAAGAAAATGAGAATTATGTCATGAGAAAATGATCATTCTAAAATTTGTTTATTTTATTTTATTGTCATTGGTAGCATGTTTCAAAAGATTACTAAAGACAGATATTCTTTAACCTTGAGAGTTGTTGGTTGGATATTATTCCTATTAAACAACAATCATATCCTCTAATACAGCTTCTCATTTCATCTTGTAAACTAGTTCATTTGATTCTGATTAACTGCTACCAAAGATCCATTTGTTAGACATCTACTACGTGTAAAGCACTTCGGTAGGTGCATGATCTGAAAAGCTCACAATTTATTGGCAGAGATAAGAGACAATAGCAATAATACAAGACTAATTCATAAGAATAAACAGTATTATGGAAGCACTGATATGAGAATAATTTATTTTATCTAGGAAGTTAGGAAATGATCACAGAAGAAGTGACAATTGGGTTGGGCAATGAAAAATGAGTTGAATCAAGTCATAAAAAACTATAGGAGCAAAGATATGGAGGAATGAAAGTTTGTGATATGAAAGCTTGTGATATATTTGGGAAAGAGAGAATAACTCAGGGTTAGAATTCAGTATGAATAGAAGTAGTAGGGAATATAGGACCAGAAAAATACGTTAAATGACATATTATTAATATCTAATGTTTGTGAAAATATGTGACTATCTGGATGTTCTTGAAACAAAAGAAGTATGGAAAAAAGTAGCATGAAATCCTGGAGAGTTTTTGAGCCAGATTACAAAACTTTGAGTGGAATGATAAAGAAGTGATAAAAAATTGAGAGCAAATAAAACATTTTTGAGAACACAAGTAACATAATTACTGAAGGAGGGGACAAGAGAGTGGAATCAGGGAAAACAACTACCAATTAATTAGATGAGGCCAGATAATACATTAAAAAACATATGAAGTATAGAGTAACAAAAGGTAAGGATATAAGATAACGGATGTGATACTATCTTATAGTAAAACAAATGTGAATTGCTGATAATAGCAGATATTGTAAGTGACTCACCCATCTCCCCTCAGCCTTTACCACTTCCCTGCACTCTGGAGCAAATTCCAACTGCCAACGCCTCTGATTCTTTGCTGTCAAGTTGTCCATGACCACCAGAGGCTGTTCTGCCTTCCAGATGGTTAGGCTAGAAGTACTGGTGAATCAGTAGTCTTTAGGATCCCTTAATGAATAGCCGATGGAACTATATGAATCATTACCCCCATCTCCCTTGTCCCCTGAGTGGGATAATTCTCAAGTGCTTGTTCTTCTCTGTCTCCCTCAATTCTTCAACAAGTTTAAGTTCCAGGTGCTCACATGGTAACATACTTATTGGCTTTACTCCCTTCCTTGTATTATCTATGTTCTCTCCAACGCTGTTCCCAGAATCACTCCCCAAATATACTACTTGCATTCTAATTGTTTTTTTCAAGACCTTCTTGTAGGAGAACCCAAATTAAGACAGTTTTGCTGGAAATAGTCCTACACATTCTCAGATTGAAACACTAACAAGGAATCTATTTCTAGGAGTATATCACCAATGCTTCAATTGAAGTGGCTAGAGATAATTCCTGGCACACTTTAACATCACAGTTACTAATGTTCTTACCTGAGAAGAATTAAGACAAAATATGAATAAAGTGGAATGCACTGGTGTATTGCTTTTCTATGGCATCCATAACAAGTTACTGCAAATTTAGTGACTTAAAACAACACAACTTTATTACCTTTGAGTTCTAAAGAAGACCAGTATGGATCTCAATAGACTATCAGGTGTCAGTAGGTCTGTGTTCCCTCTGGAGGTTCTAAGGGAGCATCCATTTTCTTACCTTTTCATCTTTTAAGAGGCAACGTACATTCCTTGGCTTCCTGTTACCTTCAAAACCAGTAATGTTGCCTGTCTCTCACTATTCTTCCATAGCCACATTTTCCTCTGACCCTACATAAGTCCTGCTTTTAAGAACCCATGTGATTGGGAAAGGAGTAGGGGGAGGGATAAATTAGGAGTTTGGGATGAAAATATACACACTACTATATATAAAATAGATAACCAACAAGGATCTACTGTATAGCACAGGGAACTATACTCAATATCTTATAATAACCTATAATGGAAAAAAACTTAAAAAAGAATATATATATATGTAACTGAATCACTGTTCTGTACACCTGAAACTAACACAACATTGTAAATCAACTATATTTCAATAAAGATTTAAAAAAAGAATACATGTAATTATATTGGTTCTACACTGATAATATAAAATAATATTACCATCTGAAGGCCATTAACTTAATCACATATGCAAATTACCTTTTTCCATGTAAACTAACATTCACAAGTTCTGGGAATTAAGATGGGGACCTTTGGAGGACATTATTCTGTCTACCTCAACTGGCTTGTGGAAAAAACCAAACATTTAAGAGATATGTGGACAATGGTACTTACAAAGACTGTGTGGTTTGTTGGTTTGAGTTAACTGCTATCAAAGCATAGAAGGAAAAAAATTATAGATTCAGGTCAGGTATTAACAACTCAATGTTAAATGTGAAAAACGGAAGCTATCTATGGTTACATTTAAAGAGACGGTTATCTCATGCAGGCAGAAGGCAGACTGAGCTGAAAATGAGACTGGAATCTTACTGTGGTAGAAGCAGAGTTGAATTTATATCACCAATAAGTTTTATAGGAAAGATAAAGATGTGATAGGCAAAGCGTGAGCAAAGATATAGGAGAAGAACATAGGTGTGGACATACTTTAAAGCTTTGAACAATCAATTACTCTAAAATTTCTGGTTCTGCAGGAAGGAGTAGGCCATGTGGGTTTGAATTATTTTATTCTGAAAGTCCTCCAGGAAAGGAAATTTTCCCGGAATGCAAATGGGAACCAATTGTCCTATGGTGGAAAAATGGTAATAAATTGCTACTAATGAAGTGGCTGGTATTCAGCGTCTGTCAATGTCATGGCTCAAATAGAGCACAATGCAGACTGTTTTATGTTTTCAAGTGATATTTGAAAACAAGACAGAACAAAACTTAAGTAAGTCCAGTGACAAGCGATAAAAATGATTAAATGGATAGAATTAAGCTCCCAAGGTTAATGAAGTAAGAATTGTTTATCAAAAGAAAAAAAAAAAAAAGAAGGGCCCAGGATAACATTATCTCAAAGATCTAAAAGTATATATTGGGTCCATTGTTCTTTCTCAAAATTGCTTTGGCTATTCAGGGTCTTTGTGTTTCCACACAAATTGTAAAATATTTTTGTTCTAATTCTGGGAAGAATGCCACTGGTAATTTCATAGGGATGCATTGAATCTGTAGATTGCTTTGGGTAGTATAGTCATTTTCACAATATTGATTCTTCCAATCAAAGAACGTGGCATATTTCTCCATCTGTTTATGCTGTTTTTGATTTCTTTCATCAGTGTTTTATACTGTTCTGAGTACAGATCTTTTGCTAGGTAGGTTTATTCCTCAGTATTTTATTCTTTCCATTGTGATGGTAAATGGGATTGTTTCCTTAATTTCTTTTTCTGATTTTCTGTTGTTAGTGTACAGGAATGCAAGAGATTTCTGTGCATTAATTTTTTATCCTGAAACCTTACCAAATTCATTGATTAGTTCTAGTAGTTTTCTGGTCACATCTTTAGGATTTTCTATGTATAATATCATGTCATTTGCAAACAGTTTTACTTCTTCTTTTCCAATTTCTTTTTATTTCTTTTTCTTCTCTGACTGCCATGGCTAGGACTTCTAAAACTATGTTGAGTAAGAGTGGCAAGAGTGGACATCCTTGTCTTGTTTCTGATCTTAGTGGAAATGCTTTCATATTTTCACCATTGAGAATGATGTTTGGGTTTGTCATATATGGTCTTTATTATGTTGAGGTAGGTTCTTTCTATGCTCATTTTCTGGAAAGTTTTTATTATAAATGGGTGTACAATTTTGTCAAAATCTTTTTCTGCATCTATTGAGATGATCATATGGTTTTTATTCCTTAATTTATTAATATGGTGTATCACATTGATTGATTTGCATATACTGAAAAATCCTTGCATTCCTGGGATAAATCCTACTTGATCATGCTGTATGATGCTTTTAATGTGTGGTTGGGTTCTGTTTGCTGGTATTTTGTTGATGATTTTTACATCTATGTTCATCAGTGATATTGGTCTATCAGGCTTCCTGACTTCAAACTATACTGCAAAGTTACAGTAAGGTACAGGATAGAAAGCTCAGAGGTAAACCCATGCACATATGGGCACCTAATTTATGACAAAGGAGCCAAGAACATACAATGGAGAAAAGACAGCCTCTTCAATAAGTGGTGCTGGGAAAACTGGACAGCTACATGTAAAAGAATGAAATTAGAACACTCCCTAACACCATACACAAAAATAAACTCAAAATGGATTAAAGACCTAAATGTAAGACCAGACACTATAAAACTCTTAGAGGAAAACATAGGCAAAACACTCTTTGACATAAACCACAGCAAGTTCTTTTTTGACCCACCTCCTAAAGAAATGAAAATAAAACAAAAATAAACATATGGGACCTAATTAAAATTAAAAGCTTTTGCACAGCAAAGGAAACCATAAACAAGATGAAAAGACAACTCTCAGGGTGGGAGAAAATATTTTCAAATGAAGCAATGGACAAAGGATTAATCTCCAAAATATACAAACAGATCATGGAGCTCAATATAAAAAAAAACCAAATAACTCAACTATAAAAATGGGTGGAAGTCCTAAACAGACATTTCACCAAAGAAGACATACAGATGGTCAAGAGACACATGGAAAGATGCTCAAAATACCTAGAAATAAACCTGTCTAAAGAGGCAAAATACTTGTACTCAGAAAACTATAAAACAGTGATGAAAGAAATCAAAAATGACATAAACAGATGGAGAATATACCATATTCTTGGATTGGAAGAATCAATATTGTGAAAATGACTATACTGTCTAAAACAATCTACAGATTGAATGCAATACTTATCAAACTACCAATGGCATTCTTCAGAGAATTAGAACAAAAAATCTTACAATTCCTATGGAAACACAAAAGACCCAGAATAGTCAAAGCGATCTTGAGAAAGAAAAACGGAGTTGGAGGAATCAAGCTCCCAACTTCAAACTATACTACAAAGCTACAGTAATCAAGACAGTATGGTACAGGCATACAAACAGAAATATAGATCAATGGTACAGGATAGAATGTCCAGAGATAAACCGATGCACATATGGGCACCTAATTTATGACAAAGGAGCCAAGAACATACAATGGAGAAAAGACAGCCTCTTCAATAAGTGGTGCTAGGAAAACTTGACAGCTACATGCAAAAGAATGAAATTAGAACACTACCTAACATTGTACACAAAAATAAACTCCAAATGGATTAAAGACTTAAATGTAAGACCAGACAATATAAAACTTTTAGAGGAAAACATAGGAAAAACACTCTTTGGCATAAAGCACAGCAAGATCTTTTTTGACCCACCTCCTAGAATAAGGGAAATAAAAACAAAAATAAACAAATGGGACTTAATTAAACTTAAAAGCTGTTGCACAGCAAAGGAAACCATAAACAAGACAGAAAGACAACACTCAGAATGGAAGAAAATATTTGCAAATGAAACAACAGACAAAGGATTAATCTCCAAAATATACAAACAGATCATGGAGCTCAATACCAAAAAAACAAACAAGCCAATTAAAAAATGGACAGAAGACCTAAATAGACATTTCACCAAAGAAGACATACAGATGGTCAAGAAGCACATGAAAAGATGCTCAACATCACTAATTATCTGAGAAATGCAAATCAAAACTACAATGAGGTATCACCTCATGCCAGTCAGAATGGCCATTATCAACAAAGCTAGAAACAATAAATGCTGGAAAGGCTGTGGGGAAAAGGGAACCCTCCTACACCATTGGTGGGAATGAAAATTGATACAGCCACTATGGAAAACAGTATGGAAGTTCCTTAGAAAACTAAAAATAGAACTACCATATGACCCAGAAATCCCACTGCTGGGCATATACCCTGAGAAAACCATAATTCAAAGGGACACATGTACCCCAGTGTTCATTGTAGCCCTATTTGCAATAGCCAGGGTATGGAAACAACCTAAATGTCTAACGACAGAGGAATGGAAAAAGATGTGGTACATGTGTACAATGGAATATTACTCAGCAATAAAAAAGGAATGAAATTGGGTCATTTGTAGACATGTGGATGGACCTAGAGTCTGCCATACAGACTGAAGTAAGCCAGAAAGAGAAAACCAAATATTGTATATTAATGCATATATGTGGAATCTAGAAAAATGATACAGATGAACCTATCTGCAGGGCAGGAATAGAGATGTAGATGTAGAGAATGGACATGTGGACACAGAGGGGGAAGGGGAAGGTGGGAAGAATTGGGAGATTAGGACTGACATATATACACTACTATGCGTAAAATAGATAGCTAGCTGGAACATGCTATAAAGCACAGGAAGCTCAGCTCGGTGCTCTGTGATGACCTAGATAGGTGGGATGGGGTGGGTGGGAGGGAGGTTCCAGAGGGAAAGGATATTGGTATACACATAGCTGATTCATTTCATTGTACAGCAGAATCTAATACAACATTGTAAAGCAATTATACTCCAATTATAATAATAAAAGTATACTAAGGGTTATTTATTAAGTGAGTGTGCTGATCAACTGAGCTCTGTTTGAACAACAAAAAATGAAAAGTAAATTTCCCTAAGAATTTTCTTAGATATAAGTTGAATATGTTTGATTACTAGAATTATTCATTTGTCAAATAAACAAAAAAGACGTGGTGAGGCACGTTTTGCTTGGACACCTTTCACAATTGCTTAAATGGATAGATTAGACGTTTACCCAACTGGAGACATGAGAATGGATCCATGGCTTTCAAATTCTAAGACTTTTTTTTAACATTAAAAGATGATTTGGATCAGATATCAGATTTCCAAAGCCAAAGTGAAGGGAAACATTGATCCATTATTAATTTCATAAATATATTGATTGATATATTTCACCAGTGATGGTGAAAAAATCAAGATACGTTGGCCAAACTCTTGAGTTTTATTTCACTTCTACTTTGACCTTCTAATTGGGATTTAGGGATATTGAAGCTATTTATATTAGAACATCATAAATGAAAACAAATGGTTTATTGTAACAGTGATCTGTGTATTTTGTGAGTATTGAATAGTTCAGATTTAAACCTGAAGAGAATGCTCTTGTTGAAAGGCAAGAAATAGCTAGGGTAGGGTGTCTGCTGTTGGATATGTAGAAAACTGTCAAGAATAAATCTCTCACTCCCAACTTATTGTGAACTGTGGTTATTTGGACAGCCAGAGGGAGGCAAGAGATAAAAGACTCCACACTAAGAAGCAAGCTATAAGAATATCAACAGAGTGACCGCATCAGTGAAATATGATGAACAAACTTACAGGCATAGTTTATGTGAAAAGATTCTCCATATAATAGAAACTGTGAGTATTATGGGAACATTATAAACTGTAGGATAACTGTAAGATAATGTGATATTGTAGATTATTGTGATTTGTATGTTGTATGTGTATATGTGTGAATAGATATTTATTTTATTTTTATATGACAAAAGGAAAGAACTTATATGAATTGTATGGTTATTATACTTCCTATTGTGCACTTTGAATGGATCTTTTACACGTGCTGATTGTGTAACAGCATGCATAAACCAGTTGGAAAATACTGGTTAACTGACAAAAAAAGATTTTCCATAGTTGGATACATTACTTTATACATTTGTTAATATTTCCTCAAATCTCAATAGAAACATCTTTTTTTTTTTTTTTTTTTTAAGAGCTTTTTTTTTTTTTTTTAAATTTTATTTATTTATTTATTTATGGCTGTGTTGGGTCTTCGTTTCTGTGTGAGGGCTTTCTCTAGTTGCGGCAAGTGGGGGCCACTCTTCATCGCGGTGCGCGGGCCTCTCACTATCGTGGCCTCTCCCGTTGCGGAACACAGGCTCCAGACGCGCAGGCTCAGCAATTGTGGCTCACGGGCTTAGTCGCTCCGCGGCATGTGGGATCCTCCCAGACCAGGGCTCGAACCCGTGTCCCCTGCATTGGCAGGCAGATTCTCAACCACTGCGCCACCAGGGAAGCCCGAAACATCTTTAACTATTGAGAAATTCTAAAAAGCATGGCGTTAGATAAATTTTTGCAAAAATCTAATTTTTACTTGAAAATGCCAGTTTTCTCATTTGCAGAAAATACTATCAGATGTTTTCTTAAGGTGGCAGGTTTGCTTCATCTTTTGTCTGGTTGGGTTTCTTTCAAATATTCAATTCTGAATAATCATAATTTGTCAGTCTGTTGTATCTTCAAGTAAAATGGTGCTTTATGAATAAAAGGACTAGTTCAGCTAGCAACTGAAACCATCACACAAGGGCTTTACTTAGAGACAAACATCAGAAGAGCTTTATGCACATTCTTCATTTTGTCACACAGAATGTTAAAGTGACATATATACTCAAGGGTCAATATTAACAGAACTAATAGTTTTTATCATTTTATCAGGGACATTCATAAGTAAAATTGGTTTCTCTGCACTTGTGTGTGTGTGTATGTGTGTGTGTGTGTGTGTGTGTGCGTGCGCATGTTGCATGGCAGTGAGGAATACAATGACTGAAATTTTGTTGCCACTGCCTTGATTTATGATGTCACTAGCAGCTGTATCCACCATTGTTTCTGCACTATCAACAAATGTGAAAATGTCAACACAGTAAAAAAGACACTAAATGTTTTAGTGTTATTATAAAAATCACTGTGACCTTGAGGAGTCTCTGAATGATTTCCAATGCCTCAAGAGGACTATGGATACCTGTCAATGTCTGGCCCACTGCCTAAGGTGGGTCTGCGGTAGAGGAAGAGTGTATCTTCAAATTTGAATCCTATTAGTGACTGTGACTGACCCAGCACATTTGTCCCTGTGCTAAAAAACACCTAGAGAAACAACCAACACTAATGTAGATGTTACACAATGCTACCACATTAGAGGTTACCACGCTAGCCTGTACTCTTTCTTTGTTTAAATCTAGTCTCTCCAAATTTAGTGTCTAATCTCTTCATTCTAGACCTCTGACCCCAAGTCTGTTTCTTGGTTTCTTGTTCTCAACTTATTTTTTCTGCCTGGCTATCACATGAATAATATTTTGAGTATGTTTCCAGTTCATCCTTAAACTGGGATTTCTCTCACCAGTGCACATCCCTCCTAAGTTATCCCCTATTGAAGCATGGCCTAGATTTGTGAACAGGAGATAGGATGAAATGTCCACAGTTTACTAGTGGTAATTTTCCTCCAGGGGAACACATCATTATCCAATACCTCCTCTAATATATAAGGTTTTTATCAATTATTAATTCACCTGACAAATATTTTCAGAGATTAATGACTTTTTGAAATTCAGATACAGTACCTAAGTGGCATTTCCCAACGCCTGAGTATAAGAATCCTATAGATAAAGAAACATACATATATATTACCTATGATAAGTACTGGTGATCATGGATTCTCTTTCTAAGGAAACAAACCACTATTTTTCAGGTCCATATTTTCTAATATATACAACCAACATTATTTCTCTTTTTAAAAGCTAACAAAATAGTCACTTATTTCCAAAATTCTAATTTGTCTTAATATTACATTATTTTGGAACATTGGTTCACCAAACTTATCTCTGAATTTTCTCCTTATAGCAGAAATGCATACTTTTGGACTTGGAGTGTTGGATTCATTTAAACCATCTATGAATTTTCTTATAATCTTATTTTATGTATTAAAATCAAATTCCTTTTTATTCCATTTGTTTGCATAGTTATTTTATCATCATTATTGTTGGTGTTAAAGAAAATCCATGGACCATATACACAGGTATGTCATTCGTGACTTACCACTTTGAGGCTAGGTGTTTTTAATCAACAATTCAGTTTTGTTATTTTAAAAATTAAAAAAAAATCTAAGTTATAGAGTTGTTGGTGGAACTCTACTAACAGAGAGCCAGGACTACAGAAAGGATATCACTATGTTAGGTCCCTCTTTCTTTAATGTGGACAGCAAGAAGAAGGCACCAACAGAAGTGCGGCAATTTGTTTAGCCAATTCATTTGGATTGTAAGTTCTTCAAAATTAAGAACTGTTTTTAATCATCTTTGTATCTTCAGAAACAGAAATAATGCTAGGCATACAGTTGTCAATAAAAAAAGGTTTTGTTGACCTAAACTATAATTGTAAATAAAATAGAAACAGTATTTTCTCTCTTGTCATCCTGTGTACATATTGACCAACTGCCTCAACATCAGGATTAAGACTTTATTTTATAAGAAAGTTACTTTACACAAAATAAAATTTATAAATGTCTTTTTGAAAATTTTATATTTTTTCAAGGTTTTCTCACTCTGGGTATTAGAATTTCTGACAATATTCTACCAATCTCAGTCATTAACTTGTATGTGACCATATTTGTGTTTCTTCTTTGTCATCTTTATGTGCCTCTTCAAGGGAAGAAGAGTATTGAAGAAGAGGGAATGTGAATCCTGGACTTTTCTCATTAACACATTTGGTACTTTGGTCTTAACAGTTTCATTACAAAAGAGACAAAATAACAATACAATCTGGATAATCTGTTTAGATCTCTAAGTCTAACACTGAGAAGTTATTTCAGAAAAACATAATCACCCAACTAGTTCTGAACAATGGTTTTGGTTTTCTTCTAGTCACAGGCTTCCCTTTCTCTGGATGCTTGTGGGAAAGTCTATGGCTGAACTTTTATCAGTATCCTAATGCCTACTGAAACCTGGGATAACTTCTGTCTGATTTTTAGTCTGTTCCTAAAATACTTATCAAGCATTGCCTGAGAAAAGCCAGTAGAAATTTTCTGAGAAATCTGGAGAAAATCTCACTTTCACTATGTCCCTCATCCTCCACCATGTTTGAGCTCTTTACAGTATTTGTTCCACTTTCCCTGAATTGGTAGACAGTGACAGAATGCTCCTGAAATATTTACTTGGGTCCCTACACATCACTAGGGTGTTGACTTGACTGCTGGCTCCACAAAAGACATGACGAGAAACCTGTCACTTCCTCCTCCCATAATTTCATAACCTTGACAGTTCAGACCTTAACAGAGATGGTCCCCAGTTTACAAGAGTTGGACTTAAGATTTTTTGACTTTACAACAGTGGGAAAACCATATGCATTCAGTAGAAACCATACTTCAAACTTTCAATTTTGATCTTTTCCCAGGCTAGTGATATGCAGTATGATACTCTCTCGTGATACTGGGTGGAGCAGTGAGCCACAACTCCCAGTCAGCCATGCAATCAGGAGGAAAAAACAACACACTACAACCATTCTGTACCCATACGACTATTCTATTTTTCACTTTCAGTACAGTATTCAATAAATTACACAAGATATTCAATAATATATTATATAATAGGCTTTTTGTTAGATCATTTTGCCCAACTATAGGCTAATGTATGTGTTCTGTACACATTTAAGATAGGCTAGGCTAAGCACTCTAGAGCCCACGAGCCACAACTACTGAGCCTGAACGCCACAACTACTGAAGCCCATGCGCCTAGAGCCCGTGCTCCGCAACAAAGAGAAGCCACCACAATGAGAAGCCGGCACGCCGTAATGAAGAGTAGCCCCGCTCGCCGCAACTAGATAAAGCTTGCGTGCAGCGATGAAGACCCAATGCAGCCTAAAATAAATAAATAAATAAATAAATAAATAAATTTATTAAAAATAAAAGATAGGTTAGGCTAAGCTATGATGTATGGTAACTTAGGGGTATTAAATGCATTTCCAACTTAATGATATTTTCAACTTAATGATGAGTTTATTCGGACATAACCCCATCCTAAGTTGAAAAGGTCTGTGTTATTATTTGAATAATGACAGTTTGGAGCTTTAAATTTTTTTGTCCAGGAAACAAAATTCAGGCAAAAATTTCTCAAACCATGGTCCTTGAATTATTTGAACAGAATCACATGGAATATTTATTTAAAAAATACAGATTCCTGAGCCTATCCAGATTCCATAAATCAGTGTCTTTGAGGGCATCTCTGAAGAATTTGCTTTTTTTCACAGGAAACCCAGGTGGTTGTTTTTCCAACATCAAGTTTAAAACCACTGCTCTGTCCTGTATTCCTGAGGCTGAGATTTGGGAGTTTGTAGACAAAGGGACATTAAACTTCTCCTTTATAGAAGGGATCAAGGGTAAATATTTTCCCAAAATCTGTTTAAGGGGTGTGTGTGTGTGTGTGTTTTGAAGTGGAAAATACAAATATTAATCTTATGTGATATTCTGAAGTTAGACAATGTATCAAAATCTTGACTTATGAAAGTAAGAGAGGAAGCAGAATTAATCTACCTTATCCATTCTAACTGCATTTTGTCACCCAGATTACTCTTTTTTGGTTAAGTTCATTTATATCCCTTGAACCCATCTCTCATTAGGGAATGAGAGGAAGAGACTGAAGAAAAAAGAAGGAAAAAAGCATAAAGATTGTAGTAAGAGGTTTGTCCCCCTTAAAATTAGAGATACTGAATTAAACAGGCTAAGAAAAGAGCAGAAACACACATTGCTTAAAAAGTATATTAATAATAAAATAAAATACATGTCCATATCAATAAAATAAAAAACTTCTCTGATGCCCCTCACAGTATCAGAAGTTGTAATGAAATCTGGCAAAAATGTAATGAGCTTTCTGGGTAATGACTAAATATAGAAAATACAGAGGAAAAGAAAAATTATATTATAAACCATGTAGAATATCCCAATATGCCAGTCAGCAGGCAACTTCAAGTAGATTAATAAATATTTTGAAGTGATATTAAGACAAGAGGATATGACATTACATTAAAAAATATGGTAATGTTACAAAAGCAATAGCATTTATTACAATGTATTTCCCAGAGCACATTCTGTATATTAAAATATAGATATACACTATCTTCGAAATTACTACATACAATAAATGCTTTACAGATTAGCTCACATAATAAGAGACTTAGTTTTCTTCCCTCCTATTACCTTTACTCCAACCTGAACTTTCTATTTGTATATTTGTACATATTTTCAACATTGGTATTGAAACTGAGCAGGACTCTGTGGGGCTCCTGGCATGAAAGCCTTTCTGTTT
Organism: Balaenoptera musculus; assembly: GCF_009873245.2. NCBI lineage: Eukaryota > Metazoa > Chordata > Mammalia > Artiodactyla > Balaenopteridae > Balaenoptera > Balaenoptera musculus. The sequence goes on from NC_045792.1 coordinate 28,150,298, forward strand.
CCCCCTCTACCCCCTGTTTCTTGTTTGTAGGGAATAGGTTTCAGCCTCCATGACCTTCCCTGAGTTCCAAAGGGCAAGTTCAAACAATTGCTAAGCAGGGAAGGGAGGGGATGAAGAGACAAAGGAGGAGCAGTCAAGAAGCAATAGTGAAGCCTTGGGACAGGCTCCTGGTTCTGCCTCAAGGGATACACATATCAATATCTTTGAGGTCTTCTGCAGAACAAAACCTCCTAACAAATGGAAGAATTTAACTACCTGATGAAGCATTCTTTATTCCGGAGAGAAAGTCACAGTTTGATAACCTCAAGAGCCACAGAAGCTCATCAGTAGACCACCTGAGGCCAGATTAAAGGAATGCAGGCCCTGCACACACCCTGATCCTTATCAGCAACACTGCTCTTGAACCATCACTATAAAACTTCTCACCAAATCCCGCCAAGTTGGACACACAGTCTTGAGGGCATTAGCCCACTGTGTCCCCTTTTGCCTGGCAAGGCAATAAAGCTATTATTTCCCCTTCACCCAAAACTCTGTCTCTGAGATTCGATTTGGCACCAGTGCACAGAGGCTGAGTTTTCAGCAACTGTATTAATAAGGAACACATTAGTATTTCCTATGCCAAATGCTAGTGATGCTAAGGACCCTCTCCTCCCCTAAGGTTGCTCTCAGGAAAATGTGCAACATAAGATTTTCAGTCTGTAGTATGATGACTTTAAGTAAATATATACTTCTCTAAAATGAAAGTAAACATTTTAGGTTTGAGCTTACATTATAAAAGTCTTTGTATGCAAATAAAATAATTTCAGAGACCCTGGGACAAATGGGTAAAATGATGTAAAATATTAGTCCATAAACACTTCAGACTTTGAAACTATCAATGTTAGAGATTTGAAAGGATGTCTGCATTGCAACAGGAAAATCTATGCCTTAATAAACTACATATTCACAATCTTCAAGTGAAAGTTTCAAATGTTTAAATTCTGTTGGCACCAGTTAAATTACAAAATAAGTGAGTCTATTGTTAACATCTATTATATGGACATGTTTTGTTACTAAACTCAAGTTTGTGTGCCCGATGCACAGTGAGGCCAAACAAACCAAAACATTGCCATTTGGATCAGAGAAAGGTTTATTGCAGGGCCAAGCAAGGAAAACAGTTGGCTCATGCTCGAAAACAAACAAACAAACAAAAAACATAAAAACAAACAAAAAATCCCTGATGGTTTTTGGGGAGAAGTTTTTATAGGCAAAATTTGGGGTGAGGACTGCATGGTGTGTGACTTTCTTCTGATTGGTTGGTGGTGAGGTAACAAGGTGGTGTTCCAGGAATCTTTTGTCAGTCTGAGGTTACCATCCTCCACGGGGGTGGGGGCCCAGAACTCAAAGAAACATTGTTATGTATATCCCTTGAGGAGAAATCAGAACCCTGTCCCAGGGCTGCACTATTGTTTCTTGACTGCTCTTCCTTTGTTTCTGCATTCCCTCCCTTCCCTGATAAGCAACAGGGAATATGCCCTTTGGAACTCACGGAAGGTCAGGGAGGCTGAAGCCTATTTCCTACAAAGAAGAAATGGTGACACAAAAAGGATTTGTACCTGGGAGAGCCCCAACAGGGTCCTGTTCCATTTCAGTTTCATTCACAATTGTAAATCCAGGCACCTGCTACAGTTTCTGGTACTTAATGTAGGATCAAATATTTGTTAAGCATTGAATAAAAACATGTTTATTTATTAAATTTTAGTTTCAGGTACATTTTATTATTTGGTCATCAAAAACTCAGTGAGGTTTTATGCAGCACATTACATATAGTGCAATTTTAATTTTCAAAAATAGCTATATTTTTAACTTTATTGCTTGAGAACTTTCTTTTGGATTTGTCTCATTCTGAGAAGACCCATTAGTTTAATGTAAATTACTTCTTCTTCTTTAGTGTCAGTGGCAGATTACCTCCTTTAGCGATAAAACCTTCATCTAGATAAGGGAACTTAAACATGAAGAGGGGAAGTAACTTTGCCAGGTCACCCAGCAGTTAATGATGGAGTAACAATTTGACCTAGGCAGTCAAAATTTTATGCCTGCCCAAGATTTAGATGACATAAAATAATCAAAAGAGTACAGCTGCATGCAATTATAGGGAGAAAGAAATTCTAGAAAGGGAAGAAAATAGTATTTATAATGTTAACATAGCTAATCCAACAGAGCATTCGAGGACAGTGAGGGCTAAGAAAAGTCCCTACAAAATTGAGTATAAGGCCACTTTGCAAGAAGTTAGGATGGGAGTGCAAGGAAGAGGAAGACAATGAGAATAAATTATTTTAAAATTATTTTTGACAGTTAAAGAAAGGACAGTTAACCAGGTCAAAGGAAGACTTTTTAAAAATACAGGTAAAAAGTGGATGTATAGGGGCAGAAAAGCTAGTAGTGAGGGAGAGATGGAAAAACACAAGAAAGAGACACTAGAGAAAGTAAAGCATTGATAGAACAATTTCTCAGAGGAGAAGAACAAGGGCACACATGGAGGTGGTATTACATAGAATAGATAATTTGTCTGCATCCACCACTTAATCATTAGATATCTATAAACTTCATTTATGCACCATGGAGTCAGTTAGGAAAGAGTAATAAATATCATTGTGAATAGTGTAAAGTGGTAGAGTCATGAAAAATCAGCTAATTTAAACATAACCCTAAACACTTATTTCACTGACTAGAAGAGGTATTGAAACCTTTTTTAGCATAATGTTTTTGATGGTTTTTATGGGGACAAGGATTCTCAGTCTGTTATCCACATAGAAAATTGAATGAATCAGTGTTCCCAAAATGTAATATTAAGATTCACACCACACAGAGAGTGTGTATGTTTAACCTTTACAAAAATAGCTTGAGGGAAAGAAATTTTTTCAATACTTCAGTTAAAAGCCATTGGAAATGTACCCTTCTCAAAAAGTAATTGATTCAAGTAATATTGCTGAACTAAAGAGTGGCAAGTATGTAGGTTTACACTAGAGTCAGTACTCTATGTTGTGTTACATTTTGATTTTTTAAATAAATAAAACTGAGTGAATTTGAGTTAATTTAAATTAATATTTGTCTTTGTAGCATGAATGCCCTAAGAGATCTAGAAGTACTGAGAAAGAAGAACACTATACAATACTTACATGCTGTTAAAAAAATAGAAGAAAATGTTATATTTGCTCTACCTCATATATAAGTGAGGTAGAGCATTTTGTTCTATAATGAACAAAAATTTCCTAATAAAGACAATGAAACTAGAAAGGGAGAGGGTTTGTCAAATTGAACTGCAGGAATTATAAGAATTCATCACTTGAAAAGGACATTACAAAAGCTAACCTGCCATTAACACAAAATTGTCTCTCCAGGGCCCATTTCAACATTCAATAAACACCTCTTATGTGCCAACCTTTAGGTTTGCAAAGATAAATAAGATATTTTCTATGCTCAAGAGAATTACAGTATAGAAGTAAAAAGATCAAGGAAATAAATTGTTTGTAGGTAATTAATACAAAATATTTTTTTCCAGTTATACAGCAAAAGCGTAGAGGAGGGAGTGAATAACCATAATATGTTGAGTTAGAGAAGGCCTCAGGGAGAAAGTCATCCTAAGGTGCGTGTATAAAATGTATTATAAATTTTACCAGGAAGACATAGCAAAAGGAGGGTGTCAACAAATATTTGAGACATGAAATAAAATGATGTATATATAGAAAGTATTTTAATACTTCTGAATGGTAACACACTTGTATGTACCTATAGCAGTAAAGACATGAGGAAGGTTGATGGATAATGTGACTGGAAAGGTGGGTAGGGGGGCAGATCAAGTGAGGTCTGTGTGTCAGGCCAAAATATTCCAATTTCAAACTGGAAGCATCAAGAAGTAGGGAAGAGAATTAAGTGGTAAGTCATATGACCAGATTTGGTTTTAGATAGTTCATGGTCGTAGAACATGTACAGTGGGACCAGATTAAGAACAGGGAGGTTATGTAGGAAGCCATTACAACAGTCCAGACAAAATAGAAGGAAAGAAGAATTGAGTTGAGAGACATGCATGTGGTAGAATTCCAAGAAATATTCTAAGATTGGATGTCAGGTTAAAGGATGAGTTGAAGATAATACTTGATGAGTGGCACAGGGCACTTAGTTGATACTAATATTTAAGTAATGTTTATCCCTGGATAGATGGTTTTAGCCATTGGTTCTCAGGGCTCTAAGACTGTGAGCTGACTCTAATTCATGTAAACCCTTATGTGACAGTTTTCAGACACTCAGGATGTATTTACTTTATAATGATAATGTCCCAGGTGCCCATGATTAGTGAGCATTGTCTTCTTCATAGACCCTTAGCTGCCACATAAATCAGCAGTATATGTGCTTCAGTGAGCATTTGTAAATAACTTAAAAATTAACTGCTCTAGTTGTTCAGATAATTCTGCAGAAGGATGAATTAAATTCAAGTTGCTCTGTGGTTTATTTGAAAGAATAGAGGGATATTGAACTCTATTAATTTGTGTAAAGTAGGACATATATGTTCATTTTATAGTTATAATAATCATAACTAACAAAAAATCTCCTTGATGTTTTGCTCTACAGCACTATACAAAATTAACTCCATCATATCAAAACAATATTCTTGGACTGTTTTACAAATGAAGATGTTATAAAGAATGAGGGTCATTTTTGTCCATATTCCTTTCATTGAGGGATTCACACAACATTTTATTTGACAGTTTGCCTCTCTGTGCTTATATCATCTTCAGGATGAGCTTTATAGAAAATAATGACTTGGTTCTAACTTAAAACCACTTGCATAACATTCCTGGGACCAAATTGTACTCAATCCTTGGCTCAGGTATTTTGGCTGCTGAAAAGAAAAGAAAATGATCCAAGAAGCTTTGAAATTTTATTGGTGACATTTTCTATTTTGAATGCTCAATCTCAGGTTTTTTAAAGGAAATATGTCTCATCTTAATTTCTATTTGTATTTCTGATGACTTCTAACTAATCCTATTTGTATCCCATCATGGAAAAGGTGGAACTCACTGTTCATAAGTTGACAAGGTTTGTATCATTGGCAAACCCAATCATTGGAAAATTAGTGATATGACATACAAACAAGAAATCATAAAATAACCTGGATATTATATCAAAAATGTTCCAATTTTATTGAGGTTTAATTTACACAAACTCAAAGCTATCCATTTTAAACATACAGTTGTTGAGTTGTGAAAATTTTATAATGTTGGGTAAACACTACCATTTCTCTCATTCTAAAAATTTCTTTTCTCTCTATTTGCAGTTAATTCCCTCACTAAACTCCTGACCCTAGGCAAACAATGATTTATTTTTGGTTACAATAGTTTGACTTTTCTAGAATTTTGTATAAGTGGGTTTATCTAATATCATTATGTATCCAAGATTTATCCTCATTGTGGTTCTGTCTATTGCTGAGTTGTATTCCACAGTATGGGTAAACCATAATTTGTTTATACATTCAATAATTTTTAGACATTTGGATTTTTAAAAGAATTTGGCTATTGTGAATGCGTTACAGTGGTCTAATAGGGGATGTTATCATAGAAACAATAGTAGCAGCAATGTGAGTAAGGAATGCAGGTGGCTTTTAGAAGCTGAACAAGTAGATCTTTCCTGGAAGCCTCCAGAAGGAATGCAGTCCTGCCAACACCTTAATTTTAGACTCTGTCCTTCAGAACTGTAAAGAATAAATTTGTGTTGTCTTAAGCCACTTGTCTGTGGTAATTTGTTACGATAGCAGTGGACTAATACAGATTTTGGTTTGTCAATGTTTTAGTGTGGAAAGATGTCTTTATTTCTCTTGGTGGTGGAAAAGCGGAGTCATACAGTAAGTGTATAGGTATTATTTCAAATAATCAAATTACCTTAAAACACACTGTGTGCCAAGGGGAGGAAAATTATATGTCCAAGATTGTTCTATGTGACTTGTCACTGAAGTTAACTTTAACAGGATAAATTAATTTTTGCGACTAAAAATATGAGCATGGGAGTCAAACAGAACTACATCTTACTACCTTAGTAATTAATGTGGAGAAAGCTACATATCCTCTTTAGTCTTCTATTTTCTTATCAATTTCCTTCAATTTTCCTTATCCTTCAATATTAACATAAGTGAGAATTTGCATATAAACAGAATAGTAGAATCAGGCACATTGTTCACGTTCAATATTATGATTACCAATATTTGGCAATTCCAGCAAAGATACTCCTTAGCATCATGTGTATGTACCTGCCTTTCCCAGGTGGCCAACTGAAATTATGACAGAATGTGAGTGTGAGCAGAGTTAATTATAAAAAATATTTGTAAGTTTAGATTCATTTATGATCTGTCCAGTTCAGGTAAAATAATACAACTTTAAAAAAAAAAGCATATTTGAAAGTTGCATTTGTTAGTATAAAAGAATAAGAGCATGTAAGCAATAAATTAAATTACCACAATTAAAGAATTGATATTATCCTTAGGTTATTTAAGAAATACTAGAAATATGTGTGTGCAGGAATGTGAGTGAAAGAGAGGTAAATCTGTTCAAGCCTCTGAATCTAAGCACCAATATTTATAAATACAGGGAAATTGGATATCTATAGCTACATTTATATCCATACTCTAATCTATAGCTACTCTATTTCTATATCTCAAAACACAAGCCTACTTCATGGATGGTGGTGTGTTCTTCCACAATGTCTGGCTATCTCTTTTCGTATTGCCCTGAGCTACTGATGACTATTGTCCCAATCCATTAATTCCTTAGAGGTTGCAAAATGGTGACTTCCTAATTCTATCAATCATTCTTTATTATTTATTGTCTTTATTTATTGTCATGAATAGTAATTTAAAGAGTAGTTTTGCTTATCAACTCTATGATTGCCTTGAAGTGATTACGAACATGAATGCCAAGAAAAATGCTTAATAGTTTTCCAAATATTTAGATGATTTACTTGCATCCTCTTAAAGTGACACCTCCCTCATCTTGATGCCTAATGTGGAATTAGCATTCTATATCCAACCTTTATATGGATAGTGTCTGGAAAAATTGCAAAGAAACCATCTTTGGGAAAAAAATAAAAAATTTTCATTAGAATAGGAAAGAGCAGAAGTTAATTTTATTAAGCAGTTACTTAATTTAAGCAGTAATGAGTAAAAAACACTTTCACATATTGTGTTTTCTATTTCAGTGGTAAGAAAAATTTCAGGTATGTAGAAAGATAAGAAGTCAATAATTTTTAAAATTTTCTGAATTATAATGCCTAAAAAAAAGAAAATTATTAAGTAACTACAACAACAACAAAACCCAAACACACAAAAACTCCCAAGCCTTAATTTATCCTGTTTCAACATTAACATTCTAAACCATCTTTCATGTATCTAATTCAAAATCAGAATTTGATATAAACAAAAATTCTGAAGACCTTTGATGTTTATTGCTTAGAAAATGAGTTCTTTTATGGAGTTATGTAACATTCAAGTAGTCATAGTAGAGACAAACTCAAAGCTAGGAAAATTAAATAGTGAGGAATAGGAACACCTCAAAACAATACATACAATAATGACTATGCATAGGATTAATCACATGGAATAAATCTTGATTGATATTTTCAATAGGTATATCTTTTAATGAATTAATGGATCTAGGAGATACCTATCAATGCTGTTAAATCATAAGTGAATGCTTTATGAGAACTGTATGATAATGTTGAATTTTACCTGAGTCCTGTGTTCCTGGAGAATAATGAGGGTTAGGAAATCTTACTACCTCTACCTCTTTTTATTTGGGGAAGTGGCTTACTGCAAAGAATCACTCTTCCATATATGACTTAAAGAAGTCTCAGAAATGACTCCCTTTTTTTACTGAAGACTAGGCCATACATAGACCCTCTAAGTTCCCATTCTTTGTCTCATGAATGATTAGCTGATCTCTTTGTCCCCACTGATCAATCTGATCAAAATTATTGATAATTTTATTTGACCGAACTTTATTCAGGTTTTTTTCCCATGCTGCCATTAGGGCTTTGAGCCCCCTTCAGCCAGGCCCAGCATCAAAAGAAAATTAAAAACAGTGAGAACATGAGCATGAGACAGCCAAAACCAAAACCACTGGAAAGAGAGGAAAGGAAGGAAGGAAGGAAGGAAGGAAGGGGGAGGGAGGGAGGGAGGGAGGGAGGGAGGAAGGACAAAAGAAAACCACAAAGGGAAACAACTGCTCAACCGTTTAATACCACCACACATACACATACATCTGGTTATTTCTAGCTTTATTTACTTTACTCAATAAAAGAAAAGCCCTTCTGCTTTATCTTTGAGACAACTGCAGATCTTATAGTCAGAGTTTTCTTTTTATTACAATAGTCCCCTTTATCCTATTCCAACAGTCCCTCTCACCTTTTACAATAGTGCCTCACCTTCTATTGCAATGGTCTTTTCCAACAGTCTCTCCTTACCAAAGTTCAGATTAGAGTTTGCTATTCATAATGGGTGGATTACTCTGACACTACCTTATCACTAAGGGTAGAAAAATCAGGCTGTATAAAACACCTGGTATAATGCAATAGGAAGTACACACCACCACTTTTGAAGTATTCTACCCACCCACCGCCTCCAAAAAAAAAATTAAACCTGAATCTAACCAAGCCTCTAGCTCCAACTACCCAATACAGGAAATAAAAAAGATGGAAGAACAATTTTTTTTTTAAACCACAAGGATACAAAGCACCAAATCAAGACCATGTGGGATTCTACAGGACAAATGACACAGTTCCTTTAATGAACAAATATCCTGAAGCAAATAGGAAAAGGAAAGGGAAATTTTAGGTTAAAAGAGCCTTAAAAGCTATATTTAGAAAAATGCTTAGACTTTGGATCCTGATTTTAACTATCTGTAAAAAAGATATTTTGAGACAATCAGGGAAAATTGAACATGAACAAAGTATTAGAGACTATTAAAGAATTATTGTTTAATTTTGTTGGGTCTGATTATTGCAGTTATATTTTTGAAATAACCTCATTTATTAGAGATACATGCTAAAATATTTTTGAAGGTGAAATGGTATGATGTTAGATATTTGCTTTAAAATACTCAGCCAAAATAAAAATATGGGAGGCATAGATGAAACAAGATCAACAAATGCTGCTTTTTGTGATCAGTTGTGGGATGGATGTATAAAGGTCCTCTTTACTATTCTTTATAATTTGTGTGTGTTCAAAAATTTTCATAATAAATGCTTAAAATGATGGTTAAGGACTTCTGGTTTCAGTTCTGTCATGTAAAGGGCTTAGAATTTATCACTCTTGTCCTTTCAACAAGAAAAAAGCTAAACAAACTGAAAATTGACAACTTTTTGGATCCATCAGAGAATTAAAGTCACAAGGCAAACTGGAACCGTAAAATCTGGAGAGGCACTCAAATACACAGAGTCAAGCCAAAATCAGTTTATTTGGAGCAGGCCGCAGTGGGACCATAAACCCTTAAAAGGTAATTTTGATGAATTGCTACAGGCTAGATATGGACTAACATGAGAATGAGAAACTCCTGGGGGCTAAGCCTGAGGGGACAACCACATATTCATTACCTCCAGAAATCCCACAAGATCCTCATGGTGAAAATCTAAAAAAACAAAAAACAAAAAAAACCAAAATCCCCTTGAGTTTCTGTCAAGAAGAAAAGAAAATTAACCATTTGAAATATTCTCAGAGCATTCTCCATAACAATGGCCTACTCTCTACGGAAAAGGACTATTAAATCCTTATTCAACCTAGGGAAGGGCAATCATCCATTCCAGTCCTAGCTAGCCTTCCTATCTCACCTACAGGGAGGAAAAAAAATGTTAAGAAACACTTGTGAATATTGCAGCCCTAGGGCCCAAACCCCTAAAAAACTGAGACTTAATCATAAAATTATAGGATATGTGTCTTCCCACATACTTTACCACCACATCAATAGAACTTCAGTATAATAATGGTGGACTACAGTTGCAAGAACTGTATGACACAGACTCTACTTAAGAAGGAGATCTTTGTTCCTCTTTGCCAAAAATAACAAGGTAAAGACAAGGACACTAGAAGGAACTGAGCCTCTGACACCTATAGCTACAACAAACATTAAACATAACCCAGTTTCTAACAGGATTATCAAAACCTCACATTGAAGGCCTGCTTACCACAGTTCCTGTTACCTGATACATCATGTCTGGTTTTCAACAAAAAAATTATAAGGCATGCTAAAAGGCAAGAAAAAACAAAGTTAGAAGACTTTACCCAGCACATGATTTGCTTATTTTGATTTAAAGACTTTAGCAAAGTAGTGACAAAAGATATGATTAATAAATATTTGCAATATTCTGAGTCACAATTTATAGTCTTGTTTCTTTTAATCCCAAAGTATCTCTAGGAAATGCTCACTGACATCTGTATGAATATGTGAGATTTGATTTTGTAGTTAAATAACCATAATTTTAAAAACCAGTCATTTTTATAAATGTATAGTATTTCTGCCTAAAACCATATCAATTAGATAGATTCTTTAATTTTGTTGGCGAAAAATGTCTGAACCTCTATTTCTAAGGAAAATAATATTTTTTCTGTAAATAAAAGTTTTCTCTAAATAAAAACAAAAAGAGAGCGAAGTCCTTGACTATATGACTCATTCACTGACAAAACTCTTATTGACTTGTTGAAGAGATAACATCTGACAAGGTTAACACAGCAATTTATTCCAAAGGTGAACATTATTTCAGTAATGTAGAAATGTTTCAAAGAAAAAAACATAGAAGAAAAAGAGTCACTATGGATATCTGAACAACTTTAACTTCCATGGACAACATAGGAGCTGAAGGATATATATAGAGGGAAATTATGTATTTAGAGGGAAAGACTAAAATGTTGAAATAAGAGCTAGATTATAGAGGGTTGGACTCAAAATGGGGAAGAAATAAAAGTCGTGAAATGCAAAGCTTAATGTATTAAAGTAAATCAATTGGAGTGATTTAATAATTATTATATTTCTTCCTTTTTTTTTTTTTTTTTTGGCTGCATTGGGTCTTCGTTGCTGCACGCGGGCTTTCTCCAGTCGTGGTGAGCGAGGGCTACTCTTCGTTGCTGTGCACAGGTTTCTCATTGTGGTGGCTTCTCTTGCTGTGGAACACAGGCTCTAGGTGCGCGGGCTTCAGTAGTTGTGGCACACAGCCTTAGTTGCTCCATGGCATGTGGGATCTTCCTGGACCAGGGCTCCAACCCATGTCCCCTGCATTGGCAGGCAGATTCTTAACCACTGTGCCACCAGGGAAGTCCAATAATTATTATATTTCTTGATGTTATACTAGTGTTTCATTGTTAATAAGCAATATTCAGAAAATAACAATGTTTCCTTCAGATACGTCATGAGGGAAGGGGTCAGAAATAGGTAGGGATATAGATGAAGCAGCATTGGCTAAAAGTAGATAATCATTAAAGCTTGTGTGATGGAAATATGAGATTTCATAATACCCTGTTGCTTACATTTTTATTTGCTCAAAGTTTTCCTCAATAAAATGCTTCATATTTTTCCTTTGACCTTGAAAATATAAATGTATTTTTACTATTCTACTTACCATCAGAATATCAAGATCTTTCATTCATATATTTATTGTTTATTTGCTCAACATCAACCATGTGCTGGATCTAAAAGCCTGGATTTATCACACTTTTCCCCATTCCAACCAAGAAGTTAGAGAAGGAGTAAAAAGACTGTTAGAGTTTATCATCAGATCCTGAAGAATACCAGAACAATGAAAATCATGATGAATTTGCAGCAATTGTACAATATTCCCCAAACTTAATAGAGAACAAATGAATAATCAGTAAACTGGCAGAATAATCAACAATTTGTTTTCAAAATTTTTGCAAACCAAAGCCACCTGAATGGAGCCTGTGCTGCTCAGTAAGAGGAAGAATTTCACATACTGGAATAATCATCTCATCATAAGTTCAAACTATTTCTGTTTACTGTGAAAAAAACTGTTCAACTTTTACAACTTGGTTAAGATTTTCTTTTTATTACAGATGTTTTGTATTGAAAAAATGACAAATAAAATTCACTTTATTGTCAGTAAAGGAAAGGAAGTAGGTAAGAAATTTGGCTGGAAGTTGTGGCATTTGGCCCCTAGCCCAGCTAGCAAATCCTCATCGTTATCAAGGTCATCAATCAGCATTTCCTGGGAGTCTGCTAAGGATGAGACAGTGTTCTAAATGCCCTGGTGAGATACAGTTCAAGCAGAAAACACTGATACCAATAATACAGACTAGTTATTGATGATGTCGCAGTCACATATTTCACTCTGTTAAAATTTAATGTAGGTATCTGAATGTTTGGTTCAGGGTCCGTGAACTTTACTACCTAAAAGAGATCCACTCTCCATATAAGCCTTATCTAGAGCACCAATCAGAAACTCATTGGAAATTATTTCTGTTATGCAAAATACTTTATTTACTTTTGAGAATTCCCATTTTTCTCAACACCACCGTTAAATCCAACTAGCTTCCAAAAGCTGTTGAACCAGCTGATTCTTTCATAATGCTTCCTCCTCATATCTCTGCTTTGGTGTAGACCCACATTATGTCTCAAGTGGACTATTGAAGTAACAAATAACTTTTCTCTCTTGTTCCAACCTTACTCTATGTGAGAATGACCTATCTAAACAGTTATATGATTGTGATACTCCTTAACTAAATTCTTCAATAGCTGTTTATTACCTTAAGAAAATATATGAATTTTTAAACCTGGTATGTTTCTTCCCCTCATCTCCTACTATACCGTCACACCTATTCCTAGCTTTTCAAAATTACCATTCTTTGTGCTGTTGTCATAATTTTCTTTTATCTGCACATATTCAACTTTTCAGACAAGTTACCTTCTATTAATTTTTAGAACAAGTCTCCTCAGGGCCCTTGATTTTGGAAGCTTTAAATCACCTACCCTCCCTGAACTATCCCAGGTAAACACATTTCCCTTTGTATTCCCAGTACTTTTGCCTTCATTTCCTATACAGCTTTGTGTGTAATAATCTGGAATATGTTAGAAACTCATTAAATGTTTAAGCAAGTTAATAATAATAATAACTGTTTTCAAGATAGGTTTCCTTTTTAATTCTGTCCTTTGCTCTGATTTCATATTAATCTTGAGGATGTAAATCATTGAATCAAATTACTCTCATTGTGGAAATTTTCAAACACTTCTCATTGCCAACTGAATAAACTCTAAATGTCTCCTCCAGTAGTTCATTTTCTACCTTATTTGTAAAGCGCCTTTTTAGATATTGTGTTACCCCAATCAGGTAGAAATAATTGTTACCTGTTTCTTAAATACCCCATGCCATCTCTGTCTCCACATCTTTGCTCATGAATTCCCTTATACCTTTAGTATTTTTCATTATTTAAAAATACAGAATTTACACCTATAAAAGAGCATAGGCAATCTCATGATATCTAATTTTATTTCACTTTGCATTCTATTTTTAATTTTCTTATTTCCCTATTGGATTAGTTGAAAGCAAGAACTGTATGTTATTAATTTTTATCTCTCCTAACGTCTTATACATCACAGCTGATGAGTAACACTTTGTTGTGTGAAAAATGAATTAATGAATGAATAATAAAGTGGTTAGTATATGTGTGAGAGTGTGTGTGTACCAAGTTGATTTTTGTGACTTAATTATGAAGATTCGGTCTTGCATTTCCTGAGCCTATTTTTTTATAGGCAATAAACTGAGGATTTCAGTTATCTGTTACATAAATAATTGTATAATAATTAACAGGCAGTCTAGCCATTGTAATAGCTAAAAGCAATTATTTCAAATCTTTTAAAAATAAAATAATGGAAAAGCAGAAGCTATAGCAATGCAGAACAAAACTGAAAGGATTAGAGAAAGCACATTTATTATATCAGTTCGACATATGTGTTTTTTTTTTTCAAACACTGTCATTTCTACCCTCTAAGTCTTAAGCAAAACTATAAGGAAGAAAGAGGAAAAAGGGAAAAAAAAGAGCAGAGAATATTTTGAAAAACTTTCTGACAAGAAGAGGGAAATTGACTTAGATCAATCAGACCCAGCTCCCAGAAAGCATGAAAACTTAACCCAACAGTACTTCTAATTAGACTATTTTTAGAGGATGTTAACACCTCGTTAATTTGAGTAGACTCTGACCTTAACATGTTAGGCATTTTAATAATTACCTTGAGATTAGTGGAAAGTTTCCTCTTTTATAACTTAAGTATTTCTCTGATTTAGTGAAATATCAAATGCCACCAGTTCATTTAAAATTCAGTGTTCACAGTCTGTATCTACCACTACATTTAGCTATGTCAGAAATGCATCCATGGGATCAGAGAAAAGATGGACATGTGACTGTAACAATGTAAACCACCATTATAAGTAATTATAAAACCATCTCATACTACAGGATCATTACTGAAAGAAAACTTTATATACAGTCATGATAAATAAATCCTTTCTTTAGGTCAATGAAGTACTGTTTAATGAAAAGCCTTAAACCATACAATTCATTTATAAATTCTATTTCTAGGAATTGAAAATAAATAAAAATAAATATAAAGATTTGGTTAAAGGGATGGTTATTGCAGCACTGTTCATTAGGAAAAAAATCCAGTAAGCCAATATTCAACAATAATTAATACTACATTGAATACTATGTGGTCATTAAGATATTGAGTAGACTTATATTTACTCACCTGGGTAGTTATTCACAAATGCAAAAGAATAGATATAACAATGATATGGTTATAAATTGTATAGTGTAGAGGTTAAAAATAGGGTCCAGGCTCTGGTGTCAGCATTACATCAGGCCCTCAATCCTTGTTTTGTTATGGTTATATCATCTATGCAAGTTGTTTAGTATTTCTGGGTCTACCTTTCTTTGAGTGCAAATGATTTGCGTAGTAAAATGGTTTTAGGTACCTAATTTATCATGAAAGATTTTTATTTAAATTTTAGGTACAACCAAAAAAGTTAAAAAACTACTCCTCTCCCTCTCCCCTCATACCTACAGCTCTATTTTGTTTCTAGTTTGCAGTACCTACTCCCCGAGATGTGAAGTAATGAGGTGATGCTCAAAATTCACATACTCACTTCATTGTGTTACTTCTCACCATGTATTTGGGAACTAGAATGAAAGCAAAAGTGATTTCAGTGTATTCTTATCCTAGGCTATGCAAACATTAGTGATACTGGATTTAACAAGAAGAAATCTTTCAAGTTTTGAAAATGATACACTTATTATTAAATTTCAAATATGCTATCTTATAATAATAACATTAAATTGCCTTTTCACCATGTTTATCTTCCTCTCACAAAACAAGAAAAATATATTCTAAAGAATCTATGCCTTAGCCTAACTGCCTAATTATTTTTCTAAAGCACCCTGATTCAAGTATCATGCTTAATCTTCTCTTTACCTTCTAAACCTGGTGTTTCTGGACTGCTGAAATGGTTAATAATGCACTGTCATGCTACCCCAGAGAGACTGCTATCTCCATTTTCTTATTACTTTTTGCCTTGTGTATTAGTTTCCACACAAATACAAATTACCACACATATAGTGGCTTAAAATAATACAAATGAATTGTCTTATAGTTCTGGAAGTCAGAATTCCAAAATGGGTTTCATTTGGCTAAAATCAAGGTGTCAATAGGACTGGCTTTGTCCCAGAGGCTCTAGGGGAAAATCCATTTCCTTAATTTTAACAGTTTCTAAGAGCCATCTCTATTCCTTGGATCACAGCTTCTTTCTCCATCTTCAAAGCCACCAGGGTAACATCTTCAAATCTTTCTCTCTCTCTTTTTCTTTCCCACACACATACACACACACACACAGCCCTTTCTGATTCCAGCCTCATTCTTTCCCTTATAAGGGCCCCTGTGCCCTTGTGATTACACTGAATCCTCTTGGATAATCCAGGATAATCTCCATCACAAACTCCTTAACATTTAGCATGTAAGGTAACATATTCACAGTTTCTTGGGATTAGGACTTTGACATTTTTAGAGTGTCTTTGATTATACCTACAATGCTTTCCTTCTAAAGAATCCTTTACCACCAGAATAATTTTGTTTTCTGATAACTCCATTCACTTCTTAATATCCTTTAATGATTCTCCATCAATTTCTGGATAAAATCCAAAATCTTACAATGCAGGACTCTTTTCAGCAGATCTGCATTTCCATCCTTAACTTGCACCAGTAGTTCACTCATATCTTTTATTGCAGCCATACTGACATTGTCCTGCTCCCTCCTTCCTACACATGGCTTCTTCCCTTGGTCCAGGTAGGAGACAAAGACAGGAATAAAGGAATCAGTGACATGGTGAACAGAGAAAAGAGGAGAGTTTAGTGGTATATTTAGGAAGTAGATTTATCTTTGCTTTATGATCTCTTAATTATGGGGTAGTTTGAGCTAAGGGACATAAGACAGGAAACCAGGAAAGCAAAATTCTCAACAAAGAACAGGGTTTTGGGTAAAGAAAGATCATGAGTTCAATTTTCAACATACAAATATGTTGAAAATATATAGTACATGTTAGAATAAGAGAATTATTAAGTTTCACGGACCTTTGTACAAAATTCAAGACTACCTTTTATGTCAATGACTTGGTGTGTATTTTAATTACTTATATTTTTAAATTACACATTTTTAAAAACAAGATAAACATCTGACAATACAAGGAGCTATTGTCATCTAAAAATACTCCCCTTTAATGACCTATAGGTGTTCCTTTTTAGCTGTTCTGCACAGTCTTGAAAGACCAATGCAAATTATAAATGATGAAATAATTTTTGATTTGCGTGGAAGTGCCAAGCATCCTTTCAGCTGTAAAAGACAGTTGGACCACAATCTATAGATGTTAGTCTATTCAGTGCTTTTGATTTCATTCCAGGGTCAGGCTATGAATAGCTAACTTGGTGAGATTTGTCTTTAGTTCGCTTGCAAAGCTTTATTTGATGCTGATTCATAAATTATACTTGCTGCATTACAGAATCTCATTATCGTTCATTAGAAAAAGCCTACTAAATAGAAGTTAGTATTACATGTCAGGCACTGCCTGCAGGATGAAAGAGCCAATGAAAGTAATGGCATTGCAGTTTATTGGAACAGAGAGGCAAGAAAATGCAGGCTCTATTCCTCTTGTCCTTGATATGTAGCATAATATAAGTCTTGTAATACAAGTTCAAACTTAGGCTAACATGTGATTAATAAATAAGAACAATTAGTAAATTCTTAAGTGAGAAGATGTTTATTATATCTCAGCCCTCCACAAAGGGCTGTGACTAGTACAGTGCCTGGCACATAATAAATGATTGATAAGCAAATGTGAATAGCAACTTTAATTATTTCCATGAGTGAAGCCACTTATATTTGTTAATCAGACATTTGTAAATCCTCATAAGGGTGTATTAAATTTTTTTTACATAGCAATTATAACGAAGATTTATAATGTTTATGAAGATTTTCCTTCACACATACATGCACATACACACACAATTCAATAAGACAAAGATTCAACACCTGTCTGTAACTTTTCCCCTATTTCATTAGTATAATGCTTGCAAGATACCTTAAGTTTACAGAGATAGAAAACACAGCCCCTTACCTCAAGGAGCTTATGGTACACAAGGAATGATAGAGAAAATATAATGATAAATATAACGACAAGCCAGACTGTTTCTTTCTTTTTTATTTTTTAAATTAATTAATTAATTAATTTTATTTTTTAAACATCTTTATTGGAGTATAATTGCTTTACAATGTTTCTAATCGTCAAGTCACTAATTCCAGATACATTTATATCATTTTTAAGATGTAAATATCTAGGAAATGAGTGTTAATATAAATCAAAACAATGTTTTTTACTAAAATATTTGAAACCAAATTTTTAAATGAAATAGTATTAGTTAGAAACAGGAGCATTTCAATTTTTGAGAATCCAGTTCTGAAGAGATTTTAGAACAATTAGAAGCTAATGATTCAGAAAACACAAGACATTAATTACAGCTGGACTGAACTCTGCATGCAGGCTAAGGCCTTTGTGGTGTCACCACCATTTCTAGTTCCTAAGTCAAAGGGCACTATAATCCAGATACAAAGAAAGAATGGAGATGATAGGATAATAGAGTCTACCTGTAAGAGAGCTAGACAGATTTTTAAAATATATGCCTTGAGGACATGGGGAGGGGGAAGGGTAAGCTGTGACGAAGTGAGAGAGTGGCTTGGACCTATATATACTACCAAAGGTAAAATAGATAGCTAGTGGGAAGGAGCCGCATAGCAAAGGGAGGTCAGCTCAGTGCTTTGTGACCACCTAGAGGGGTGGGTTAGGAAAGGTGGGAGAGAGATGCAAGAGGGAGGAGATATGGGGATATATGCATATGTATAGCTGATTCACTTTGTTATAAAGCAGAAACTAACACACCATTGTAAAGCAATTATACTCCAATAAAGATGTTAAAAAAAAAAACCCAAATTGTTGGGTCACAGGGTAAGATGATGGGGAGGGGGGGAGGTGTCCACAAATACTGAGTTATGTAAAGGAGCAGTAGAGTTATAAATGGAGATAAATATATATTTCTTAACTTTTTCTTGGAAATTTTCAAATCAAGTAGAAATTTCTGACTGGATTGTCAAAATATCATTTATATGACTAAGAGAAAAGAGAGTAAGTTCATATAAACTCAAGCAAGGGTGCTTGCACTGATGTTATTTTCCCAGATCTAGTATACACTGAAGATAAAAGAATTTGAGATAATCTAACCAATTTAGAGAAAAGAATGCAGAAATAGTTGACCTGACCAGATTTCCACAGGGAGCCATAATAAATGAAACAGATGCAGAATCAATGTGCTGAAAAGACCATCATCATGATAGACCTATGTGGTTTACTTATGAAATAAAATTGTGGAAAGACAGGAAAAGTAAAGTTGAATTTCATTATTCTCTGAGTGTGTTAAGTGACTATTAAAATGATATTAGGGAGAGAAGAAGAAACAATTGTAAACATTTGGCCGCCAAACAGTTTTATTCTTTTTTCTGAAGAAATATTTCATAATTACATGTTATTTTAATATGGGCAAACAAAAGGATCATTGAAGAGGAGAAGAACAGAATGTTTTAGGATTTTTTTAAAGTATCTTTCTTTAGAACTCTTAGTCAGGATTCTCCAGAGAAACAGAACCATCACCATGATCTTTTTATAAGATAATAAAAGAAGAAAATTTAAATAGCAGGTGTAGATAAATAAAATATAAATTATCTTTCCATCTTTAAAACCTGATTTGCCCACTATTTGCTTCGTTGTTTTCTGATGGCTTACAGAGGATAAATTTTTAGTTCTTTTATTTTCTGAAGGAGGACTGAAAATGGATGAGCTTTTTAGCTAGTATTAGTAAACCCCAGGAAATTGCCATATTCAATGACAAATGAGTCACTCTGCAAATGAGGGAAATGTTCCAATAGCTTTTCCTTCATTACTAATTAAATATTTATATGAAAGAAAGTGGTGTATTTTAATAAAGCAAATATATTAAATTTATAGTAGTTGCCAAACATATTGTCACTGAGACCAAGCAAAGAGAGATTGCATAAAGCACTGCATTCATATTGAAGAAAAACACTATCCTTTGCCATGACTTTACTAACATTCTTCTTTAGGCAGCTAGATTTTAATATCATTGTACTAATTTACTAGGTATAATTTTTTTCCCATTTCCAATTGAACTTCTTCAAGATTTTCAATTTGCAAGTTTAGTGCTTAAAACAAACATTATAGTTCTTTAAGTCACTTGTTCTGTGTGTTGTTTTATAATATTGCTGTACTTGTGATCCACTTGCTTCACACATGGTCAAGTATTATAATAATAAATATAGCAAAATGCTTAGAGCAACTTAAAACTGACTTGCTGCTGCTGAATCCTAATTTATTTTTATGGTTTCCAAGAAACCAATTTGTTCAACCATGCTCAACTCTGCATTTGATATGTTATGTCAAGTCAGAAAATAACTTTATAAAAAATTTCAACATCATAAGTACATTTCAGAGAAAACACTCTTGATGGCTGCTGCTCTAAGTTGGGCTTTAAATATGTATCAAGACTGAAATATGGTCAAAAAGTAAGAATTCTTTGAGATCATGGTTTTATTTTTCTGTGGGAATTGGGAGAAGTGGCAAGAAAAATGCACAGTAGCTTCATTAAAGACGTTGTAGAATTTGACTCTTCCTTCACTTAAAGAAGTGGAAACATTTTAATATATTATTGCAAATGGATAGGAATAGCTTAGACATTGCAATGGTAATTAGAGCCAGGTTGTAATGTCCTACATTTTAGAGCCTTTGCAATTCAGCCTTACTTCCATGGACAATTGAATATTCACTGCTTATTTTCCCTCAGAGTGATCAATTGCTAAGGGAAATATCTTCCACATTTTCCCATGAATAGGAATGATTCATATCTGCTTCCATGAATTTCTATTACATTTTGGTAAAATTGGCAGCCTTGTCTATTGTACATTTCTAAATGGGAGTTCATTACTGAAAGGATTTTCCCACTAATTGGTTTGGTTTAGAAATCACCAAACTCCCATCTGTATATCTAGTGGCCCATGCATCACAATTACAAAATAACTAAAACTTTTAACTTTGCTTTGTAAAGTATTAACTTTAAATATAAATATACTTTGTTAAAATATAAACTTTAAAATGAAGTATTTTATTTTTCCATTCCACGATATGAAATGTCAAAGTAATTTAGTATAATATTATTATAACTCATATAAGTTTGTTAGTCCTAAAGGAAAACTGTATTAGGTTACTTTACTATCCATGGATAAAATGGGTGACAAGCAGAGGTCTATTATTATATTACAGGATACACTCTTTGTTCCTAAGGTTTTCAGCATGAAAGATACTAGAATAAAAGTTACCTATTTTTTCACCAAGGTGTGAAGGTGAGTTACTTTTAATGTCCCATGCAGGTGGTTAGGAAACTACCAAGGATTCTATCTGAGATCTTCAAATTGTAAATTCCTATCCAATAAACATATTTCCCCCCAGTACTCAATAAATCTTAGTGATGATGAACAGTATGGTGGGTCAAACTTCAGAACTACTATAAAATCTAATTTTGCTCTCAATCTGAGCATGAAATTATGGCCCCCTGAATTTGTACCCATAAAAAGATGCTTTAGGTGTTGGACCCTGTGTCACAATGGTTCCCAATATTGTACAGCTTCAAGTTTTCAAAGAGTTAAGTTTTATAATTTACTCAAAATATTTGCACAACAGCGAATGCATATAACTTTATAAATAAGGCAATGTATTTTGAAGTTGCACACTCAAAAAGGGGAATGCATTCTTACAAATTAAGCAATTACTGCCTTGGATTATATGCTCTACAGTGATTGTAGTTAGGTCTTTGTCTGCCTATTTTATTCAATTTTGAATAATCCATTTCTAGAAAGTGGCACTTATAAAGCATTCCATGAAAGTTTATTCAATGAAGGAAAGTTATACATGGGTGAAACCAACATTATTCACATTTCATTTTAAATGGAAATTTAAAGGGATTGTTTAAGGCAAAAGACTTTTAAATAGACACAATTATAATATCCAGCTTAAGAAAATGATCTGAGCAATTTTGGAGTAACATCCTTTAATACACAATAAGATTCCACTTCTTTGGCAAACAATCTTAAAATCGCTAGTGTAAGAGCTGGGACCTTGCTCCTCTTAGCTACAAATACTTGTACGTTTCATCACTGGGCACTAAAAAGTAGAAAAGGAAAGTGTACACATGAGCTGGGGGTAGCTGATGGTCAAATACATTTTAGAAATCATACACAATTTATCTCTCTCTCAGATAGTCTTGCAGCAAAAGAATATGTTCTTCTGTGTAACCCAGTGCACTTCAAACTTATTTGGCCATAGAATATTTTACTCAAAGGAGACCTATTAATATCTGGTAGAACTAGCATTCTAAAGCACATAGTTTTAGGAAATGTAATAGTATTACATAATTACAACTATTGCCCCAAATATCTTACAGATTTAATGCAGCTGTACTCAAGATGTAAGGAAGTTTTGGAGGCAGCACAGGGTTTTACTTCAATTTTAACAAAAATATACATACATACATGTATACTGGTGCATAGAAAGTGAGAGAAATAATTTTTATCATATAAAAACCTATTTTTGCATGTTTTGACTTTTTGAAAAACTATTAAAGGGTGTGGAAATTTACCATATATACTTGTGTCATCTATTGAGATGATCATAAGGTTTTCTTTTTGACTTATTAACATGAAGGATTAGATTTTTTGAATATTTAAGCATTATTCCATTTTCTACTTGGTAATGGCTAATCTACTGCATTTAATTTGCTAAAATTTTACTTGAGATTTTGCATCTTTATGAGTGAGATTTATTTCAAGTTTTATGCACAATATATATAGTGTTGTTGCATCAGGTTTATGCTATAAAATATTAAAGTATTGGGAAATTTTCCTTCTTTCTTTAACTTCTGGAAGAGTCAAATAGGACAGAATTAATTGTTTGAAATTTACAATAAAGTCAACTATGAAGCCTTCTGGGAGCACTGTTGTTAGTAGTTTTTGACAATTATCTCAAAAATTTTCCAAGGCTCTTTGTCTATTCAACTTACTACATCATTTTGTGGTGATTTTGGTAACATATTTCCTAGAGCAATGGTCCCCAACATTTTGGCACCAGGGACCAGTTTCGTGGAAGACAATTTTTCCATGGATGGGATGGGGGAAGATGGTTCAGGCAGTAATGCTAGTAATGGGGAGCAGCAGATGAAGCTTTGATAGCTTGCTCGCTGCTCACCTCCTGCTGTGCGAGGGTTCCTAACAGGCCACGGACCTGTATCAGTCCATGGCCTGGGGGTTTGGGACCCCTGTCCTAGAGCATCATTTCAACCAGATTCAATTTTATTAGCATCATAAAATACAAGGTATTATTACATCTCTTTGCTCATACTAAATTTTGTACAATTACTCTACTTTTCATTTACATTAACAATTGGTTTATATATTTTATTGTTTATAAGAGATTCATGACTGTATTTAACAATGTAAACTTTATTCCATTTTCTACTTAGATAATTACATATTTTACTTTTTTAAGTTATTACAATGTCTTTTCTTACATTGATTTTGTGACTGTCTTTCAAACTTTAGTTTTTATTTCTGATTCAATTCATTTTAATATTATATTACCATATAATCCAATTGTTTAAGAAGAGGAACTCTCTTCTGACAACATGCTTTTCCACAATTCATAAGCTTGATAATGTAGTACTATTAATATCTACATAATTTTATTTAGAGTTCATTTTATGGAAATATAAAATAGTTTTAAGAAATGTTTCCTGCTAGTAGAAGTATGGATGCCTTTTATTTATTGTAGTCATGTCTGCCATCTATTCTCATGTTGCCTACAGTGAACATATATTATTTTTCCAGGAACAATATTTTTTTCTAGTTAAGATGGTCTGTAAGTTCATGATTGTAGGTAAGCCCTTTGCTCCCAATACAAAGCAATAAGATGACTATGAAAATATGATACACAAAAAGAAAATATTAAAAGAATATATCCTGATTCAAAAAGAAAATAATTATCTGCATGGAGTAGAAGAGAGAGGAGAATAAGGATGAAGCCTCTGAAGGCTCTGGCTTGCTGGAAGCAGGAGGTTTGGCCATGGGTTGGCTTCATGAGCACTTCAAGGATTAAAATCATTGCATGTGAGGTGGGAAACAGAAGAAGGTGAATTTGGGCACCTCCAAAACACTTAACCTGACTATCTGGTATTCAGAGGAAAGTAAATTATAGTAAACATTAAGTACTATCTTACACCCATCAATCTGGATAAAGAAAGAAAACAAAGAACAAAATAAATCTGACAATTTCAACTACTAGTAGAGAAATCAGAACTTTCCTATGCTGCTGGTAATGGTTTTGATAGCTAGTATATACTGTACACTTGACGTGTTGTAGACATTGTTTCAAATTCTTTATACAAATAGTCTATTTAATCTTTGTTGAAACCCAATCAGATAGATATAATTGTTATATTCACTTGTCAGATGAGAAAATTAAGTCACAGAGAGGTATCTTGCTAAGGTCATGTAGCTAGTTCTCAGAGAGTCTGACTCCAAAATCCACGTAATCCTCAGAACATAAAATAGTACAATTACTTTGGAGAGCAGATTGAAAAATTATAGTCAAGTTGAAGATGTATATACCAAAGACCATATATTTCCACTTTTGGATGTCATTCCTACATTTTACAGTTGGAATCAAAGAGGTGAGTGCATCAAGGACCCTTGCAACACTATTTATAATATTAGCAGGCACATATAGTATTTATTTTACACTTAGCCCAATTCTTATATTTATTAACTATTTTATTCTCCACAAAAATCCTATGAGGGAGGTACTATTAATATTTCCAATTTAAAAATAAAGAGAATGAGATGCAAATAGGTGTGTATAAAACAGCAAAATATTGAAACTATCTAAATGCTCGTTAATAAGAGAACAGATTTTTAAGCCTGATATATTCATAGAGGGCTTGAAGCAGTTATACAATGAACAGCTTATATATATAGAAAGACATAAATCTAAAAAAAAAAACAATTTTTTAAAAGTTTATTGATGCTAGTGTATTTTTAAAGGTAGGAAAACATAAGGATAATATTCGACATGAAGATACAAGACTTTCCTTTGGATTAGGGAGGAAGAAAATGTGATTGAGAGTTGTCTCCCAAGGGCTGCCAGTATCTATATTTGTTTCATTTTTTGAACAACAAATATCAAGATACTTTTTAAAAAGGTGAGTAGTGAGTACACTACTGTTCTTTATGAATTTACATATTTTCCACAGGATTGATATATTTTATACTAAAATATGTGACAGTAAATTGAAATTATATCCATCATGTAATAATCAACTTGACATTAACTTTATTAAACTTATTAAAAGTTTACTTGTGCATAAGAACAAATTATCATGAAAAATAGCTAGTAGTATTTACCATTTATTAAGAATTTATTTTCTGAAGCTGTATAAGTTTTTATACTATTTACTCATTGGGTAAATGTTGAAATTGATTGCTAAAGACAAAACTATTAAGGGATTGAACTGGGATTAAGTGTGTCTAGTACCCACTTTGACTAGTCTATACTACCTCTCTAAAACTACTATAGACTGCAGAGCTCCCAGAGTCCTTAAAAGGAGAAGCTGTTTCTGGCCTCTGTGATCTTCTTTTCTGGAGATGAGTACAGAGCAACTGAATCACCTGGGCATGAGCCCAGTGCCAAAACCCACATGCTTTGATTGGTTATTGCACCTCCTCCTCTTACTGGGATCTGTGTTGTGCCAGAATTTTGGAATTGGCAATGGAAAAGTGATGTCATGTACTGGAGACAGGAAAAGTTCAAAAAATTAATGAGAAGGAAAGATTTCATATAGGTCAGCACAAGTTTCTGAACCAGGCTGTGTAGAATTGTCCTAAAAATGACACCACCTATGCATAATTTGTTACTTTCTCAGTTATTATAGTAAAGCTTCTCAGCTAAGATCTCTTTTTTCTTTTCTTTAATAGAATTACTCTTCAGATCACTGAATCTAAAATTTCAATATTTTTCTTTGTAATTCACCTTTCTATAGCTTTTGAAATTATATGTAGTAAATTGTGTTTTATATATTATGTTTACAACTATTAGGACATTAAGAATGAAAGTCTAGCTCTACAAGTCAACATTTAATCAAATACAAGTAATATGATGGGACTTTCACAGTAGCTTCATATTTCTGACTACGTTTACACACTGGCTTCAGTAAATTGCTTTTGTCTGCTATGATATTATAGGTTCCCAATTTTGTGATGTTAAATACAGTTGTAAAATAGAGATGCATGTCCCTATGTTTCCACATATATAGACGTGTACACATAAGTGACTATGAAATCCAGATTTTCCTTTTTCCCTCTGTGATTGCCCATACAAGTATATGATTCAGGTATTACATGGAGGATGTGTCACAAAACACTTCATAAGTGTCAATATATAAATACACTGCAAAAAGATATTATTTTACCAGCTCTTTTCCTTTTAAAAATCAGGGTCTATACATATTTCTCTATCATACATATAATAGAAAGTCAGGCTTGAATCCTCCCATACCTGTTACATGTTTATTAACCTTTATAGTATTTGTCACTAAAAGAGCTTTAATTTTTATTCTTCTCCATATTGCACATTTTCAGGAATTCAGAAAGCAATTGTCACAAAATTTAAGCTACTGATATATAGCTAGTCTCTTCACCTCATTTGTAATCAATTTTCTCATAGATAAAGTCTGGTTTAGAATGTCTTTAAAGTTAATTTCAGATACACAATCACATCTTTTTTTCATTAGTTCTAATAATATATATTTTTCAATCCTTACACACACAATATTCCCATATATATTTTCCCATGATATTCACCCCACACCAATATCCTGACATCACATTATCTTTCTAAGTTCCAATGAAGTATTGCTATGTAACAAAATACCCTAAAACTTAGTGCTTTAAAACAGCAAGAATTATTTGGTCATTATTCTGCAGCCTGGGCAGGATTCAGTGGAAATGCGCCTCTGCTTTACATGATTTGCTGAGGTAGCTATTGTTGGTCTTATAAACACATTCAGTGGGGAGCAGCTTAGTGGATGCCCCTCTCCACCTTCTAAAGCACAAATTAAAATGACCTCCCAAAAAGGGTTTATTGGAAAAAGAAACTTACATTTAGCATGAATAGATCCGTATGAAAGAAAGTTCTGAGAGAATCTTTAGAAAGAAGAAAAAGATATAAAATTTGCAGAAATTATCAAGGATGGGTTAGAAAATGGAAAGGTTTGAAGGGCTAGAGATAAACGTTGCTCATTTAAAGTCTGCCTACTTGCCTGAATATCACTTATGGAAATTGTGCACCTATAAATGAAACTGCCAGTTACTTCTGAACTAATATATCAGATCCCAAGACTAATTTCTCTTGAATCTTCTATGTCCCAGAGTTGAAAGCAACTAGATTGCAAGTTCTTTCAAACCCTAAGAGAAATACTTCATAAAAAGTGTATGAAAAAGAGATCAGCTTAGCTGTCATTTTCTGTGCCATTAACTTGGAAAACAGCTCATTTCCATATACTTTTTCAGGCCCTGTAGATGTTTTAGATACTTAACTCTAACACATGCTAAATCATTGCACCCCGCAATACAATTTTCTCATTATACATGTGCAAAGACCTTTTTTTTTTTTTTTAAACAGAGCATCAAACTAGCATTTTCCCCCAGGAGAAAATTTAAATTCAGTTTTCATTTAAGCAGATAATTGTACAATTGAATGAGGGAGCTCTGTATCAGTAAGCCTCCTTTAGACTGAGGCTGAGTGAGCTCTGTGTACATCTATCTCACTACATCTCATTTTGACTCTCTGGCACTTAGGTAATGTTGAAGTAAAGAATGTGAACAGTCTTCCTTCAGTTCAAATAATGAGTCAGTGGATCAGTCAGATGAATGCCCAAAGCATTATTTATTATCCTGTGACAGTTATGTTTTTGAATAAATCACATGGCTTTATTGGTCTATGACTAGTAACTTTTCAAGGGCAATTTCCCAGCCTTCAAGAAAGGGTACATAGGGCAACACTAAGTGATTCTGGAAACATAAGATAAATCTTATTTGCATAATTTAGCCATGCATTTTTTGAGTACCTACTGAGTATTCATATTTGTCTAAAGGAATATGTAAATTATATTTATCACAACTCAGAGTTGAAAATTAATTGACGATATTACTGTCAACTTAAAAAAAATGCACAATGTATAAGCTGTGAGTTGAATTTATTCAGTGTCTTACTGAGGACTACCACCCAGGAGACAACCTCTCAAATAGCTCTGAGAAACTGTTCTGAAGACTTAAGGAGGGAATTCAGTATATATGTGATTTTGGTGAAGGGTACATGTAAACAAACATATGTCTCAGTAGAAGGTTGCTGCTACTCATGAGGAACAGATATCTTGGCTAATGGTTTTAGTGCTTTTCTAAGTATGTGAAGATGCAAGAATTGGAGTTCACAAAACTTTCTCCTGAAAATATCTTAACTATCTGAAGGCCTGTTCTGCCAGTTTCCCCAGAGCACAGAGTGCCTCATTCCTGATCTCCACCCTGAACTCCTCTCAGGCTGTGCTGAAGGTCAGTGATTGCAGTGGCTCAATCCTTTTGGAAATGGATTGGAAAGTACATTCTTTAATTGACAAAACAAACCCACATAAAATAGTGTAGAGCAATAACCAAGGATTGAATTTAACATTAAAATAATGAATGTAATAAATATGAATTTTAAAGACCAGTGATCAAAGAGGGAAAGTTTGAGAATTCCTGAGAGCTTAAGAGATTTAAATTAAATCCTATGAGATGTACAAACTTGGAAAGAAGGAAATGTGGCAAGCATCATGGGCAAAAGCAGTAATAATTTGCATTGATTTCAAAAGGAAAAATAAAGTCTATTATTTGAAATAAAATAATGCAAATACTGATTAATAGACTAAGTGTTTTACATTTTTCTTTTTAAATTATAATTCAGATGTTAGTTCAAAGAGATGAAACTAACTACAGTTTAAAGAGAAATGTTAAATAATACACCTAAAGGTTCTCATGCTAGTTATGATTTATTTTTAAATTAATATTAATTAATTTATTAATTTCATTTAACCAAGATTTATTGAGCATCTATTAAATGTCAAGAAACAAGCTAGAAAAAGAAATAAATAGACATTATTGACATTTACTGATACACAGACCTCAGAAAGAGATGGTTTTAAAGGTTCCAAGAATAAGTTCATATCAAATATGAGCTGTTCTGCAGGGTTCAAGTAGAGAAGATGAATATAAAACCAGATATATACCTGCAGAACTTGGAATAGATGTCAAGACTGGAGATGCAGACTTAAAAAATAGCAGCATAAAAGAGTCACACGTATTGCAGGAATAAATGAGAACACCTAGGGAATATTAGACCAGTTCAAAATGCTTATAGACCCAGACCCTATTGAAATAAGAAAATAAATAAAATAGAGACAGGCTTTAAAGTAGATTTTCATAATACAACAGATGTGCTCATGAAATCCCTCAGCGTATGGTCAAAATATCTTGAAAATAGATATTTTCATTACCTGTTGTTTTCATTATCAAAAACATCATAGAATATAATAGTAGTTTGAGAGTGCAAGAGAACAAAATTTGTCACTCCAAAATGTCTCTTTGGCATGTGGATTATTTCAAGCTGAAAACAATAAAGGTCCAAAAGACTCAGAAAGAAACAATGACCTTCCCCCTTAAATCACTAAAGAATTTAGATAAAGACACTGGCCCCGGAGGAATGGAGCTATCACCAGAGATATCTGCAAAGAATATTGGCCAACTGTGTCTGTTGGCGGGGAAGACAGGGCCTAGAGATCAGAGTCCACTCAGTGCTGCATTGTCTCTGCATGGCCCTCCAAACATTTGCTTACCAAACACTTGCTTTTCTATCTTCCTGTGAATTGTCTTCCTCCCCTTTGAAGTCCCAAGCCACTGACCCCAACACCCTCTTTTGTCTTTTGTCTTTAGCTAAAGATGGTACTTAAGGTGAAAGTTCCAGCCATTTTCTCCTGTTAATTTGTCTCATTAATTCTCATTAATTCTTAGACCAGCCGGAAGAACCTAGAAGGGTAGAGGAAAATTTCTTTCTCCCTGACAAGTAGAAGATGGAGTTGAGGAGTAGTTTTATTGTTTTGTATTATGCTCCGTTGTGTGGTGTTGCATTGATTTTAGGAGGGAAGCTTAGGATGTTTAACTAATGAGAGGAAGCCTATGGAAAGTATGCAAGGTCTGGAAAGAACACCTAGAGGCAAAGATTACAAATGGCCAAATTAGCCTGGATATAAAGAAGAGAGAAAATTCTTCCTCTATTAAAAATTATAAAAGATAGTATTTTATTAGATATTTTAATTTACATAAACATGAGACAGTTTAAAATTTTTGAATTCCTGCTTTCAACTATACTCTTCCTGTTAAATGGTAGTCCCCTTAAAAAATTTAGCTCAATTTTAGCACTTTCTAGTTAACTTGTTATTAAAATCTTAATTTTAATTTTGATAACTGATCATTCAATATCATCACTAATTTCTCTAAATTCTTTTGTTTGTTCGTTTTTTTCATTTACCCTCCAACAGAAGGATCCCTGGTAGCTCCATCAGATTGGAAGTGGGGTACAGTGTACTCTAAATACCTTCACTCTCTCTTCCCTGAGCTCCACCTCTGTTGTTAGGCTGAGGAGAAGGGTTGTGGAGACAAAGACATACTTATCTTTTGGCTTATAGGCCTGTGGTCAAGGTTCAGTTCTCTCCTAGTTTGTCCTGAACTTGCCCCAATCCATGTTATTATCAAGTCCACAATTTCATCTTCCTTCCATGGTTTCTAACTTCAAAACCTAAAGGCAAGTTTGTCATATATACTTAGATCTCTTGAAATCCAGGATATGGAGGGAATGTCCTTGCTCTGTATACACTTCTTCATGCCTTTTCTCTCCAGGTTTTTGCTCCCTATTCCAGTATCAAAGGGCAAATCAACATGTCTAAAGGTTAAATGATTTTCTACCTGGAAACAAAATGCTGATGTCCTTTTTTGCAGGACTCCACATTTTACAAGTGATTTCTTTGTGTCCTTTCTCTCTTTAATTGTGGAGGGGAAGCAGACTCTTTCCCTCTGTATAGATAGTGAAGGAAGTAGCTTCTTGTAAAGAACACTGCACTCTATGCAAAGACCCACATGACTCTCCTCAATTTTTAAATTTCCTTAGCAGGGTTTTGTGAGGCAATAGTTCTTGTATGGTTTCTCTGATGGCACCTTTTAGTAATCCCTATGAGAGATGATCAGTCCAATGGTTGATGGTTCTCTGAGTTTAGAATATGGAATATTTAGGGATTTTTGTTCTTAACATTGGGACTTAGCACCATTTTTTAAGACAATAAGAAAATTCCACTCAGAACACAATTTCTATTTACATAAGGATAAGTAAAGATATAGGTTTTGAGGGGGAAGGAAGAAATCAAGACCGTATGTATCAGATTTTATTTCTGTGGGAAATAAAAGTCAAGTTTATAATAGGAATAGAGATAACCAGCTTAAGTTAAGAAGTGAAAGTATAATAACTACTGGAAAATGGAGAAAGAGTGACACATAAAATTAACACTGGGCATTTTAGAGACCCATCTATATTGGGAAGTTTTACTCTTGGATGAATCCAGTCAGCATATTTTTATATTTTTTCCCAAATAGGGTAGGTTCAGTGTCCAGGTTTGATTCTGATGTGAAGATCCAAAGAACAGATGTGGCAAAAGGCCATGGGGATCAAGAGAATTGAAGAAACTTAGTATGTTTCATATCACTGATTTCTTTTTCTTTCTTTTTTTTTTAATTGGGATATAATTGCTTTACAATGTTGCATTAGTTTCTGCTTTACAGCAAAGTGAATCAGCTATATGTATACATATATCCCCTCTTTTTTGCATTTCCTTCCCATTTATGTCACCACAGATCATTTAGTAGAGTTTCCTGTGTTATACAGTAGGTTCTCACTAGTTATCTATTTTATACATAGTATCAATCCCAATCTCCCAATTCATCCAATCCCCCTTCCCTCCTTGGTATCCATATGTTTGTTTTCTATGTCTGTATGTCTATTTCTGCTTTGCAAATAGGTTCATCTGTACCATTTTTTTTGGATTCCACATATATGTGTTAATATACAATATTTGTTTTTCTCTTTCTTTCTTAGTACATCTTCTTGAAAGGGGCTTTAGAAAAACAAATCTTGGGATTCAGTTGTCTTGAAAAACTGAACAGATCTTAGAGTCAAGAAAAGAGTCTTGTGTTAATCCAGTGTCATTCAAATTGAAAAAGGAGAAGAGCCATGGGTGGAGATAAGCACATTCAGAATTATGAAAAGGGAGTCAAAACAAGATATATGAGCTAGCAAATAATAGAGAATAAATGCAGGATAGTTATCTCGAATTTCAGAGGCTAAATAGTGGTTCCATGACCTGGGAAAGAGGGAAGGATGAGAAAGCCTGACTAAAAAATAATTTCTTATTTACTGTTAGACATACTGAGTTTGATCCACCCATAGAACTTCCAGGTGGACATGTCTAGTTGGATATAGGAGTCCTAAGTTTAGGGAGAGATCAAGATTGGATTTGGGAATCTAAGCACATAGACAATAAAGATTTGAGAGTAGAATTTGAGAGTAGATGAGGTTTCCCAAGAATAGCATGGGAGTAAGAATATCAGTGGGTGAAGGATGGAACACTAATTCATAAGAGGGTTGGAGGGAGATAGGAGGAATAAAAAACTTGATGGACAATTAAGAAGAAAGGACAAAGAGGAAAGGGGAGAATCAAGAGAATGAAGGTTCAGATTTGTGAACCTGTCTAGAATAATTGCAACACTTTCAAGACATAATTTTCTTAGTTCATTAACCTTAAGATGCTAATTAAAATATTAGTTTGATTAACATCAAACTAATAGTTTGATGCCTCAACTAAATTTTTATTTTTTCAAACTAGTTTCTTTTCTTCCTTGTTATGTAAAGCTTACTAATAATCATAATTAATGACCAAATATTTAAAATTAAAAAAATTAAGTATTGATTATATTAGACTTATGAGTATCTAATGATCTTCAGAGTATCTTAAATGTTAACTTATCATTTTGAGTATAAAATCAGAGAGCTAGAGAGTGAGATAGACATATAAAGGAAAGATTTTTCATGCTTCAAACTTAATTTGTAAGATTATTATTGTGGGAACCAGTTCCATTTTCTAAATGAATGCCTGCCTTCAGACAAGGTAAATAACTTAGAATGGCAAATTTCTTTTGGTAATCCACTTATAGCTCATACAAAACTTATATTCTGCTAAAGGTTACATTTTATCTCAATGACCTAATATCTCCTTATAGTTTACCAGAATATTCTGGTCCTGCCCCTCCTGCTGTCATTATGCTGATAATTTCCTGGTTCTAGACATCACACAGATCCCATGGCCCACATCCCTCTATGACCTGGTGACTTCCTCTATTGGAATGGCTATAAAAAGAAGCAGTTTTGGTTACTCTGTCCATAGTTGCTCAGATTCAGACTTTAAAGTACTATCTTCATAAACAGTAGTTATATCTCTTTAGCTATTTGTTTGGATTTGCTTTGACTCTACAAGTCCTACTTGAGATAGCAGGACTTACCAATATTAACTCTCCTTAACTGTGTCCTCTGCCCAAATCCCAGACATAGCTGTTTGGAATTGTTTTGTCCCTGTCCTCTGAGATAGCAGAGTTGGGCTTATTTAAATTGCTCTGACCTTTGGAATAGGGTGGGGTAAACGGAAGTGCTTTAAGATTAAGCTGGCTTCAGAAAATCTTCCTTCAAAGCACTGCAAAAAACAAAACAAAACAAAAAAAACCTCTCTGGCTCTGGCTAAAAATTGCCTTAATAATAAAATTAACTCATTTAGTTCTCAACAGCTCCATGAAGTAGAACTATCACTCTTATTTTCCCATTTTGGATGTAGTGATTAAGCCACAGAGGCTCAATGTCATGGAGATAGTGAGTAATAGAGTTGGGGCACAGGACTTGATCTTTTTTCCAGCATGTTATGCTGCCCCCTGTACAGTAGGTCTCAACAAGGATTGAAGGAAAAAGTGGAAAAGAATGAAGTCTTAGGGCAGAGTTTTGTGTCCCCTTACATGTGACTGCCCATTAATGACCATAATACTGTGCTCATCAGGTTTCTGACAAGCTAAGAGAGAGCTAATGCCTTCCCAGTTCTCTGAGTCACTGGGCTGACAGAGAGAAATGGACTGTCATCCTGCCTTCTTCCAGATAGCCCATGTTTGCTGCTGCATTTCTTAGAGTAAAGCAGGGGTGAGCCACCAAATCTTTGTCTCAGTCCAACTGCATTGTCCTGAAATTAGGTAGAATTTTTTTTTAATATGACAATCATTTGACTATTAGTGTTGACCCTCAATATTGTGACTATTCTGTTTTTCTGAGCCATTTTAGATATTGTAGTGCAAGGTTGAAAAAGGTTGCTTCAAGGTCTCCCAGAGAGATTTCTTCATATCTGAGAATCTCCATTAAAAGCTCTTGGTGACATGAGTGACAGCATCGGAACTGTGTTTCTGAGAGATTTATCTGGCAGTAGTTTATAAGATGTGTTGAAATGGAGCAATATAGATTTTAGAAATATTATGCTCATTTATGCATGACAAACACTGGTATCAGATTCTCTTCTTTCTGAGCTAATTCTGGTTATAGGAACTTTATAGAATTTGCCTCAATAGCTCCAGGAAATATTTGGTTGTAAGAGAAAAATCTGGTTGGTTAACTCTGCTGACTTATTTAAGTAATACCAAACACTCAGGAAACTCACCTAATAATGTCATACTGAATTTTTAGTGTTTGATACTTTCAGCATCAACTTCTCTCTAGGTGTAAAACCATCTTGGGATGACATTATTCATAGACTTAATCTAACCTTAAACCCTTATATGCCTTTTGATCCATGCATTTGCATTCTCTGACAAAGAGGTACAATAAAGAACATTACAAAGGCTAATAAAAAGACCATAATGATTGAAGACATTCCTCGGTAAAAAGAGACTGTCCTCAGAAAACAACAGAGCCACAAATCTACAGTGAAATGAGATGTATCATATTGGTTCTCTATGAATAACAACAGTAACACTGTATTTTACATATGTAAACTAATTCAATGACACTAGAGCAACCTGGTCATTTTAGAGCTGGCAATGTTAAGCCTTTTATGGTTTAAAAATCCATTTAATGTGCCTCTTAGAACTATAAAATTGCAATATTTCTCCTTGAATTGTAGGTCCCTGAAAAAATAGGAGGAATATTTAACAAATATACTTCTTTACAATTTTTGAAAATAACATTTTATGATTGCAATAGAAAAAAGCCTTTGGAAACTTTCTCCCCTCTTTTCATAGGCTGCTGCCAAGAGGAAATGAATAAGGTCTGAGATATTCACAAACAACCGGTGTGGATGGGGAAGCTCACTTTGAGAGCCAGAAATTTATTCTATTTTCTGTATTTGAACCAATCTCAACAAAAGCTGTTCCCAGCTCTATCTATTACAGTGTCTTACTGCTTCACTAGATATTGAAATAAATTCTGTATCCCTTCTTTCTTCATTCTCCCTGTCTTGCTCTTACTTGTTTCCTATTCTAGGACCTGGGGATACTGAGGTGTGAAACATGTCTTGGACCCTCAGCCTCTCCTCACTGGCTCATCACAGGGGGAAGTTCTGGGACATATGAGCAGGTCAGGAATGGAGTATTTGTATGATACATGCTTCCCACAAAGGCCTTATCTACTGGTAGACATGCAGCCTTCCCAAAGGAGACCGTATTGGGTGAGAAAAACTTGAGCTTCAGCAATATCTTCCTGTTAGGTGGAAAACTTTTTCTCCATTCAGGGAAGGAGCTGCTATTTGAGAAAGCTAAATATATTTTGTTGCACCAGATCCCCCTCTAATCATTCTCTTGAACACACAGAATGAAAAAGAATGAGCCTTTCTGGCTCTGACCTCCTCCAAACCTAATGTATGTGATATATAGCTTACAGGAGCTTTAAGTGCTATTATAATGGTCCTGATACAATTCTCTAGGAATACAAGCAAACAAATATGATTATAATCAGCCTTCCCTTCCAACTTTTAATTGGCTGTATCAATAATATATTTGTAATTACCCATGTCCATCTAATTTCCATGTCAAGCATTCTGTTTATTTCAAGGCCCACCTGTAACCTCTTATATTCATGGAAAATAATGGTGCTCCCTGTGTCTGCTCTGTAATTCCAGTGACACTCTCCTCCTACTCTTATCCAATCTAATTCTTAAGTGATTGGGTTACTGGCCTTACTCTCTATTGAGTTCTACCCCTCTTTTCTCATGTTGCACCTCCCATTCTAGTTAGCTCTTTCCTTCTCCACCGGACCTGCTCCTTACCTTGTACTTCTAGCATGTTCAATTTTCAGTTCCCTGGTGGATGTGTTTTCTAATTTTCTTCATCCTTTATCCGGTTTTCAATGTCGTATAGCATCATTGTCATAAAGATGTGAGGCAGTGAGCTGGCAGCATGGCATGAATCTAGAGCTCATGCAAATGGCTTGTATCTGACGGTCTAATTGGTGGTTAAGCCAAGGAAGAGCACTTGGAAAAAATAATGAGGGTACAGGAAAATAAAGAAAGGTCAAGGCCTCCCTTTTGATTACATCATCCCATATTTCCTGAAGTTTAGCCCTGAATTTTCCTTTGTTTTCTCTACTTAATGTCTTTCTTCCCTCCCAGTGGCCCCCCAACACTAATTTGCAGTTGTAATATTGCTAGTACACTTCAACCTGGACTATAATATGAAATTTCACACTTGGAGTAATATACCAACAGATGAGCAGTAAATGCACAAGAACAGGAGCTGAGGAGTAGGCTTACCCCGATGTTGCTGACAAAATATCTGGAGGTATTCCACCCACATCAGTAAATCCATTTGGTCCATATAAGTAGAATCACTGTCATAACAAGGGGGCCTACCAGGCTGCCTGTCCTCCTCTAATCTCTACTTTTTCTCCTGTCAAAACAACTAGAAATGCAATGGCATAGAAGTTCCCAAATCTGTTCTAGGAACAACCTACTTAACTGTTCCTAATGATTTGGCTCTCTTCCACTTCATTGTGCTAGGTTAGATTCACACGCAACAACAACAAAAACAAAAAGCTGATTTGTCAGAGTATAAAGAGGAAAACACAGCGACTTAGAAGTTTACATGATTTTACTATTTTTTTTCAGGGAGAAAAAGCAATTACAAAAATGGAACCTTATAAAGTTAATTGTGAGTCAGGGGCTAATATATGGTCAGACATTTTGAGACCCAAAGTTAAATCGAGAACTGAGTTAACTTATCCCAGAAGTGAAGAAAGCACTGAAAAGCAGATCTAGAGGAGAATCATACAGCAAGGGCAGAGGGGACACAAAGATCAACCAGGGAACCCTCACTTTGAGGACCCAAAGAAGACATGAGATACTATAGAAGTGGCCGGGGTTCCTAAAGGACCAAATATTGCTATAACTGCTTCACAGTGCTGTCATTTATACTCATTTCAGATAAGGCTTTTCTGACTACAGTTATTGTATAAATACAATACCTCCAAAAGCCCACAAAACTTTTTACTTTTGTCTCAAAAAGTCACTTTTGAAATAAATCCTAAGAAATCAGCATGATTTTTAGGGAAGAAAGGAAATTAAGCTGCTTCAACTTTCACACTCTGACTTGTTAAGGTGATTCATTTCCATTAAATACTGCATATTATACATATATTATATTATATGTATCTATCATATGTATGTATGTATCATATGTATCTTTATATTTATAGCAATTTATTTATATTGATATATACAGAGAGGGGTACTGTGCAAAATACCTCAGAAACGAAAAATCATTTCACAATTCCCCTTATTACTTATTCTCTGGAAATTTTTATAGACCTCCTTCTGGTTTTTCATACTTGAAATGATAGGCCAGCTCTCCTGAGTAACACCACGATCAATGTGAACATGAGTGCTTAACAGCTCACACAGGCAAAAATCACAAGAAATAAATATATAAATAAATCTATACTGACAAGCTTAAACACTCTTTCAGTGTTAATTTTTAAGCTCCCTTTATACATATGATGAGCTTCCAGATTCAGATCTGATTTTTCATTTTTATGAGTTTTTCACTTTTTTGACTGGTATCAGAGTGAAAGTTTTTGTTTGTTTGTTTGATTTTTGAATTAGTTTGTTTGTTTGCTACGGAATTTTCCCCCTCCTTGCAAAATTTCAAAGCAGGAAAATTTTAAGAACTACAGAAAATGCCTGGCATTTAAGTCAGATCTGGTATGACCTAAATCCAACTTTCACCAATTACTAACTTGCAGTCTGTTGCAAGTTATTTAACCTCAGGCTTGTATCTGTGTAAAGGAGATAGCAACACCTACCAAACAAGTTTGATGCGAAGACTAAATGATATAATACATGTAAGGCATATAACTGATCCTGATGTAATCAGGATTAAATAAATACAAGTTATTTATTATTGCCACAGATTATGTGAATTAGTCTCCATATCTTGAGAGTTTTTCCTACATAAAATTGCTAAGATTTGAGTAAATAATAAATGAGGAATTTAAATTATACATTTTATTCTTTAACAAAGTATTTGTTAAGCATCACATCTTGTGGTGCCATACCCTGGAGATAAAATGTATAACCCTATCATCCAATAGCTCAAAGCTAAGTGGGGAAGACAGGAACCGAAACAAATAATTACAACAGAGTCTTATACACAAACCAGTATATGTATAAGGCAAACTTGTGACTGACGTGAAGGTGGTTCAGCTCTGTCTTCACAGAAAAAGACACTTGCCTGATTCTTAAAGATGAGTATTTGGTCTCCAGATATGAGTGAATCCACATGGATGTATCTGAAACACAGAACTGCCTCACAGATATATATGTAGACTTAACGAACTATAAATGATACAGAATGTATAAATGAGTCATTGACAGTGAACAGATCCAAAATGCTGGTGTGGCCTTGATTTATAGAACTAGTTCACCTTTTTGGTGGTCACTTACATATCCCCTTTCCTGATCCAGTACTGCAAATATTGAAATTCACTCTCTATGTTCAGCCTCCTTGACACTTACCCATTCTATCTATGAATTGAATCATGAAAGGAGCTATGAATTCCCTTGCAGTTGCTTGCTCTAAGAATTCATTTTCCTTCCTTCAAATAATAACGTTTCAGCTGCTTTGGGGAAACTACCACTTTCCTACTGTTGGTTATGCACTTTTGGTGGTATTGCCTAGGGTTTATTGGCCATAGTGACTAAGGTCAAGGAAAAGTTTCAACATATTGATTTATTTACTGGATGTGTTCACAAATCAATGGATGAATACAGACTTCACCAAATAGGCATATTATATATTCCTGGTCATCAGGATTGCTCCAGGCATTGGCCATTCATTTAATCCAGTCCCATAAGTGTGTTCCTCAGAACAATTGCTAGATGTGCTAGATAACACTACTCACTCTGTAGTGGGAGGTAAAAGAATGTGAGGGTTGCTGCTGCAGCTGGAATTTTACATCCATTTTACACCATCCTGAGAGCTGAGCTAGCCCAGGGAACGGGGGATAGTGTAAAGGAGAAATCCTACTGATTAGAGTTCTAGCTTCCAATTTAGCTGAACTGTTTGTTTACATTAGCCAATGATATGCCAAGCTTATTAATCCAATTTAAGTTGTCAATCATTTAGAACAGAAAGAATCCTAATAGGTATTATCTTTTAGTCAACTAGTTGCAATTCTTCATTTGTATATCTGTGACCTATCACTTCCCAAATTTTGAGATCTTCTCAGTTTGTAGAAAGTCAGTCTATTTTTATCAACTTTCCACCTGTTTCAAAATATCAGGACAATTCAGGAATCATCATGTAGCAGAGATAATTTAAATGTAATGCTTTCTTATGCCTGTTGCTGCTTTGTTTTTTTCCTTCATTTTATTCCTTTTCCTCTGGTTCAGAAAGCCAATTTCCATTCCCATGGATCCCCCAATGGCTTTCAGTTCCTCAGTTTCTTATGTCATCTTATTTTTTACCACTTTTATTTTAGATTTTATAGATGTGTGCAGCTAGCATGCAGAAATAAATTCTTATATTCCATGCCTTTAGGTAACTACTAACCTGATTCATAACTTGTCAGAGCAACCATTTCTAATTATCATTGTACCAAAGTTTAAAATTATTTTAATAGAGTAAATTATTAAAAAAATAATAATCTAGAAAGTATTACAACTTACCAATGATAAGACTCATAAGATTACCACAAATTAGATATGAATAAACAATATTCAAAATTATAAATATACATAACATTAAAAACATATTGTGCATACTTTAATTTCTAATTTAGCTTTTTTCTGAATCAGAAAGTGCTTCAGTGTAATCAATGAACATCAGTTAGCATTTTACTATTAATTTATAATGGGATTCTTAATAGAGAATTTTGGTTGACTGCCTGATAGATAAGTAAAATTTTATCTTATATAAATTGTGCTACAATCCAGTTTTAAATAAATTCAAATATGCATAAAATATTAGTTAATAGTTATTCCTTTTGTTCCTCCTGCATCATTTATTTTTTTTCAATAAGTGGCTTTAAGGAAAAATGAAACTTGTTAACTAAGGATTAAAATTAGCTATATGTTCTCATCCAGTTTACAAATTAGTGCTTCTAATTCAACTCCAACCTTAAACATTTCTTTTTTCTGATCCATCCTATGTAATAGTTACATACTTTCCAAGTATATTTCTTTTATCTTAATGCTAGTAGATAATGTGCTCACTTATACATCTTTATAATTGTTTATTAGCTGTAAGCACTATGCTTTGACTTTTATGTCCTTGAAACTATGAAATAGTGTTCCTATAATTCAGTTCTTCCTAATGTTTCTATTTTAAATAGAATGTCTTATGAAACTGAGATCTGAGCATTTTTAAAAATTCTGAGCTGGGGATATCAGTTTAGTCAGAACAGTGTCAAATGTGGAACCCAAACAACATAATTGGTACTCTGAGGCTGAGATTGATGTGACATTCTCTTGAACGTATTTTAATGCTTATGCATATTTAAATTAAAATTTTAATCTCCTGACATTCAAACCAACAAGCCATTCACCATCCAACTATAGAGCCATGTCTGACAAATAAGATGACATACAGCAAAAATCACCAGTCTTGAATCAATGCTTATTGCACAGGAAATTTCCAAAAGGCCCAGTTTGCTAACATTTTGACAGTGGATTTTGATATGAGCACAGCTTTTCTGGTTGCTTATATGGCAAGAATTTACTTCAAATATTTGTCTATATGCTAAATGGCTCCTAGCTAGAAATGGTGGTATGGTGTATATTTAAGTCATGACATCTTTTAAGTTTTATTATTTTACTTTTTGTATGTATGGCAAGCAGGTTTCTGGTTATGCCACATAATACAATTTCTTGTTTCCAGGAAAACTGGATGAGATAGGAGTCCATACTGCATACACTCTACCCCTCTTTATCAATACCCACCTGTCCAGAAATAGTATTTGTGATTTTATCCCTTTTTGCACTACTTTGTCAGCTTCAAAGTAGCAGGGCTCCTGCAGAGAAGTGTGTCTGTGAACATGGCCAGAACCAGGTTGACAGGTCAGATACCACAGTTTGTTTTACCCCACATGTTCTTGTCACAGCTCATTTTGGTGCCATGGATCTGCAAGTATGTTTCAGTTGAAGAGTCTAAGGTCAAATGAAAGTGACACTCCCATGCACAGCTGGGTCTCAGTGGGAGAAAGGATCATCATTCAATCATTCAATGCTATTTCAAATATATAATTTCATTTCACATTTATCATAGTGCCAGCTTTAGAGTAAAATGCCAAAGTAAAAATTCTCATGTTCAATAGCAGGCACGAATAAAAAATATTGTATCTGACTGAATCTGTACTTGCTGTGAACAGTTGACTTTTAAATTGGGAAGGTGCCAGGGGCCTTTGGCTTCATTCCATAATTGTCAATTTCCATGGCATTGAGAAAGTTATTTTAATTCCAAGAAACAGGAGTTAGCATCCTCAGATCCAATGC
The DNA here is from genome assembly GCF_009873245.2 of Balaenoptera musculus. Taxonomy (NCBI): domain Eukaryota; kingdom Metazoa; phylum Chordata; class Mammalia; order Artiodactyla; family Balaenopteridae; genus Balaenoptera; species Balaenoptera musculus. The sequence goes on from NC_045792.1 coordinate 28,192,228, forward strand.
TGCTACTCAAAACCAAATACACCAATGTTTATGTCAGTGAAATACAGAAGACCCTTCTTGCCAATTGCCTTTGTGTTTATTAACTTCAAGTCCCAGATGAACAACCCAGATCAGTTTTGCCACCCACATTACAAAGAGCATAGCAAATTCATAGTCTTTCTTCAAAGAACAGAAATAATTCTGAAATATGATTAAACTCACAGTGTCCTTGTGAGGGAGATGATAGGAAGAGACAGAATATTTTCTCTAATTTCAAGTTCAGGAAAGCAAGGAACACAAAAATTAGGTGGCTGGTCTCCATTTATTCAAATAAATTTATTCAGGAGTAGAGCCAGAAATAAAGATCAAGTCTCCTGGCCCATGTGAGGCCCCATGCTGCCCCACAGCTGTCAAAACCCTCATTTTCCTGGAAAATGCTAAAAAGCTTTCCCTTACTACAACATTAAATTCAGACATACTGCCCTCTACTGACCCACCAAGGAATGCAGCGCTTTCCCTTCAGAATGTCATCTCCAGGATGCCAATGGACTATGTCTACTGCACAATTTAGGAGAATGGTGTAAGAGGTAAGTGAATTTATGACATTTCTTTCTCTATCAATGGATTCGTATACTGGCATTCTTAAATTTTATATAGCAATGCAACAACGCACCTTGTTGTTTGTATGTGGAAAATCTTGAAATCACCTGTTCCTCTCTGTGCCCTTATTTTGACATACTCTTCTAGGGAATCAGCTAGTCTAAAACAGCCTATCTTTTTACATAAAACATTTTGAGGAATGCCATACGATTTTTATGTTGTCCGTATTGTCTTATACCAGTGTCTTATGAGATGTGCTAGTTATCCTACATGTTGCCAAAGAAGGAATGATAGAAACCAAGCTAAACAGCTACAGTCCTTCTGTAGAAAATATCATAAAATGAAGAAAATATCATAAAATGTCCTAAAGGTGTTCTAATAATAGGAGAACAGGATCTCAAATATATTTTTGACAAGATTCCCTTTGTACAGGACCAAATTGTTATTTTCTCAGAAATGTATGTCAGTATCTTTTTTCACTGTATCAACCCTTCACAGCTTGCTTGCATTCTCCCTAGGATAAAAGTATCATTTTTCAGGTTCAATCAAGTTGCTGTTTTCACACACAATTGTTGTGTTCATCTCATTATCATAGCTGAATTAAAGTTATGACGTTTGTCTCTCACTGTTGCTCATCATTGTATTTATTTCATTGCCTCTAAGAAAAATGTCGAGTCTACATATTTGGAATAGATATTTGTTTTTGATTAGAAAGACTGCACAACAATTTCTTAATACAGAATCAACTTTTATAAGCCTAGTTCACACAGTATCAGAGGGACATCTATGCCACTCTGGTTACCTGTCTACATCCTATTTTAAGACCTTAAGAGAAAATTCTTTCCTCTGATGGTGGTTCACAGACAACATGCTTAAGAAATCTTGAATATAGAACTTACTTCTATTCTTTCCAAATATAAAAGCTTATGCTCACAATAATTTAATTGTTTTTATAAAGTAATTGGTTTTATCTTTACAATTAATTAAGCAGAACTTATCTTTTCAAGTTCACAGTTTGAAACTCAATCTGAAGAAGACCGTTCATTTAATTTGGAATAAATGTCTATATTTGTCCATCCAAATCTTTACAGAAATATCTTAATTTGAGGTCAACTTAGGCAGAAATGAGAAAGGGTATTGTCACCACATATTTGAAACATCAAGAAGGTGTCAAAAAGTCGCAAAAGAGGTAGAGATTACAAGTAGAGGTATACTAAGAATGAAAACATTAGGAAGTGTTACTGATTCACTAAAATCAGAACATTGTGGAATTTTAATTAAAAAGTCTACAGAGAGAAAACTCCAGCACAGAAATCTGGCCCTCACGTGCTTAGTCCTTATTAAAAGCCTATTAGATGTTGGAAGATAAGAGTGAGTTCAGGAAAAGGTTAGATGGAAAATGAGAAGACAAGAGGTGATGAGGAGAGAGGGAAGGAATTTGAACATGTTTGGGATGGACTTAGACAAGGACCCAGATATTTGGAGGGTTTATATGAAGTAAGCTGAACCACCAAACTTTCTGAGAAGCAGTAATAACAACAAAATGTTTTTTAGCTTTCTTCTATTTAAAGCACATGCACCTATAGCAATCTTTCACGAAATGATTATATATACTTGCTTCTCTTTACAACATAGTGACAATATATCATACTGTAGGAGTAGTTATGCTCTAAAAATGTTTATAGAAACTTTATTTCTCAGATACCAGAAAGGTGAATTAGTTCAATGGTGTTATTCACACATCCTATGTTATTTATCCTTTCATTTTTTTTCTATTCTTATATATATATATTTTTTTTTTTAAATAAATTTTCATCATTTTTTTAAAAAATTTATTTATTATTTATTTATTATTTAGTTTTGGCTGTGTTGGGTCTTCATTTCTGTGCGAGGGCTTTCTACAGTTGCGGCAAGTGGGGGCCACTCTTCATCGCGGTGCGCGGGCCTCTCACTGTCGCGGCCTCTCTTGTTGCGGAGCACAGGCTCCAGACGCGCAGGCTCAGTAGTTGTGGCTCACGGGCCTAGTTGCTCCGTGGCATGTGGGATCTTCCCAGACCAGGGCTCGAACCCGTGTCCCCTGCATTGGCAGGCAGATTCTCAACCACTGCGCCACCAAGGAAGCCCTATTCTTATATTTTTGATCATCTATTTTAAAACAAAATTATAACATCATTTTCTTAAATGAAGAGCACAAGAACAATTTCAACTGAGATATCAGTCCTTTGTAGAAATTGGCATGGTTTATTTTAAATAGAAAATGATGTAATCAGCTCTAGTTTCCCACCTAGGTGAGACAGAAGGGATAGAGGCCAAATGTGGCATTCCAGCTGAGATGAGGAAGCTGCTGATAGTTCAGAAGCAAAGCAGTTTTTTCCACAGAACAAGTACCAGAAGGCAAAAGTCTGCAAAAAAAAAAAAAAAAAAAAGTGTCTGGCAATATGCAGAAGGTCTGTCTCAAATTTTTCAGTACAGGACTAATCTGCACATGTGTGTGAGAAAGATAAATCTATCTGAAGCTGAGGAAAGAATCACCTGGAAAAATTAGGGAGAACAATTCTTGGAGACTATACGGAACCAGGAATACTGCCTGTTTCTACTATCCAAAAGAGTCAATTTATCAAGAGGATACAATAATCATAAATATTTATACATATCGTAACAGAGATTCAAAATACATGAAGCAAAAATAAACAGAACTTCAAAGAGAAATAGATAGATACACAATTATATTGGAGAGTTCAACACCTCATTCTCAATAATTGATAGAAGTAACACCAGTTCTATACAATCTTCCAAAAATTGAAGAGGAGGGAATACTTTTCTAATCACTCAATGATGACAGCATTACTCTGTCAGCAAACCAGAAAAACTTTACAAGGAAAGAAAACTAAGGACCAATATTTCTCATGAACATAGATACAATAATTCATAGCCAAATCTAAATAAATGGAATCCAACAATATGTAGAAAGGTCAATGCTTCATTATCAAGTACAGATTATTTCAGAAAATGCAAGGTTATTTAACATTTGAAAATTATCAGTGTAATTTACCATATTTACAGATGAAAAAAGAAAAATCATAATTTCAATAAATAGAGCAAAAAAACACTTGACAAAATCCACATTCATTTCTGATTAAAAAAAAACACAACTCTCAATATATGAGGAAAAGACAACTTGATTTTTAAAAATCTGAAAAAAACCCTACATATAAAATCATACTTGGTGTTATGAGATTTATTGCTCTTCTCCTAAGATCAAGAACAAGAAAATTTCATTATGTCTATTCAGCACCGTAATGAAGGTTCTAGCCAATGTACTACAACAAGAACAATAAATAACCACATTCAGAATGGAAAGAAAGAAGTCTCTTTATTTGCAGACAACATGATTATCTTATGTAGAAAATCCAATGGCATCTACACACATACCAAAAAAAAAGCTATTCAAACTAATAAATGAGTTTAGGAAATTAGCAAGATGCAAGAACATAGAATAAATACAGTATATTTTATATTTTATCAACATACAATCAGAAATTTTAAAAACAGTATTTGTTATAACTTTTAGAATATTTATAAAGTACTTATGGATAAATATGATGAAAGATGTGAAGACCATGACACAGAAAACTACAAAGCATTGATGAGAGAAATTAAAGAAGACATAAATAAATGGACAGACAGTCCATATTCATAGATCAGAAGACTCAATATTATTAAGATATTGCTTCTTGGGCTTCCCTGGTGGCACAGTGGTTGACAATCTGCCTGCCAATGCAGGGGACACAGGTTCGAGCCCTGGTCTGGGAAGATCCCACATGCCGCGGAGCAACTAGGCCCGTGAGCCACAACTACTGAGCCTGCGCGTCTGGAGCCTGTGCTCCGCAACAAGAGAGGCCGCCATAGTGAGAGGCCCGCGCACCGCGATGAAGAGTGGCCCCCACTTGCCACAACTAGAGAAAGCCCTCGCACAGAAATGAAGACCCAACACAGCCAAAAAAAAAAAAGATATTTCTTCTTCACAAATTGATCCATAGTCAATCCAATTTCAGCCAAAACTCAGTAGGCTGTTCTACAGTAATTGGAAATATAATTCTAATTTTTCATATGGAAATTAAGGTGTCTAGAAAAGTTAAAACAACTTTGAAAAATAACATAGTTGGAAGACTTAGACAACCTGACTTTAATACAGATTATACAATATACAATATTATTATCGTATATTAATATTGTAAAATATACAATATTATTATTATTATGCAATTATCAAGACAGTGTGACATTGGCATCAAGATATACAAATAGATCAGTGAAACAGATTAAATAATCCAAAGATTGATTTTCAAGAAAAATGCAAAGACAATTCAGTGGAGAAAGAATAGTTTTAAAAAAATAATAATGCTGGAAATTGGATATCTACATGCAAAAAATAATGAACTTTAATACTTCATATAAAAAGTAGTTCAAAATGGATCACAGAGTTATGTATAAATTTAAAACTATTAAAGTTCCTAGAAGAAAGCAGGAGTTTTTTTTTTTTTTTTGCCTTGGGTTAGGAAGGATTTCTTACATAAAAAACTAAAAGCACGACTACATACAAGAAAAATTGATAAATCCTATGTCATCAAAATTAAGTACATTTTCTTATAAAAAGAAACTGTAAAGAGAATAAAAAGGAAAGCCATGGGCCAGGGGAAAGTATTTACAACTCATAAAGTTGGCAAAGGATTTGTGTCTAGGTTATATAAGAAACTTTCAAAATAAGAAACAAAATCACACCAAATCTTGGGCAAAAATTTTGAACAGACTTCACAAAACATGTATGGATGAGCTCACTTCCTCCCCCCACATTCTCCCCCCAACTATAAACACAAAGAAGGGTTCATGTGAGCACACATGGAGATGGTAACCACCTGCAAGTCAAGAGAAGAGGCCTTGGAATGAAACCTACTTTGCCAGTGCCTTGATCTGGGACTTCCCAGCATCCAGAACTGTGAGAAATAAATTTCTGTTGTTTAGGGAAAAAAAAGTATGTGAATACTAAATAAGCACAGAAAAAGGTGCTCAAATCATTAATCATTAGGGAAATGCAAACTACAATAAGATATCTCTACACACCATTTAGAATGTTTAAAATTAAATTACTGACTCAACCAAGTGTTGTGAAGGATGTGGAGACATTCATTTTACTCATAAGTATGTACAAAAGATGAATGAAAGAATATGTCCATAAAAGAGGTTGTTCATAGCAATGTTATACATAACATTATTATCTGTTATACATAATAGATAAAAATTGAAAACAACCCAAATTTCCACCAATAGGTGAATGAATGAACAAATTGTAGCAAATGAACTGCTGCTCAGCAATAAAAAGAATGAAAACAACTGTTTATTTTATGTCATTTATACTTTTAATAAAAAGCAAAGCAGTGAGTAGCGGGAGATAAATTGGCTAGCCTGGATTGAAAGATTTGCACAAAAAATGGTCCCAATTATTCCCTCTCTTGTATCCATGTATTTTGCATGTATCTGAGGATGTTGTAGTTCCTCTAAACAGAGATGAAGCCTCCAGAAGATAGAATATTATTCAGCACTAAAAAGAAATGAGCCATCAAGACATGAAAAGCTTCAATGCATACTACTAAGTGAATATAGCCAATTATACATACAGTATGATTCCAACTACATGACATTCTGGAAAAAGCAGAACTATAGAGGCAGTAAAAAGTGGTTGCCAGAGGTTGTAGCAGAAAGGAGCCTAGGTAGAGCACAGAAACATTTTCTACTGAACTAATTTCATAAGATAACAGTTCTTTACTTACCTGACTAGTGTATTACAGACCTGGTAAACAGTGTGTCTGGAAGTTGAGAAATGAAAGAAAATAGTAGATTAAGCATTAAATATATTTACTGATTTGAGATGTACAAGAAATCTGAACAGAGAGATTCCAGAGCTGGTGCAGTGACTCATTAGAAGTACAACTGATCTTAAATTCTATTTTTACTCTCTTCCTTTCTTATCAATAAAATTCCAATTGGTGCCCTGTTTTAGTAAGGTACTCAGCTACCCTTGGTGTTCTCAAACTCTCTGGGCAGTAAACCTGCTGACTGCTCTTATGATGGAAGGGGCAATTGGCCAGAAGTTTTGAGGGTACAGATATTTTACATAACAGCTTTTTTTCACATGAAATGTCATAGACGCTAGTTGGCTGCATGGTTTATTAGGGAAAGTACTTGAAAATAAGTCTTAAGAGGTTTGGAGGGCAAGATTGGGTAATTCCTCAATGCATGTAAAGATTTTAATTTTTGCTTTTTAACAATATACCTTGAAAAATACACAAATTGGAGAGTATCAGTTTAGATGATCTCTAAAATACTCTCTAGCTCTCTAAATCTTAGAGGCTTCCTAGAAGTGAATCTAGAATCTTAAAACACTAATCTGACCACAGTTTGAGAAAGGAGAGAAGAAATTAATTTTTAGTGAATCCATATACTCTTGGAATTTTGTTCATTGCAATTGTATGGAGAAGATAGTTACTGCATCTCCAAGCAAGATCAGTCGTGCCCAGAAAATGCTAGAAGGCAATAGAAGCTGGCAAAAATAAATTTTAAGTTTTTTAGTTTGGAATTATAATTGTCAAATTGTTTACTCATAGATAAAATATTTGTCTTATAAATAATTTAATAAAATTTACTTTGATATTTACATTAATTTTAAGCAAATTAAATGTTACTGGCATTAAAATATCCTTTTAGATTAATTTGTAGGTTAAAATATTTCTAACAATATAGTAGCCCTTTAAATATATATTGACAAGAAACCAGTTTTTAATAATGAAATTTAATTTTTTTTATAATTTTAATTTAACTTATTTTGCTTTCCTTAGATTATAACATATTGTTGAATTAGTTTTTCAGTATACTTTGAGAATGGAATTATTTTCATTGCTCCCCAAAATTTACCCAAAGAAATATATTAAAAGAATAAATTATCTTCCCCTGAAACCTCAATAGATGACAAATTTATAACAAAGCTCTATAAATGAGCATTTTATTCTGCTTTCAGGAGGAACAAAAAAAAAACATTTCAAAATTAAAGAGGAAAATATTCCAAAGAACAATTTGTAATGTTCCAATTTACATGACGTTTGGTTGAGTTGAGGAGCACAAGCATACGTGAACTGGGCTACTGCTCAGAGTTTACTTCTATGACCAACTTTTATAATACTGTGGCTACCTGAACTTCACTAAGTCAGATCCTACAGAAGCCCTATAAGGCAACACCACTCAGAGTAGGATCATTCATTGAAAAAAAAAAAATTGCCTGAGGGCTCTGGATGCTACCTGATTATAGTTTTTTGGGTAGAGTGCTAGAATACCTCTAGACCAAATTTACTAGACTATAAAATGACAGGGTCAAATGAAAATAATATTAAAAACCCTTCCATTTCTTACATATGACTCTTCTAGAAATTTGAGAATATAGTGATTGTTAAATATATAGATTGAGACAAATCTACCTGCTGCATGGTACAGGGGTAAGTGGTCACTTTTCCAGTCTCTGGACTTAGAAATCAGACTAGGATGATATATTTTTTTTCTAAATACTGGTTTGACAAGAATTAATGGGAAGCTCTCATTTGCATGGAAGAGCCGAAGAACCCAACATGCCTTTTTATTATTAATCAACATTGCTGTGGCAGCCAAATCTACAGTATCTGCATCAGAATTATCAACTGCAATATTATTGTATTTTCTGCTCTAAGTGTCCCTGATACCATTTATTGACATTCTTTCTGCTGTTGGAATAACAACTAATTTTAATGTTTGCCTAGGCTAAAAATTAATTAGGAAAACAAATGCTGTAAAAGACAACAAGCCAATCTTGCATTTCTAAAGCAAATATTACTCTAGTAGCTCCCTCAACTATGCCTCCTGGAAGCACTCAACTAACAGATTTAGCTAGCCATTGTTGATTTTTGTTTTTAATGTAGGCTAGATACTTTTACAAACATTGATTCATTTGTACATGTAAAATTGAACACTTTACTCTGTATCAATCAGTAGATAAGGCACTGGGAAGAAAGGTAATTAAGACACAGCTGGGCTTCCCTGGTGGCGCAGTGGTTGAGAGTCTGCCTGCCAATGCAGGGGACACGGGTTCAAGCCCTGGCTGGGAGGATCCCACATGCCGCGGAACAACTGGGCCCGTGAGCCACAACTACTGAGCCTGCGCGTCTGGAGCCTGTGCTCCGCAACAAGAGAGGCCGCCATAGTGAGAGGCCCGCGCACCGCGATGAAGAGTGGCCCCCACTTGCCGCAACTAGAGAAAGCCCTCGCACGAAACGAAGACCCAACACAGCTAAAATAAATAAATAAATAAATAAATAAATAAATAAATAAATAAATAAATAGATAGGGAAAAAAAAAAAAGACACAGCCACTTTGCCTCTGAATATAATTTAGTGTGGTCAAAGCAGCTGGAGAGTATAGACAAGTTAAAGCAGAATTTCAATATGGGTTTATAAAAGTATGAAAGAGGGTATCATGGTAACACATACTAGATGTTATTAGAGAGGCCTCAAAAGTACATGCTATTGGAGTGTGCAAGTTTACACAGTTTTGACCTAATCCAGAAGTAAACCATGTGTGGATTTTGAAAGCAAGTAATTGCCTGATTAAATTTGTCTCAGGATGATTACTCTAGTTGTAGTGTGAAGAGTGGTAAGACTGACTGCAAAAAACCCTATAAGGAGTATGTTGAAATAGACTAGACGAGGTACTTTGAGATCCTGGAACAAGGCGTGGAGAAAAGCAGGAGGAATAAAAAAAGAAGGCAGGGGGCAAACTTACCTCAAGGCAGGTACTAATGTCCACTATTATCTTGGTGTATGATATTATTTTAGTTACTATCCTGGCTGAGGGATTGAAGTAGTTTCAGAGGCAGCTTTGTGTTCTTCCCCAGTGTAATTGCTCTTACCCCAAAGGCTAAGGAATCAGTACAGGTACACCAACTGTTAAGTATTTTAATTATGTATGTGGGAAACAGAAAAATAACCACTGGATGGATACACAGACCCAAGAGATACACTGTAGTTAGAAATTTGCCAAGACTTTGTACATTACCTAGATCTGTAGGACCCAACTATTACCAGGAGGACCATGATGATACTTGGGGTCTCCAGGGATCAATTCCAATTCAATTGGGTGTTCAGTAGTCCTTGAAATGTTTGAAGAGTATCGTTTTCTCAGTCTATTGCTGATCCTGAATAACTGTTATAGATCCCATAGGAGAAGAACTGAGGGAATTATTGAATATACTTCTGTGTTGTCACAGAGTACTTTGCCCTGGGGACCTAGTTTCCTTTTCAGTCAGTGGATTCCAGATTTGAAAACAGGTTCAAGTTGAGAAACTTGTTGAGAAACTATGCAAGGGATCATGACTTTTTTTGAGACAAATTCCCTCAGCCAGTGGTCATCCCTCTTAGATTTCTTCTGCTGGTACAAGCTGAGCAGAACCATTGTTGACTGCCTGTCTGTTTTGACCATAGGGCTACCATGTTTAAAACCCTTTGTAGGGTTCTTACTTAGCTTCTCCTCTAACTTGCTAGGTAGTAAGGTGATTGTAGTAGCCTATTAGATTTAGTAATTAACCCCACCACATCATTATTATTGTTTTAAATAGTGAATATTCTCTTCTTTTTACCTCCTTGATAAAATATTTTCATAGATTTATTTTTTTTAGTGTGGCCACCCCATGATGAATCTCTAATTTTTGTTTATTTATAAATGTCTTTATTTTCTTTATTCTTTGAAGACAATGTTTTATCATGAATATATTAATAATTATAAAATGGGAGTTATTTTCTCTCAGTATTTTTTAAGATTGTTTCTTTGTTTTCTAGTTTCCACTGTTTCTGATAAAAAGTTTAGCTTATTATTTCACATTTGAAGAAAATACAACTTTTTATATGGCTGCTTTTCAATTTTTCCTTGGTTTTCATTTTTTTAACCAAACCAACAATGGGTCTGTGTGTGTGTGTATGTTTATTCTAATTTGGGCTTACTTTGAAAGCTATTTTAAACAGGACTTGATGCTCTTTCTTTTTTTAAGGCTTTTAAAAAATAATTGCCTTTTATTTTCTTTGAATATTGCTTCTTTACAAATCTCTGTTGCAGTTCTTCTAAGACAAATTACAAAAAAGTTCTGGACTTTTCACCCTATTGTCTTTGGCTCTCATGATGTTTTTTGTGTTTTTCGTTTTTTATGTTCTTTGGGTTTCAATCTGGGAATTTCTTGCTGAACTACCTTCTAGTTCACTAATCCTTTATTTTGTGGTGTCTAAACTGCTATTGAAACTTCTATTACTTTCTTAATTTCAGTTACTATATATTTTATTTCTAGGATATATTTTTATATACTCCAGTTCTCTGATTAAATTCTGCATTTTCTTCTCTATTTTTCAAATGTATTATAGTTATATTGAAGTTTTGTGTCTCATAATTACAAAAACCAAATCTCTTTTGGATGTTTACACTTGTTTTTGTATTTTTCTTTTCTTTTTCGGTTATTTTGTTTTATTTCTTTCCATGACAAATATATTTTTTAAACTGAACCTTGTAGATAAAAAGTATTGTAATGATAGTGAACAGCAGTATCTTCCTCCAAAAGAAATTTAGTGTGACTTTTGCATTTCACTGGAGTATGATGAGATCATCTTCATATATTGTAGTGTGGATTTCAAGTTTTGTAAGCCCTGTTTTAGTTCTATTTTGCCTTTAAACATGGTCCTTATTTTTTGCAGTGTAACTCTTATTGCTAAGGGTAGCCCTTTGAGGTTCTCAACTGAGAACCTCAGTTGAGGCTACCCTTTGAGGTGTTTTCCTGAGCCTGTCCTTTTTTGAAATGAGACCTTTAAAATTGCTTCCTTAGTACTATGGAATGAGTGGATTCTCTGTCTTATTCCTCAGTGTCTCACTTCAAGCCTGTGCACCCTAGGAGTTGGCAAATGCTCCAGGCAAAATTGCATGAAGAATTTGAACTTAATTCTCTGCAGTCATTGCACTCTGCTCCAGGAACATTTTCTCTCAAGTTGTGGTTGACTTGGTTTCCCTAAGCTCTGTGTTCCTTCCATCACAGTAAGATTTTCATAACTCAAGTCTCCTACTTTCTCTTCATCTTTCGTCCCCACCACTGAGAATCAGCAAATAAATGGTCAGGAGACATAGAGGCAAATGTGGGATTCCCTTTGATGCAATTTATTTTTCTCTTAGGTCTGGGATTCACAAACCTTGGCAGTAAGGATTGTTCTCTAAGAATTCAAAGAATTCTTAGCTTAGCTGTTTGTTCTGTTTTTGTTTTCTCTCCAGGTTTTACATTTACTTTATTCAAGAGAATTTCTTTTCTTTTTTTTTTAATCTAAACTGTTAACTTTATTTATTTATTTTTATTGAAACAGAATGCATTTAAGAAATTTAATAAATGTCATACACATGCAAATGAAAAAGCCACAATTTGAACTAAAGAATCTCTGCTCAATCATAAAGCTAAACTATTCACATTTTATATTTTATTTATTTATTTAAATTACTTAATTAATTAATTATATATTTTTTACAGTAGGCCCTTGTTGGTTATCTATTTTAAATACAGCAGTGTGTATATGTCAATCCCAAACTCCCAATCTATCCCTCCCCCACACCCTTCACCCCTGTAACCATAAGTTCATTCTCTAAGTCTGTGAGTCTGTTCCTGTTTTGTAAATAAGTTCATTTGCATCAAAAAAAATAAAATACCTAGTAATAAACCTATCTAAAGACAGAAAAGACCTGTACTCTGAAAACTATCAGACACTGATGAAAGAAATCAAGATGACACAAACTGATGGAAAGATATACCATGCTCTTGGATTGGAAGAATCAATATTGTTAAAATGACTACACTACCCAAGGCAGTCTACAGATTCAATGTAATTCCTATCAAATTACCAGTGGCATTTTTCACAGAACTAGATCAAAAAATCTTAAAATTTGTATGTAGACACAAAAGAACCCAAATAGCCAAAGCAATCTTGAGATAGAAAATGGAGCTGGAGGAATCAGGCTCCCTGACTTCAGACTATACTATAAAGCTACAGTCATCAAAACAGTATGGTACTGGCACAAAACCAGAAATATAGATCAATGGAACAGGATAGAAAGCTCAGAAATAAACCCATGCACCTGTGGCCAAGTAATCTACCACAAAGGAGGCAGGATTATACAATGGAGTAAAGACAGTCTCTGCAATAAATGGTGCTACATGTAAAAAAATGAAATTAGAACACTCCCTAAGACCATACACAAAAATAACCTCAAAATGGATTAAAGACCTAAATGTAAGACCAGATATTATAAAACTCTTAGAGGAAAACATAGGCAGAACACTCTTTGACATAAATCACAGCAATATATTTTTCCTTCCTCCTCCCAGAGTAATGGAAATAAAAACAGTAATAAACAAATGGACCTAATTACACTCAAAAGCTTTTGCATAGCAAAGTAAACCACAAACAAAAAGAAAAGACAATCCACAGAGTGGGAGAAAATATTTGCAAATGATGAGACCGACAGGGGATTAGTCTCCAAAATTTACAAACAACTCATGTAGCTCAATATCAAAAAAACAAACAACTCAATCCAAAAATGGGCAGAAGACCTATATAGACATTTCTCCAAAGAAGACATACAGATGCCCAAGAGGCACATGAAAAGATGCTCAACAATACTAATTGTTAGAGTAATGCAAATCAAAACTACAATGAGGTATCACCTCACACCAGTCAGAATGGCCATCATCAATAAATCTACAAACAATAAATGCTGGAGAGGATGTGGAGAAAGAGAACCCTCTTACTCTGTTGGTGGGAATGTAAGTTGATACAGCCATTATGGAGAACAGTATGGAGGTTCCTTAAAAAACTAAAAATAGAGCTACCATATGACCCAGCATCCCCACTCCTGGGCATATATCCAGAGAAAAGCATGGCTCAAAGGATACATGCACCCCAATATTTATTGCAGCACTGTTTACAATAGCCAAGACATGGAAACAACCTGAATGTGCATTGACAGATGAATGGATAAAGAAGGTTGGTACATATATACAATGGAATATTATTCAGCCATTAAAAAGAATGAAGTAATGCCATTTGCAGCAACATTGATGGACCTGGAGATTATCATACTAAGTGAAGTAAGTCAGGTAGAGAAGGACAAATGTCACATTTGCTTAAATGTGGAATCAAGAGAATTTCTTTGATAGATGCTACTCTCTCATAGACAGAAGCAAAATTTCCAACTCTGGTTTTAAGGATATAAACTGTAATAGTGTTTGCTTCCAATTTAATATCTTACTAGTCTAGACATATTCACTATTTTTGTGTTTTGTAATCAAAATGACAAAATATAGAGATATTATGAGAAATGTTAAAACTGCCCACATTTTGTGTTGTGGTTCTAGCAAAATACCAGAGCAATTTCATATTTGATGACCTCCAAAGAGAGAGGTTCAGCTCTTGTTGATCAATGAGAAAATGTTAAAAGGCAAAGCTACAAGCAGAAATACAATAACTTCAGGAAAATAGCTGGAATAATTCCTATGTTGTCTGCAATATAAAAGGGAGTCTTCCTATACTCCTGTGTAAGCTTTAGGATATACTACAGAGCTCATTCCCATATCACAGTGTTTATATATATGTACATTAAGCACAATATTTTTAATGATTTGAAGTGAAAGATAAGTAGACTGATGTGACTGGAAAGTCTAGTAGCAACTGTTGATATTCATTTATTTCTTTCATAGTTTCCTCAGACTCACGGACTTATAGGTCAACATATTATTCTTATTGCAAGAGGAACAGAAGATTTTATTTTCAGTGTTTGATTTCTTAATGATAGAGTTTCTTCACCTTTCTTGTCCCAAAGAAAGCTTTGGGAGAGTGTGGTATGCATCCGTATTAGAGTTAGATGACCATAGACAGAGATCAGCAAATTTCCTTGGGACTGTGAAAAACAGAAACAGTTTGAATTTGGAGACTAATAAGGATGGGTCATCAGACCATGTCTTGCCTATGAAAAGGGTTGAAAGGACCAAGTCGAGTATGGAGGGAATGTAAGTTAGATGCAATGTTCCTCTCTGAACAATGCCAAAATAGAGAGCCTGAATTTCCCTGGAAAGATGTAAAGTTAGAATCAGAAAGAAATCATTGTATTAAAAAGGAAAAAGACAGGAGAAAACAGGAGGATGGGAGACAATGCTGAAAACATGTAGAGTTGAAAGCAGGGTAGGCAAGGAACATGCCACAGGCTGTGTGCAGAAACTTGCAGCTTTATTTATATTTACTGTAGTGTTGCTTCTCCACTGTGTGCTCTATGCATGCCATGGATGAAGTTGTATATGTGTAAAGGGTCAGACTGAATGTCAGCGCTTACACTGGCATCTTGAAAAGACCTACCTAATACCCTAACATCATAGAGGCCTGAACTGGGTGTTGTATGTGGCTTAAACACTATGACATATTTAGCAGATGTCAGTCATTTTTTACTGGCCCATTCCTGCTAAGACTCAATACAATTCCAATATGCATTTCTTTTCCTAATTTTCCATCTTTCCTCATACTTCCTACCTGCTTTCCTCCTCATTTTTTTTTTCTAAAATCACCAGCCTTTTTAAGATAGAGGAAAGAGCAAAGGGTTAACTTAGGAATAGTGTTAAAAAAGTGGAATGGAAGGGAAATTCAAGATAGTCACTTTCAACCCTCTACCACACACAAGGACCACCTCTGTCACAACTTATAACATTTTCATACAGCTTTTATTGAAATGTCCAATCATAAGAACCTTGCTACTTCAGAGTCAGCTTATTCTATTCATGATCAGTTGCAATTTTTAGAAAAAAATATTATAGTGAGCTGAAATCTATCACTCTCTAAACTTAGGCTAGTTAGCTCAACTAACTCAAATTTATTTTTAACATGTATTTTCTAGTAGGGTATAGAAACTTTACTTTTCCTCAAATTAGTTTTACTTGTCTTTCCACCAGTCATATGTTTCCAAAACTAGCATTTTTCCGGTTTTTAGTGGAACCATCAGTCACTACCGTTGAGAGGTCAGTGGCATCCTTGTTGCTGCAAGATCTTGAGTGAATTTAGACTCATTAAAAACAAAAACAAAAACTTTTTGTACCAATCAGAAAGTTTGGTTAACACTCAACTACAGCTACTTCACAGAGCAGAGGACTCTGCATTAATTAATGATGAATTCTGTTTACCTGTCTGATTTGACTCCCTTTATAATTGACTCTGAGCTTTCCCATAGCTCCTTGCTGTTTTTAGAGTCTTTAGTGTGGCACAACATTGATTTTGTTTCTCCCTCACCTGAAAAACTATGAAACACTAAATAGATCAAATTGAAAACATTAATAAAGAAAAAATTTGAAGACAGTAATTGTTTATCTAGAATGATGTTGCCATTGTTTCAGTAAACACTTCTAAATTCAAGAATCAGAAAGAAGACAAGTTTTAATCTCCTCAGGGCTTTCACTGCCCAGTAATATAATGTCAAATCCATAACAGGTGGTGCCTCTGTTTCAGAGACATAAGACGTTAGTTTAAATATAGGTTTTGCCACTTTATTACTGTGTGACTTTGGGCAAACAACTTGACTCATGAAATTCAATTTTCTCATCTATAAAGTAGCGCTAATAAAAATAAGTAAAGTATAGAATATATAATCAATAAAGCATTATTTAAACTTTAGATATTATTTTCATCCCACTATACTTTGAGCTTCTTGAGGGTAGCAACTGATATTATTTTCCTTTGTATTGTAGAGGCCAGAAATCCTGAAACACAGAATTAAATGCTCACTAAAAGCTTGTTGGAAAAAAAGCAATAATAGCTACGATGTTTCCTTTCACTCCCTTTTATTTGGTAGGTAAACAAGTTCCAGTAAATAGAAGATAAAGTAAGACTTTTATGGACAAATATTAGCACAAAGCTCGAAAAATTTTGTATTAGTAACAAGATTATAAATCACTTTACATGAAGGCACTGTGGGATTTTTTTTAATATATATAATTTTCTTAATAAAAAATAAATTAAAATAAATAATTTTAAATAGTGATTCCCCAGGTAAAGTGGACTTTTTAAAAAATTTTATTTTATTTATTATTACTATTTTTATATAGCAGGTTCTTATTAGTTATCTATTTTATACATATTAGTGTATATATGTCAATCCCAATCTCCCAATTCATCCCACCATCACCACCCTCCCCCACAAGTGGAACTTTCTTGAGTTTCCATAATACTATATTAAGGAAAAGAGTGGGTGCTCAGTCAATATTTATTTGTTGAAAAATGGATATATATCCTAGCATGCCCAAACCAAGGAAACATTCAAATGTCTCCTGCAATTTTAATGAATTTACATTTTAATGTTTATTCATAATCTCTGGAATTCAAAATAAGAAAAAACAATTAGAATGGATGTCTCATGATAACTGAACAATATGTTCTGAGGATCATCAGATTTCAGGTACATTGTAATCTGACAAAGTTCTTTCACATGACAACCATAAGCACCTTGAATATTTTATATTATTACAATAATAAAAATATTGCTAATACAAATGGACTGTCCATCTGCATCTTTCTGAAATTAAGTGCTGTAAATATAAATATAGAACCCGCCTCTTTAAATCTTTACTTCAATGCTACCTGAGCTCTCAAAAATTACTCAGTGAACATAGAGAAAGCACCGTCAGGTTAGTTGTTTCAGCCTGATAAAGTAACCATTTATCAATAAAATGTCTCCCTCTTTAGTCACCAATACCTAGAGGTATTGCCTATTCTGCTTCACAGTAAGACATAAGAAATAAAGAGAAATTGCTCACAAAAGACTCTTGTTAGTTGTAACCTCCTGAAGATGTCTGTAATTAGGGTTAAACTGGTGACCTCAAGCCTATTTGGAAGTAGAAAATACTTTAAGGGGGAGGATAAATTTGAGTTGGAACGTAAAGAAAAAATTAAGCGGAGGGATCCAGAGTGGGAACAAGGCATCTTAAGCAGTGGGAAGAGCATAAATACAGACTTGGAAGAGAAAATGTCACTGTGAAAAGAAAACAGGGAATATGGAGTAAAAATTAATGGAAAATTAGATAATGAAAGTAAATTGGAGTAAAGTTATGGGAGGCCATGAAGTTCAGCCAAGGAGTGTGAATACAGATAATTGGACAGTGAGTTGACACTGAAATGCAACATTTGAAGTGGCCAAAAAGGAACTTGCAATTCCTACAACTGAGCCCTATTGCAACTTTTTCTAGTGCTGAATATACTATTTTCCTGAACAGTATGTTATCTTTTCTAGATTAAAATTCCTTTTAAAAATTTAGATGCCCAGTACAGCTTCACAGAGTATGTTGTCACTTTAACTTTAAAAATAGAAAAATGTCCATGCATAAGGAAATATTTCAGCTAAAAGAGAGGTAAAGTCAAATGCTGTTAACGATTATGATGCGGTGGTTGATGATACAACCTGCCACCTACATTCAGCTTTTAGAGCCTTAGAGATGATCACACATCCAAATAATCTGGCCTGTTTTAAATAATATTTTTCTTATGATCTAACAAACAGTTGACATTTACATAACATGCAATTCAACAAGCATCCTTTTTTTTAATATACAAATTCAATTTAGAGATATTTGTCTCTGAAGATATTTTTGGAACAAAGTATCTCTTTGTTCTCATTAGTGCATTGCATAATAATTTGAGCTCCTCTTCACAGCTTCTCACTGTGTTCTTTTCTCATGCATCTTTCTTCCTTTCTGGGTACAAGATTGTTCTGCCTCTTGGAGGAGTGACTCTGGAATCACTTCCTGTCAACTCATATAGGCAATTAACTCATGAATAAACTACTTTTGACACAGCCAGTGCCAGCATTTTTTCCCTGCTTGCATATTTTTGTTTCAAGACAAGTGTTCTGTTTCCTTGTCTTAAACTGAGATGACTGTGACAATGACACTTTTCACTATACTAATTTGAATAATAATCCACTGGTGAGACCCAAGTTCATTGGTTTAACCAAGAACCTAATGATTTAACCCAAGGTGCACACAGTAGTGGCACAAAGCAGCACCCAGCACCTTGAAGTACAAATGTTCTCTTACTTTTCTGAACATTAATCTCCCAGAAAGCATTTCTTTTGTGGATTACCCTGGAATTAAATTTGAATTTTATTGCAAAGAATTTTGACTGCTTGATTGTGCAATACCTGGTGAATAACTGAGGGAAGCCTTCTGAAACTGTACAGAGAATGTATCCTCTCTTGAACATAATTGAAAAAATGTTGCTGCCACTCCTCTATCACAGAATTCCATTTGTCAGAAGCATTGTGACGGCTTCTAAGTACCAGCACAGTTGGGGCAAAAGTGGGGCACTACAGTAGAAGAAACATAAACCCAACTGTCAAGAAAACTGAGTTCTAGCCTCAGGTCTGTTGCTTAGGATCTTTGTGTACCTGGCCTATTCCCTTAATCCTAGTTTTTCCTCTCTAAAATGAGAGTGATAAAATCTGACCCACGAACTTCACAAGATTCTTATCAGATCAAGCTGTTTAAAACCTTGCAAAATGAAATTCAACTGAATAGTATTGTTATTCCATTATTACAGTATGTACTCTCAAGATGATTGAGGGAGATGCAAGAGGGAAGAGATATGGGAACATATGTATATGTATAACTGATTCACTTTGTTATAAAGCAGAAACTAACACACTATTGTAAAGCAATTATACTCTAATAAAGATGCTAAAAAAAAAAGATGATTGAGAAAGGCTGAAATTGGCCCCCATGCATAAGAAGCTAACCTAGAGAAAAACTGTAAGTAATACTAAAGGGTCTGTTTGCCATTCATTCAGGCTCAGGTCTCAGGATTTAATTCTCTGATACAGAAGCAAATTGGATTCTTGGCTTATAATATAACAAAAATGTTTCTATCTTGCCCTTACCATACTCCAAACATCTAGAAAGCAACATTTTTGATACTTCACTATCAAACTTAAATCCATGTCACCTGATGGCATAGTATAATAAAAATGACAGTGGATTATATCACGGGACTGAAAGATAAAAGTTTGGCTCAATAAATATTTACTATAAGCATAATAACTGATAGTGAGATGTTGTGGTGTATTAGAAAATTTGCACAACTTAGAGTCAGAGGGTATAGAACTAGCTTTTCCCAGCTGTGGAACCATGTAACAACCCATCATGCGTGACTTAATTCTTTGGTCCTTAGTGTCCTAAACTATAAAATGAAGATAAAAACTGTTAAGTTATTGGACTGTATTGGACATAGAAAATAATAAAATATGTGTGAGTATTTGCAATATATAAGGACACAAGCAAATATAAAATTACAGCAGTAGTAGTGTCTGCAAGAAAACAGGAAGGCAAGGCAAGAATTCGTAAGATTATAGGGTATCACAAATTCTTCCAGTTCTGGAGGAGAATGAAACTAAGTCTCTCCTAATGACATATGAAAACAAAAGGCCTTTCATTCACATAAAGGTCTTTTAAGAAAGAATGAGGATTTCCCTGGTGACACAGTGGTTAAGAATCCGCCTGCCAATGCAGTGGACATGGGTTTGAGCCCTGGTCTGGGAAGATCCCACATGCCACGGAGCAACTAAGACCATGTGCCACAACTACTGAAGCCCACATGCCTAGAACCTGTGCTCCACAACAAGAGAAGCCACCACAATGAGAAGCCCGTGTACCACAACGAAGAGTAGCCCCTGCTCACTGCAACTAGAGAGAGCCTGTGCACAGCAATGAAGACCCAATGCAGCCAAAAATAAATAAATAAATAAAGATTAACTTAGAAAAAAAATAAAAAGCATGATCTACACAGGATACACCCAGTAATTTAAAAAACAGAAAAGAAAAGAAAAGAAAGAACGGAGGAAGTGACTGCATGAAGGTCAACAGTGAGAACACCTGTCATCCATTTTGTCAATCCTGTTCAAGTTATCTGGAATTCTTTTGTCCCCATCCCCAAATCTGGATTAGAAAGATTTTACTAAGTTTTTGTGTAATATTAAAACAAATTTACTGTAAATAACTTTTATCTTATAAAATATTAACTGTAATGCAGAAAGTCACTCAGGATTAAAGATAATATATTTTAGTACACTAAGCTAGAGTGAAAATGTAAACAATCCAGCTAAAATTAAACTAAGTCAATCTGAGAGATAGTGTCTCGAAAGATATTAATCAAAAATAAATAAATAAAAAGCTGACATTGAAGTGCTTAGAAATATAGTGATGACACTATCAAAATAAGTAAAGAACAAAAATGAATTGATTTAAAGCATCTATTGGTAACTCAATCGGTAGAAATTTGGCATCTGCTTTTATATAGATATTAATGATATCGTAGGCTTAGGCACTTTGATCTATCTTTTTACTTCTTCATGCTGTATTTTATTTTTATTTGATATCAATATAAAATGTTTTTGCTTATTCTCAATGAAATATGAATAAGCCATTGAAGGCATCAGTTTGAGGCAGGAGGTAGATGGGCTCCCCCAGGGTAAGCAATTGGAGATTCATTCCCTGTGATGCAGATAGAAGAGACCACATATTCATTCTTGAAGTCAAGGAAACCTTCCTGACTAGAAAGTTCCTTAGAGGTCAAAAAGGGAGGTCATAGTAAGTGATGCCAACTACCCATAGGCATCTTCGGTGGAATCCATCTTGGCTGAGAGATGAACGTGCACACATGTGAGGATCCTGAGATATACCAAATACGGCTCTGAACCAGGCAAATCAAAGTGATTGGCCAAAGGAAACCTGGAAGAAATGTCCCATATAGGTGATCCAAACTACCACAAGGGTATGTCTCTCTCTCTCTGAGTCCTCCCTTGTGTGTCTATCCACACATAGTCTACTCTTTTTTTTTTTTTCTCCTAATAAACTACTTTACTTGTTTCACTACTTTCCATCTTTGTGGGAGTTCTCTTCTGCAAAACCAAAGGGCCAGGGCCTTGTCATTGACCACTGGTCTAGTGGCTAGGATTTGGTGCTCTCAGTTCTGCAACCCGACCTCAATTTCTGGCCAGGAACCGAAACCCTGCTTCAAGCAGTTGTAGGCCGAGACCACCTGAGATCAAGTTCATGTTAATATAGACTTCAAAGATAAACATTTATTTGGAATTTTAAAAAATTGCTTAGATATTCATCTAACAAATATCAAACATCCAGATATTTTGAAATATCCAGATTACTGGATATAGAGTTTAACCTCTGGGTGATTAATATTTAGTGGTTGCCATGTATTAATATTAATTGATATAGCCACATGCCCAGTGGCTAAGTTCACTAATATCCTGGAAAGATTTGAAAGGTTGACATATGAAAAAAGTGGACAGTTGAATCATTCTCCTTTTCAGAACTGTTACTGTATTCCTATAATTAGACATGCTGAATCAACAGATTCTTGAATACTTTCTATCATGGATAAATATCACAAAAAATTTTCATTTCATCAGATAAGTATCCATTTAACAAACTTCTCTTGTAACAAACATAAAGCTATTATAAACTTCAACAAAAAAAGTTTGTATAAATAAATGTTAGTGAAAACTCAGAAAAACAAATTGTTCATGAATTACAAAGAAAACATGCACTGATAAGCAAACCAGTCATCAAAGTCAAATGCAGCGGTGGTTAAGGAAACTTCTCTAGTTGAAATCACAGTCTTGAGGATCAACAAATTCCTTGATTGACAGCTCCTTTAGATTGTATGTATATAATATCAGAGTAACTAGTTGAAAAGTGAAAAATCACAACTAGTAAGTTTTTCGTTGATCATGAGATTAAAAATTTTGACAGATTTTTCAGTTCACATTTTTAGAATGAGGATTATGTTCATACAAAAGTAAGAAAATATTAAAAATGAGAATAACAGTTGACAACTAATAGGAATAGATTTAAAGGAAAGTAATATATCTCAGTTTTATTTCTGATTTCAATCGTTTTGAAGATGCTTTCAATTAGAGTCTGGATATGTGTAGATATTCATAAAGGTTGAATCAATTTATAGGTTTCAATAAGCCCAAATACTCTAAGTGAATTGTCTTTGCCATCACACCAATCAATAGTCTTGAAAGCACTATCAATATCCTATTTCTTGTTAATTTATCTTTCCCAACAGTGAAGGAAATGAAAGAGGACGTTCTATAGAACTCTGCATAAGAAAATGAAGATTTCATTCCATTATCATCCAATCCACTATTGGTCAGAGAAGTTCAGTGCTTGTCATGAAATAATCCAAACTGAATTTGCTTGGGTTCCTAGTTGCAAACAATAGAAAATAAATCTAGATGATTTAATCAGTCACCAAAAAGGTGGGAGAACCAGACAAAGAAAATAGTAAGAAAAAAGGAAGGACTGGTGTTGAAATACAGCACACTGAGACCATCGATGTTGCCACTGCTGAATATCAGAGGCACAGACTGCACCTACATAGCTGAGAACCCTGAACACCAGGTGTTTTCTCTGTCACTTCTGTGAAAGATGTTCCCTCCTTCTTTGAGACACATAAACATAATTAAAATGCAAGGTAAGCATACTGGATTGGTAAAATCACATGCCCAAGCCATTCACTTCTGCATGGGAGACTCAGAAAACGAGTGTCTGGTTTTTCAGTGTCCGCGGTGAGAAGCAGCCTTTGCCTGCCATTAAGACTCATAGAGTGTGTGGGGAATGCTTCACCATGGGGAAAAAGAAAAAGTCTATTTGTTGGGCAGATAAACAAACAAACAAAAAGAGACAAATGCTCACTAAACCACAGATAGATACAATTGGGGAAGGTGGCATGTTACAGTGGAAAATGGGCTTTGGCATCAGATTGAACAGCATGATTTTCAGCTCCCTCACTTCTGAAATATATAACCTCCAATGTATCGCTTATTCTTTCTGAGCATCTGCTAGATTGTAATTTCCACAAGGGTAAGGACAATGTCTGACTTTTTTATGTGGTATTTTTAGTAGCTAGAACAATGCCTGGCAATGAGACAAAGCTTTAAAATAGCCGATTGAATGACAAGGTCAAATCCTACTATTACATATGCTGACAACTGCATGTAACATTCCTCCTAAACACTTACACGTTTTATATATTTTTGTGATTATTTGACTAGTGTATTTCACCACCACCACCAGACTAATCTCCATGGAAATCAGGGACAATTACATTTACTTCTGATTGTCTCGACTGTGCAGAGTGGGGTCTGACACTTAATAATTATTATTTGCTAAATAATGAATGAATGTATGAATGAATGAGACAATATAATTTCTCATCTGCAAATTGGATATAGTATGCAGTTAATTTGAGGAGTCAATGAAAATAAAGAGTCAAACTGTAAGTACTCATTCATGGTTTTTTGTTTGTTTGTTTCTGGACAAAATAAACTCTAGGGTTATAGTTAGTTTTAAAATTCTAAAACTTAATCATTTAATTCAGGCAATAGTGAACAATTATGCAGTTGTATATTATTAATACATTTTATTCTAATTTGTTTACATACTTGTCTCCTTTAACGTGCTGAGAGCTCCTCAAATGCAGAGAATGTCTCATTTTTTTTTTGTTTAATCAGTCAATGCCTAGTAGTTCCTAATCCACAAGACATACATTTTATTGAAAAAAATTATAAAAGATTGAATGACTGTGTGACAATGGACTTTAATCATTTCCAAGATTAATCTCAGAATCAGTAACATCACTTTCTGTATTATGAAAACATATAGATATTATAAATACAGAAAAGACCCTGACAACAGCTCCCTTCCTCTTTATCCATGTTTGCCTGTGAGAGTCAAGGTTTAACAAGATGGTTGTAGTAACATATGCTTCTAATTCTTGAGGTCACATTCCCTTAAGAAAATCTTTTTATTTGAAGAATAGAAAGAATTTTGACAAAAACTAGTAAAATCAGGTCTTAAGAGAATACCAGGTCTAGTTCATCAAGGCAGAATAAAAGAAAGGGACAAAACAAACAACAAAATGAAATCTAGTGAAAGATGGTTGTGGAGTAAAGTTGACAGGAGATAGATAATATTATTAGACATGGCTAAGAAATCCAACTAAATGAGAACAAGTATGAAAGGGCAGATTATGTATGTATGTACATATAATATGTAATACATATATGTTTATATATATACAAAATTGATATCTTTAAAACAAGGAAATTTCCTACAAGTGAAAAAGCACATATTAAACCTCAATATTAAAAAAAGTTTTATTGAATTATCAGTAAAATAAATCAAAAATTGCATCCATGTGCAAAACCTTGCGGATAAGTTATAAGATAAAGAAGTACTAGGACTGTAATGTACATGATGACTATAGTTAGCACTGCTGTATGATATGTAAGAAAGTTAAGAGAGTCAATCCTAAGAGTTCTCATCACAAGGAGAATATTTTTCCTTTTTTCTTTTCTTCCTTCTTTTTTCTTATTGTATCTATAAGAGATGATAGATGTTAGCTAAACAAGTTGTGGTAAACATTTCACAATATATGTAAATCAAACTATCATGCCATGTGCCTTAAATTTATACAGTGATTTATGCCAATTTTTCACCAATAAAACTGGGAAAAAACCTTGTAGATAAAGAGAAAATCTTAAAAGCATACAGGAGTTGGGTGGGGAACTGGGCATATCATAAGGGTGGGAAACAAAATGACTTTGGATTGCTTAATAGCAATTCTGGCTCCTATAGGAAAATAGAGACAATATCCTCTAAATTCTGAGGAAAATTATTTTCTAACCTAGCATGCTCTGCCAGTACCAAATACCATTAAAATTGGAAAATAGGTTGAAGGCATTTAAAAATAATCAAGGACTTTAACATTTAATCTTCCAAGTACCCTTTCCTAAGAAGTTTTAGAAAATATGCTAGTGGAAAATAAAAAAGAGGAAGGTGTGGGATCCAGAAAGCAGGGCCTCAATTGTAGAAGGATGGTTAAAGAAAGTCCCACAATAACTGCCTTTCAGCAGGCTTAGGAGCAACCAGTCCAGACCGGAGCAGAGGGGAAGAAATCCAAGATTTTAAAAATAAATTAATTAAAGAAAAAATCAGATAAACCAAATATATTACTTGGTGTGTTTAAACATTGGAAAAATTATGGCTGTGTGGAAATTATTGCTTTTGGAACAAGTAATGGTAGGAAAACAGAAAATTATGTAAATAAAAGAAATAAGGCAATGATTGAGGAAGGGCAATATGAGTGAAAAAAACATAATCTATATTTTTTGACTTCACAAGAATATGTATTTACCCAAGGAGAATAGTCCAAGAGACTACTACTGATTTAACCAATTATATTGTAAGTATGTTGGGAAGATAAGAGTAGGAAAATAAGAAGGAAGTTGTATAAAATAGTTAAAACCTCAGCTACCATAATGGGAAATCAGTAATATATGCTTAAAATTGAAAATTTGAAAGAAGTTCTAAAGCTATATTGTCCAGAAATATAAATGTAAATATCCGAAAATATAGATAAAAGAATCAAAAGTAATTGTCATTAGAAACAGAGAGAAATTGAAAGACAAGGAAGGGTGGGATGGAGAAATTGTTTTGAATATGATGTTTATAGAAATATTTGATTTTTATAAATAATATGACATTGTTATAATAACTATAAAATAAAAAACAAGTAATCTCAGGAAAGACCAAGAATAATTGCAATAAGAAAAATTAAGATGCAATATTAGACATGAAAAGACATTTTTATTTATAAATAATTTATTCATATTTATAATAATTTATATTTATAAATTACATGATAATTTATCTAGAAAATCTATGGCAGTCAAGTGAAAAATTCTTGGAACTAATAAAAACATAAAGTGAATTAAGCCAATACAAGACAAACATGTAAAAGTTAATAGCTTGGTTATACATATGTTTAAATATTATAGTGATATATTGGCTGTTTTACTACCTAACCCACTCTCCATTCCTACTGGCATCCTCACTTCCTCTGAGGGAATCATTTCTCTGTGTAATGTAGTTTTTGTTGGAAATAATCCCAGGAACCCAACTCCATTTGTGGAAAGCTAAGGGACCAAAATCTTTCCTTCCTAACTCCTTGGAATAGAGAGGGGATGGGTATCCCATCTCATCTCAGCCTATTGGGCTCTCCAGGATTTTGAATGTTGAGCTCATGACTCAAGTTCAGAAAAAAAATTTTTGGATTGGATTTATTTTAGTAGCAGAGTACATGCTTGTTTGTGCTTGGATAGCTCAGTGTTACCTTTTTCTTAGCCTTCCAGAATTTCTTTCAATGTTGCCTATTGATAAACTTCCAGGCTCCTGGTTTTTGTTTGTTTGTTTTGTTTGTTTGTGTTTGTTTTTGAGCCTCCACCAAGCTTAGAAAATGTCTTTATTGCATATTTTGTCCAGAATTTTGTTGCTTGCAACCTAGAATCCTAATATGAGCACCTGGGGATAAATATAACAAGAAATGGTTATAATGTGTATAAAACGGAAAAGCTTTAATGAGGAAGATAAAGAAGGCTCAATAATAATAAATTATAAGAGAAGTGGAATATCTAAATACATATCTATAAATTCAATACAATCCCAATGAAAATTTCTAAAAGAGTGCGTGTAGAACTTGAACTGATTCTCAAGTTCAACAGGAAAATAAAATGCTCAAGAACACACAAAACAATTTTGAAAATGAAAGGCAATGATAAAGCTATATGAAATTATATTATTAAAACACAAATAAATCAATCTGAACTGCATAAGGAGTCTATATAATCAGATCCTTGTAAACAAAGGAAACTTTTCAAATCAATGGGAAAAGAATAAATTATTTGAACAAGTAGGTAACCAAGTTAAAAAAATATTTATGAAGTTATATTAATCTTTCATAGTACAAAGAAAAGCAATTTTTAAAGGTCAAACATTCATAGACAGAAGAAGAAAATATTCTTATATTTTAGAATGGTGAAGGACTTGTTAAGCTAGATATGAAAACTGAAACCCATAGGGAAGAAAAACTTACATAACATAAACTTCTGTGGGAGGAAAAGCACCACAGTCAAAATTAAAAGGTAGATGATAATTTGAAAACATTTATAACAAACCAAAGTTAACATCCAGAATATATGTTTAAAACTTCCATAAATTGTTAAGAAAAATATATACTCAGAAATTGGATAAAATATATGAAAAAGTTTTCCACAAAGAAATAAAAAATGTATGTAAGGAAATAAAAACATGATCAACACTGACAGTCGTCAGAAAAATACAACTTAAAGCAGTTCAGAGATATCTCTTTTTATGTCCTCTACTCTAGAAATATTTTAAAACTTTAAATAAACAATATTGGAAATATTGAAGAAAAACAGGCACACAAAATATTAGAGGTGATGATCCAAATTGACATAGCCTTCCAGGAGGACATGTTGGCATTGCTTATTGAAAGTTTAACTGTATTTATTTTAATCAATCAATTCCACTTCCAGTTTTCTATCCTTCAGAAAGAGTTACATATTTGTATGTATAATGACATTCATGAAATGTTGTTTCTGAGAATTAAAAACAGGAAAAAATCCAATATCCATTAATAGAGGATTAGTTGAAAGGAATGTTACCACATTGGCTATTGGGAGAAAATGCATCCAGAATTGTGGGACAGGTTCAAGGCATGATGTCAGATTCTAGAGAGAAATGCACTCCTTTGGTAACCAGGTTACAACCTGAATAACTAGAAGTACCTGACCTCTTGACTGAACCAGGGGCTGACTGGTTGTTATAGCCATACGATATGGCAGAAGCTTGACTTCCAGCTCTGTTCTATCTTTTCTGCATTCATGATTAGAAGGGTATCAGTTGTTCCCCTGGAATGATTAGGTGCTACGGTCTAAGCCTTGTGATTATAGCTAAATGACATGACAAACCAGTGGTTTCTAACCTTGACCTGCCACATCACCATTCTACTGGCATTATTTCCTTCAAGTACTATGGTGTAAATAATTTCAACATCCTGAAAAAAGTCAGTTCCACCTGGGAAGCTGGCCTGCAAAGGATCAGTCTTGTACAATATGTCAAGGAAGACAATTTTTCAGGAATTTTGTGAGTTGGTCATTAAACTGTTGGTAGTTTGAAATGAGCAAGAATGAGAATATTTCCACCTCATAAGTCAGTGAAGGTAAAAATCAGGGCTTAAATTTTTTTTTCCCCATTGAGCTTGTTGTTAAACACTTATCACATAACTGCTCTTATTTCTAACTTCTCATTATTAAATACTATTAAACACTTACAAGAATAAGGCAGAGCTTAAAAAAAGAAGAAGAAGCAGAGCTGTTTTTACCAATATAAAATAATTTCTAATATACAATAATAACTTGAAAAGGTATTCTTATAGAACAATAAGATTTTTGTAGAAAAGAAAAGCTTATATAAGTGTTTAGGTAGATTTGTAAATGCATAGAATTCAATCTACAAGAACACAAATAGAGTAGCTGTCCAAGGTTAGTTGTGGAGGATCCTGGCAGGGTAGGAGTTCTTTTTCTACTAACTATCTATATAGAATATATAATCTATGAAATACATTAGTTGGAAAATTTGCAATGAGACTATATCAATATGCTCTATGTAAATGTTTTAACATTAAAGCTAAATGACAGGGAAAATACTGCCAAACAATTATTAATGTGTTAATACTTTTAACACTAAGAAATTTCTAACAAAAATAAATATAATGAAGAAACCAATTAAAAAAACTAATGCAGAGCAAGAGCACACAAGATAATAACTTACCATGGTGGTAAATAATCATAGTCAGAAATGGAAGAAAATAAAATTAAAATTGTCAAATATTCAAAATTTTCAAATTTTCAAGTTATTGTTGTTGAATATAAAAAATATGCCATCAGTACAGTAAGATAAAAATTCTCCTATAATCCTGTGAGAATAACTGACTGATAATTGATATATTCTTGAAACAATTTTATCTATATATAACTTTAAATATGAAATAATTTATATAATTTTATCAACATATATCAATATATAAAGGCATAAACTTTAGCTTTGTTATTACAGATTTCTGAATATATATTAGGGAAATTTTCCCAGATTCAAAAAGTATTTTTGATTAAGTATTGTCACTATAAGTTTATATATACAATTAAAATATTGTTTGCATATACAAAATGCTCAATGAAAGGATATGGAAACATTCTGTACTTTGCTCATCTATTAAGTTATACTGGTATTTATTTTATAAAAATTGTGAAGATTAGAAAAGATAATTTTTACTTAGGGCATAATAAATGACTACTTCTATTTTTTAAATGTTCAAAATTAAAAATTAAAAAATGAGGTGCATATCATGTGAGGCACCTGCCTTAATTCCTCCCCCAAATTTTCCTTTATCTAGCTAACTTCTACTCATCATTCACAATCAACTTCATTGCCATTTTCTTAGAGGACCTTTCTCTGCCCTCTTTCTAAGTTTCCTTTGTTATATATTCAGATGACACAGCTCTCATTTGTAATTATAGTTGTAATTGATTGTTTTGAAATTACAGATCTTCCTTGACTTATGATGGGATAACATCCCAATAAACCCATTTTTAACTTGAGAGTATTAAGTCAAAAATGCATGTAATACACCTAACCTACTGAACACTATAGCTTAGCCTAGCCTATCTTAAATGTGCTTATAACACTTACATTAGCCTACAGTTGGGCAAAAGCATCTAAAACAAAGTCTATTTTATTATAAAATGTTGAATATCTCATGTAATTTATTGAATACTGTACTCAAAGTGAAAAACAGAATTGTTGTAGGTGTACAGAATGGTTGTAAGTGTGTCAGTTTTTTACCCTTATGATGGTGTGGCTGAGTTCACTCTGGCTGGCTGCCCTGCCCAGCATCATGAGAGTACAGTACTGCATATCACTAACCTGAGAAAAGGTCAAAAGTCAAAATTCAAAGTACAGTTTCTACTGAACCCATATTGCTTTCACACCATTGTAGTGTTGAAAAATCATAAGTCTACCCATCGTAAGTTGAGGCCATCTGCATTTAATTGTAACTTTTACAAGAAATATAAAATAGATGTACAAAAGAAGCTGTTTTTGTCTTATATTTAAATGTATTTCCAGCTTCTAAAGATGGTACATTGGTAGATACTCCAAAATAAACTGAGTAAATAAAAATGATCCATAGATTTTTTGATTTCTTGATTGATATTAAAAATAAAAAACAGAAGGAAATGCTCCAAAATGATACCAGTGATTATCTAAGATTGTTGAGATTATATATGATATTTTTTCTTTTTGTGTTCATATTTATGTTTCTATGCATAAATTGTGTTAGCCTTATCAGGTGACTGTCAAATATAATGAGAAAGTCAATTATTATTATTTTTTTAATTGTGGCAATAGGAGTTGATATGTCAAGAATAACTTAATGGAATTTTTCAAATTATTACTGGCTAAAGTAGAAATTGAATGAAAAATTGAAGGAATTTATCCAAAATAATCTTAACGTATATAACTCTAAGCACAATCTTTCCATTTCATGTCATCTTGTACATATTATTTTACATTTATAATGTGTTTTTTAAGTGAAAATAAGTTATAATCTGGAAACAGGAATCAATAAATCTGGTATCCTTACCTGGTTTTGCTGCTAATTTCTGGTCTAGGACAAATCATTTAGCTTTTCAGAGCCAAACTATTTGTAATCTATAATATGAGAATATTGGACTGTATTTTTTTCATCTTTAATATTTTCCTTTCCCAACTTTCCAGATTTACAGAAAGGATTGTTTGAGTTTAAGAATGGGACTCAGGAAATCCCAATAATAGATTCCATTAATCCATATCTATGTCTATATTGAGAAAAAAAGAAAAGATTAAGTTTATGTGAGTTACCGTGACTCATTAAAAGAGCACTAAACATGACAGAACCTGACATTTCCAGGTTCCTGGTGAGTAGACACAGACTGACAACCAGAAAATTTATGATTATAGTCTCCACAAATAAGTAGGTATAGCTTTCAACTTTATATACATCAGACAGTAACTGACTCATGATTTTAGTGACTTAAATTACTTTCAGAGAGCATGACAACCAAAATAAATATAAATTCTTGACCTAAATAGACATGTTTTCCTATAGTTCTGTTGTTACTTGATATGTCTTGTTTATAAAGCAGATTGGATTAGTTATGTATGATATTCTAATACAGCAATACTAAAAG
Source organism: Balaenoptera musculus (assembly GCF_009873245.2). Classification (NCBI taxonomy): domain Eukaryota; kingdom Metazoa; phylum Chordata; class Mammalia; order Artiodactyla; family Balaenopteridae; genus Balaenoptera; species Balaenoptera musculus. The sequence goes on from NC_045792.1 coordinate 28,224,157, forward strand.
TGGTCATAAATTTCCCAGATGAGCACAGATAATTCCTTAAAAGGAAAAGAAATCCACTTTTACATTCTACATATTTCATTCAATTTACATTTTGTTTCACATTTTTTCTCAAGAGGAAATATCTACAGCTTACTTAAAGCATCAAAACCCAACTCAACTAAAACCTTGGCTTATCAACTGCCCTAAAGGATCACCCAGAGATATTTATTGTCTGGCTAACTTGGCCATGTTTTCTATTCTTGAAGGTAAGTTTAGCTAATTGGCATTCTCCTGGCCACTCTGCTAATGAAATCAGGGCCACAAACAGGGACTATCTTTCTATTTTGGCTATGATCTGATTAAAAATAGATCTTAGTAATATTTTTTAAATTATTCTATCTGTGAGTTAAATTACAGTATGAAGAACACTGGAAATTTAGGTATTAATGGAACTTGATATTTCTACTGCAATTAAGAAAAGAAAAAGAATGAGTAACAAAAGAAAGCATGAATACCTACTAATAATAAAGAAGCCATTTTAAAGCTAGTTTAGAAAAGGAGAAGACTGCTTGTGACTGATGGGGTACAGAAGTAACCACGGTGATCTTGCTAAGATCCCTAAAGCTGTGGTATATTGAGTGTTTTTGTTGAAATATGGTAATAAGAAAAATCTTTTTTTTTTTTTTTTTTATGTTAAGGCACCATCAGATCCACTGTTCTGAAGCCATGGTCTAAACAATAAGGATGAACAGTTTGCAAATTTTCCCATTAGCTTACCACAGCTAAAGGAATAAAAATAATTGTCAATGTAATATTGTTTGACAAAATTATTACTTCTATACAGAAGAAGGCTGTAGCTCCAGGTCTCAAAGGGAAATTATTCCTCTCTCCTAAGGTGGAAAAAAGCAGGGCCATAGATTTTTAGGCTTTTAAAAAATATATTTTTCCTTGTGATTGTCTAATAATTTTAGAAGGTATACATATTTAGATTATTTGGTCATTGTTGATGAATTAGAAATATCAATTAAATAGAAATACTCTAAAATATAAAATAATTTATTTATATGTTTATTATTAAAAAATAATGTCCCCAATAAAATATAATGTTTTAATTTCATGCTATAAAAATATAAGTAATCAATTTTTTTAAAGTAAAACATTTGAAAACCTCTCTTAAGTAATTAATTCTACTCAATAAGATATTCTTTCTTACCGAAGAGAGTACATCTGATTGAAAGTTTGTATTAAAACAATTGTATGGGGGGCTTCCCTGGTGGCACAGTGGTTGGGAATCCACCTGCCAACACAGGGGACATACGTTCGAGCCCGGGTCCAGGAAGATCCCACATGCCGAGGAGCAACTAAACCCGTGCGCCACAATTACTGAGCCTGTGCTCTAGAGCCCACGAGCCACAACTACTGAGCCCATGTGCCACAACTACGGAAGCCCGCAGGCCTAGAGCCCATGCTCCACAACAAGAGAAGCCACCACAATGAGAAGACTGTGCACCGCAACAAAGAGTAGCACCTGCTCGCTGCAACTAGAGAAAACCCACGCACAGCAACGAAGACCCAACACAGCCAAAAATAAATAAATAAATAATAAAATAAATTAAAAAAAAGAATTGTGAGACTGTCTTCTCCTTTTATCATACCAGCTCTGTCTTACACCTTCTCTTTACTCCAGGACTCATGATGTCTATCAACCTTTTGTGTATCCAATCATTCCTGATGGACTAAAAATCATTGACTCACATTGAATAAGTGTGTCTGTATAGGGGTTGCTCCAGTGTCTCTTGGAACATAATTTGTTCCCTGAGAGTAGGTAAGTGTTATTATTTGAATGTTTCTGTCTCATCAGAATTCATATGTTGAAATATTAACCCCCATATGGGATGGTAGGGAGGTAGGGCCTTTGAGACAGGGGCCTCACAAGTGAAATTAGTGCCCTTATAAGAGATCAGAGAGCAAGCTCACTCTTTCTGCCATGTGAGGATGCACCAGGAAGTCAGCATCTGCAAGCTGGAAGGGGGTCTTAACTAGAACCCAACCATCCTGGCACAATGATATCCAATTTCCAAACTCCAGAACTCTGAGTAATCAATTTTTGTTGTTGATAAGTCACCCAGTTTATGGTATTTTGTTACAGTAGGCTAAGTTGTTGAAGATAGTAAGAAAGACTTACAAGGAAATGTTATTACTACTATTAATAGAGCTAACATTTATTGAACACTTGTTAAAATGTCAGGCTCTATGCTAAGTGCTTTATGTGCACTCTTTTAATCCACTCTGAAACCCCATGGAATACGATCTTTTTTTTTTGAATTTTATTTAATTTATTTTTTTATACAGCAGGTTCTTATTAGTTATCCATTTTATACATATTAGTATGTATATGTCAATCCCAATCTCCCAATTCATCACAGCACCACCACCCCCCTCCACTACTTTCACCCCTTGGTGTCCATATATTTGTTCTCTACATTGGTGTCTCAATTTCTGCCCTGTAAACCGGTTCATCTGTACCATTTTTCTAGGTTCCACATATATGCGTTAATATATGATATTTGTTTTTCTCTTTCTGACTTACTTCACTCTCTATGACAGTCTCTAGATTCATCCACATCTCTACAAATGACCCAATTTCGTTCCTTTTTATGGCTGAGTAATATTCCATTGTATATATGTACCATATGTTCTTTATCCGTTCATCTGTCGATGGGCATTTAGGTTGCTTCCATGACCTGGCTATTGTAAATAGTGCTGCAATGAACATTGGGGTGCACGTGCCTTTTGAATTATGGTTTTCTCCGGGCATATGACCAGTAGTGGGATTGCTGGGTCATATGGTAATTCTATTTTTAGTTTTTTAAGGAATGTCCATACTGTTCTCCATAGTGGCTGTATCAATTTATATTCCCACTAACAGTGCAAGACAGTTCCCTTTTCTCCACACTGTCTCCAGCATTTGTTGTTTGTAGATTTTCTGATGATGCCCATTCTAACTGGTGTGAGGTGATACCTCACTGTAGTTTTGATTTGCATTTCTCTAATAATTAGTGATATTGAGCAGCTTTTCGTGTGCTTCTTGGACATCTTTATGTCTCCTTTGGAGAAATATCTATTTAGGTCCTCTGCCCATTTTTTGATTTGGTTGTTTGTTTTTTTAATATTGACCTGCCTGAGCTGTTTATATATTTTGGAGAGTAATCCTTTTTCCATTGATTCATCTGCAAATATTTTCTCCCATTCTGAGGGTTATCTTTTCGTCTTGTTTGCAGTTTGCTTTGCTTTGCAAAAGCTTTTAAGTTTCATTAGGTCCCATTTGTTTATTTTTGTTTTTATTTCCATTACTCTAGGAGGTGGATCAAAAAAGATCTTGCTGTGATTTATGTCAAAGATGTTCTTCCTATGTTTTCCTGTAAGAGTTTTATAGTGTCCAGTCTTACATTTAGGTCTCTAATCCATTTTGAGTTTATTTTTATGTATGGTGTTAGGGAGTGTTCTAATTTCATTCTTTTACATATAGCTGTCCAGTTTTCCCAGCACCACTTATTGAAGAGACTGTCTTTTCTCCATTGTATATCTTTGCCTCCTTTGTCATAGATTAGTTGACCATAGGTGCATGGGTTTATCTCTGGGCTTTCTATCTTGTTCCATTGATCTATGTTTCTGTTTTTGTGCCAGTACCATATTGTCTTGATTACTGTAGCTTTGTAGTATAGTCTGAAGCCAGGGAGTCTGATTCCTCCAGCTCTGTTTTTTACCCTCAAAACTGCATTCACTATTCAGGGTCTTTTTTTGTCTCCATACAAATTTTAAGATTTTTTGTTCTAGTTCTCTAAAAAATGCCATTGGTAATTTGATAGGGATTGCATTGGATCTGTAGATTGCTTTGGGTAGTAGAGTCATTTTCACAATGTTGGTTCTTCCAGTCCAAGAACATGGTATATCTCTCCATCAGCTTGTATCATCTTTAAATTCTTTCACCAGTGTCATAGCTTTCTACATACTGGTCTTTTGTCTCCCTAGGTAGGTTTATTCCTACGTATTTTATCCTTTTGCTTGCAATGGTAAATGGGAGTGTATCCTTAAATTCTCTTTCAGATTTTTCATCGTTAGTATATAGGAATGCAAGAGATTTCTGTGCATTAATTTTGTATCCTGCAACTTTACCACATTCATTGATTAGCTCTAGTAGTTTTATGGTGGCATCTTTAGGATTCTCTATGTATAGTATCATGTCATCTGCAAACAGTGACAGTTTTACTTCTTCTTTTCCAATTTGTATTCCTTTTATTTCTTTTTCTTCCCTGATTGCCATGGCTAGAACTTCCAAAACTATGTTGAAAAATAGTGATGATAGTGGACATCCTTGTCTTGTTCCTGATCTTAGAGGAAATCCTTTCAGTTTTTCACCATTGAGAATGATGTTTGCTATGGGTTTGTCATATATGGCCTTTATTATGTTGAGGTAGGTTCCCTCTATGCCCACTTTCTGGAGAGTTTTTATCATAAATGGGTGTTCAATTTTGTCAAAAGCTTTTTCTGCATCTATTGAGATGATCATATGCTTTTTATTTTTCAATTTGTTAACATGGTGTATCACATTGATTGATTTGCGTATATTGAACAATCTTTGCATCACTGGGATTAATCCCTCTTGATCATGGTGTATGATCCTTTTAATGTGTTGTTGGATTCTGTTTGCTAGTATTTTGTTGAGGATTTTTGCATCTATATTCATCAGTGGTATTGGTCTGTATTTTCTTTTTTTTTGTAGTATCTTTTTCTGGTTTTGGTATCAGGGTGATGGTGGCCTCATAATGAGTTTGGGAGTGTTCCTTCCTCTGCAATTTTTTGGAAGAGTTTGAGGAGGATAGGTGTTAGCTCTTCTCTAAATGTTTGATAGAATTCACCTGTGAAGTCATCTGGTCCTGGGCTTTTGTTTGTTGGACGATTTTTAATCACAGCTGCAATTTCATTACTTGTGATTGGTCTGTTCATATTTTCTATTTCTTCCTGGTCCAGTCTTGGAAGGTTATACCTTTCTAAGAATTTGTCCACTTCTTCCAGGTTGTCCATTTTATTGGCATATAGTTGCTTGTAGTAGTCTCTTAAGATGCTTTGCATTTCTGTGGTGTCTGTTGTAACTTCTCCTTTTTCATTTCTAATTTTATTGATTTGAGTCCTCTCCCTCTTTTTCTTGATGCGTCTGTCTAACGGTTTATCAATTTTGTTTATCTTCTCAAAGAACCAGCTTTTAGTTTTATTGATCTTTGTTATTGTTCCCTTTGTTTCTATTTCATTTATTTCTGCTCTGATCTTTACAATTTTTTTCCTTCTTCTAACTTTGGGTTTTCTCTGCTCTTCTTCCTCTAGTTCCCTTAGGTGTAAGGTTAGATTGTTTGAGATTTTTCTTGCTTCTTGAGGTAGGCTTGTATTGCTATAATATCCCTCTTAGAACTGCTTTTGCTGTATCCCATACGTTTTGGATCATTGTGTTTTCATTGTCTTTTGTCTTTAGATATTTTTTGATTTCCTCTTTGATTTCTTCAGTCATTTCTTGGCTATTAAGTAGTGCATTGTTTAGCCTCCATTTGTTTGTATTTTTTACAGATTTTTTTCCTGTAATTGATTTGTAATCTCATAGCATTGTGGTCAGAAAAGATGCTTGATATGATTTCAATTTTCTTAACTTTACTGAAGCTTGATTTGTGACTCAAGATGTGAGCTATCCTGGTGAATGTTCCAGGCACACTTGAGAAGAAAGTGTAATCTGCTGTTATTGGATGAAATGTCCTATAAATGTCAATTAAATCTATTTGGTCTATTGTGTCATTTAAAGCTTGTGTTTCCTTATTAATTGTCTGTCTGGATGATCTGTCCATTGGTGTAAGTGAGGTGTTAACGTCCCCCACTATTATTGTGTTACTGTCGATTTCCTCTTTTATAGCTGTTAGCAGTTGCCTTATGTATTGAGGTGCTCCTATGTTAGGTGCATATATATTTATAATTGTTATATCTTCTTCTTGGAATGATCCCTTGATCATTATGTAGTGTCCTTCCTTGTCTCTTGTAACATTTTTTATTTTAAAGTCTATTTTATCTGATATGAGTGTTGCTACTCCAGCTTTCTTTTGATTTCCATTTGCATGGAATATCTTTTCCCATCCCCTCACTTTCAGTCTGTATGTGTCCCTAGGACTGAAGTGGGTCTCTTGTAGAAAGCATATATATGGGTCTTGTTTGTGTATCCATTCTTCCAGCCTGTGTCTTTTTGTTGGAGCATTTAATCCATTCACGTTTAAGGTAATTATCGATATGTATGTTCCCGTTACCATTTTCTTAATTGTTTTGGGTTTGTTTGTGTAGCTCCTTTTCTTCTCTTGTGTTTCCCACTTAGAGAAGTTCCTTTAGCATTTGTTGTAGAGCTGGTTTGGTGGTGCTGAATTCTCTTAGCTTTTACTTGTCTGTAAAGCTTTTGATTTCTCCATTGAATCTGAATGAGATCCTTGCCTGGTAGAGTAATCTTGGTTGTAGGTTCTTCCCTTTCATCACTTTAAATATGTCATGACATTCCCTTCTGGCTTGCAGAGTTTCTGCTGAGAAATCAGCTGTAAATCTTATGGGAGTTCCCTTGTATGTTATTTGTCATTTTTCCCTTGCTGCTTTCAATATTTTTTCTTTGTCTTTAATTTTTGCCAATTTGATTGCTATGTGTCTTGGCATGTTTCTCCTTGGGTTTATCCTGTATGGGACTCTCTGTGCTTCCTGGACTTGAGTGGCTATTTCCTTTCCCATGTTAGGGAAATTTTCAACTATAATCTCTTTAAATATTTTCTCTTGTCCTTTCTCTCTCTCTTCTCCTTCTGGGACCCCTATAATGCAAATGTTGTTACGTTTAATGTTGCTCCAGAAGTCTCTTTGGCTGTCTTCATTTATTTTCATTCTTTTTTCTTTATTCTGTTCTGCAGCAGTGAATTCCACCACTCTGTCTTCCACATCACTTATGTGTTCTTCTGCCTTAGTTATTCTGCTATTGATTCTTTCTAGTGTATTTTTCATTTCAGTTATTGTAATGTTCATCTCTGTTTTTTTGTTCTTTAATTCTTATAGGTCTTTGTAAAACATTTCTTGCATCTTCTCTACCTTTGCCTCCATTCTTTTTCAGAGGTCCTGGATCACCTTCACTATCATTATTCTGAATTCTTTTTCTGGAAGGTTGCCTATGTCCACTTCATTTAGTTGTTTTTCTGGGGGTTTATCTCGTTCCTTCATCTGGTACATAGCCCTCTGCCTTTTCATCTTGTCTATCTTTCTGTGAATGTGGTTTTTGTTCCACAGGCTGCAGGATTGAAATTCTTCTTGCTTCTGCTGTCTGCACTCTGGTGGATGAGGCTATCTAAGAGGCTTGAGCAAGTTAACTGATGGGAAGGACTGGTGGTGGGTAGAGCTGGTTGTTGCTCTGGTCGGCAGGGCTCAGTAAAAATTTAATCCACTTGTCTGCTGATGGGTGGGGCTGGGTTCCCTCCCTGTTGGTTGTTTGGTCTGAGGTGACCCAACACTGGAGCCTACCTGAGCTCTTTGGTGGGGCTAATGGTGGATTCTGTGAGGGCTCACACCAAGGAGTACTTCCCAGAATTTCTGCTGCCAGTGTCCTTGTCCTCATGGTGAGACACATCCACCCCTCACCTCTGCAGGAGACCCTCAAACACTAGCAGGTTGGTCTAGTTCAGTCTCCTATGAGGTCACTGCTCCTTTCCCTGTGTCCTGATGCACACACTTTCATGTGTGCCCTCCAAGAGTGGAGACTCTTTTTCCCCCAGTTCTGTTGAAATCCTGCAATCAAATCCTGGTAGCTTTCAAAGTCTGATTCTCTAGGAATTCCTCCTCCCATTGCCAGACCCCCAGGTTGGGAAGCCTGACGTGGGGCTCAGAACCTTCAATCCAGTGGGTGGACTTCTGTGGTATAAGTGTTCTCCAGTTTGTGAGTCACCCACCCAGCAGTTATGGGATTTGATTTTATTGTGATTGCTCCCCTCCTACCATCTCATTGTTTCTTCTCCTTTGTCTTTGGATGTGGGGTATATTTTTTGGTGAGTCCCAGTGTCTTCCTGTCGATGATTGTTCAGCAGTAGTTGTGATTCTGGTGGTCTTGCAAGAGGGAGTGAGAGTACGTCCTTCTACTCCGCCATCTTGAACCAATCTCCCTAGGATCTATTATTTTTTTACATTCTTTTTTTTTTATTTATGTATATATGTATGTATGTATGGCTGTGTTGGGTCTTCGTTTCTGTGCGAGGGCTTTCTCTAGTTGCGGCAAGTGGGGGCCACTCTTCATCGCGGTGCGCGGGCCTCTCACTATCGCGGCCTCTCGTTGCCGAGCACAGGCTCCAGACGCGCAGGCTCAGTAGTTGTGGCTCACGGGCCTAGTTGCTCCGCGGCATGTGGGATCTTCCCAGACCAGGGCCTGAACCCGTGTCCCCTGCATTGGCAGGCAGATTCTCAACCACTGCGCCACCAGGGAAGCCCCCTAGGATCTATTATTAATTATCCCCACATTAGCAGTAAGGAATGGATCTTAGGTCACACAACTGCTAAGTCACAGAGTTGAGACTCAAACTAATTCCAGAACCCTGTGTAAAACTGACTCGTGTATTGAGATTCTAACCACTGGTTTCTCTCTTTTCTCTTTTAGGAAAGGAATTTTCTGTTTCTGTGTTTTATCTTTACATTTCTCTTTTAACTTTTATTTCCTCCATAAAGAGACCTTATTTTGCCTAAGGGAGAACCATGGTTACATGTTGGTAATAATCGTATGAGAGATTTTATAAGTCATATCACTAAATATGTTTTCATAGTCCAGAAATCTTGTAAATCACATGTAAGCAAACAGACAAAAATGGTTAAGATTCAGCTTGTTAGGGTGACAAAATTGTGACATCATCTCCATTTTCCTGGAAACAAGTTGAGATTAGAAAGCATAGAGAATAGTAATAATGAGTTCTGTCTTGGACATAAAAGTGTGAATTTTGTTAGGTCTTCTCAAAAATAATCTGAAAGTAAAGTATTTCTCTAATGCAGATAGAAGAGCAAAACAGTAGCAAAAAATAATTTTGATCTATTACTTTACTAAGAAATCAAGCTCTAAACCACATGCACTGGTGATGCTAGTTGACTATACCATTGTTAGAGGAGAAAATGTAGCAAATTCAACCAAAGTTGTACACATAATAGAAAAATATGACTTATGTGAAGAAAGAAGCTGACAGAGGAAAGGAGGAAGATTTTTAAAATATTATTTCATCATTCCATTCTTACATGTTTTTAATGAGAATGTTCATTGTAATCAGGATCTCTCATTATCAAGAAATAATAGTTCAGGGATTAACATATACACACTACTATATATAAAATAGATAAGCAACAACTGTATAGCACAGGGAACTATACTCAATATTTAGTAATACCCTATAAGGGAAAAGAATCTAAAAAGGAAAAAAAAAAAAAATAAATAAATAAATATATATATATATATATATATATATATATATATATATATATATATATATATAAAACTGAATCACTGTGCTGTACACCTGAAACTGACATGATATTGTAAATCAACTCTACTTCAATTTAAAAAAAATTATTGACATAAAAAATAAAATAATAAATAAATAAATAAAATGTACTTACTAAATGAAAAGAAAAATAAAAGAAATCAGAGTTCACAACAGAGGCCACCACACCTTTTCTATGAAGAGTAAGATATTAAATATTTTAGTTTTTGCAACCTAGTCTCTGTCACAACTATTCAACTCTGTCATTGTAGTACAAAAGCAAACATGGACTTACATAAGCAAATGGGAATGACCGTTTTCCAATAAATTTGTATTAATACAAATAAAATGATAACAAGCCTTCAGGCCAAAGATTCCGAAGCCCTGCTCTAGAAGAGAGAGAAAAATACTTAGAAATACAAATCCCCCTGATAAAAAGAACTGAGACAACTACTTAATGATGGAATCTTAAAAGATCACATTGGATAGCTTGTCAAAATGATTACTATGGATGTGCTAACATTCTTTACATTATTTATGGGTATAAGCACAGAAAAAATGCATTCTATAGCTTGAGGCACTGAGATCCAATTAAGAATGAGAAGCATTTTAACAAAGTCAAGGTAATATCATCATACATCTGCTGAGCTTGAGCGATTATTAAAGATTCTATGGCAGCATGACAGGAACTTTATGAGAAAACAAATCTACATAGAAAGATATTAATCAGATATGAGACCATTTCAGGATCTCAAATGTGTGATAATGGACAATCTCTAAGCTCTTTACTGAGGTCCTTATAGACACATGTGCCATGTCCATCCTTGTTATTCCTCACTCTAAAATTTGTAGATGATTTTAAAAGTAGTGTGCAGTCATTTGCAATGCATACACACCTATACATACACATGCAAATAGGTAAAAAGGAAAAAGGTGTGCTATTTCAAGAACTAGCACCTCTATGCACAAAAGCACCATGGAAGATATAGATTTGAGCCTCAGTGAGTGAGGAGAACAAAAGCCATTTGTCAAAGCATTCTCCTTGTTGACTGTGATTACAGTCACTTCTAAAAGGTCTTTACCTACTCTTTGACCACATATCACCTGCTCAACAAGCTCAATTACAGCAGACAAAGGATAATCATTCTTTCCCTAGATAGCAAAGCTTGTAGTCACTGCCCAATAACCCAGGGATGAAAACTGGACAGATCTTATAATAAATTTATTTTAAAATGACAACAAATCTGCTTTTCCTCATGTTTTATATACATTGTGAATTATACCATCATTTATGCAATCACACAAGTTGGAAATATAGAAATATTCTCCCACTCTCCACTCCCAAGCCCTCACAAGCTTATAGATTCTATCTTCACAGCATTTCTCAAGCCTGGCCCTACCTCTCTACATCCATTGCTACTGCCTTCCTTATGACCATCATTGCATCTTAGCTATATAGTAGAATAGTCTCCTACAACACCTATCGCTTGTATTTTTTAAAATCTCTATTTCATGCAAATCAAAACCACAATGAAATATCATTGTATACCTGTTAGAATGGCTATCATCAAAGAGATAATGAGCATTGGGGAGGATGTGGATAAATAGGAACACTTGTGCACTGTTTGTGGGAATGTAAGTTGGAATAGCCACTGTGGAAAAGAGTACAGAGGTTCCTCAAAAAAATAAAAACAGAACTACTATATAATCCAGCAATCCAGCTTCTGAGTATATATCTGAAGGAAATGAAATCTCAATCTTGAAGATATACCTGCACCCTCATATTCATTGCAATATTATTCACAATAGCTAAGAAATGGAAACAACATGTGTCCATTGACAGATGAATGGATAAAGAAGGTGTGTGTGTGTGTGTATACACACATATACAATAGAATGGTACTCAACTATTAAAGAGAAGAAAATCCTGCCATTTATGAAAACATGAATGAATCTTAAGGGCATGGACCTTACTAAGTGAAATAAGTCACACAGAGAAAGACGAATACTGTTAGATCTTACCTATATTTGGAATCAAAAAACCCGAGCTCATAGAAAGAAAGAACAGATTGGTGGTTGCCAGGGGCTATGGTGTGGGGGAAATGGAGAGGTATTAGTCAAAGGATACAAACTTCCAGTCAGAAGATGAATAAGTTCTGGAGATCTGATGTATAGCATTGTGACTATAGTTAACAACACTGTATGTTATACTTGAAGTTGATAAAAAGTAGATCTTAAATGTTTTCACCACACACACAGACACAAAGGTAACTCTGTGAAGTGATGGATGTGTTAACTAAAATTATTGTGATATTTCATAATATATACATATACTGAATAATCACACTGTACACCTCAAACTTACACAATGCCATATATCAATTATATCTCAATAAACCTTGAAAAATTATACTTCAATAAATCTAGGGAAAAATCTCTATTTTATCCCTTACATTGATACCAGAATTGTCTTTTTAAAATGTAAAACTTATTATGTTTTTCTTACTTTTAAATCTGCCAGTGAATAAATTATGCATATACGATAAACTCCAAATTCTTTGGCAGGGCATATCAAACTCTCCATGATCTACTCCTGATCTAAAATGCAATAAATGTACCATTTCCCTTTCTTCTGGCAGCCAAACCTTCCTTCCTGGCTACAGTTATGGGCACATGACCCAAACTGAGCTATCATAAAACTCATTATACCCATATATGTTGATTGGTAGAGAAGTTGGTATATAACCCAAAGTCTATTAGTGTTATCTCCTAAAAACTTCTAAATCCAAGTAGGGAAAGAGCATTCTTTTCAACTTTAGTCATGTGGATAAAGAACACTGAGTATAGGACTGAGGTCTATTTTCAAAGACCCTATCCTCCACATCACTATTACGTTGCAGTAGAGAAAGAAGAAACTGCACAGAGAAGAGTAAAAATAAGAAGTGGACAGCATAGTTTAAGTCCCTGGTTACAGCTGTCCCTAACCTTAGCTTCCATCTACCCTATTACACTCTGTTCTTCCATTTTGTCACATGATCTAATGCTTCCTGTTTTATCTTAAACTGCTGTATTAGGTGTTTCCATATGTGACCAAAGAGTTTTGACTAATGCAAACTGCCTGGCTTTAGTCCTTTTCTCCCTGGCTTTAGTCCTTTGTGTCACAACTTTGAAGACCTGCTTCATATCCATAGCTGCAACTTTATCCCAGGACTCTTTTTTGAAATGATCCTAAGGTCAGAGTCAAAGGCCCAGCATATCCTTTTTCCTTCCTTAATTTCATTCTTGTCTTACCTAAGGCTTGACTATTTCATTTTTCTGAATCCCAGGAGGTAGACTGCAAAAAGCTTTAGAATTCAACAATGGGATCTTCCAAGAACACTGAGAGGTTATGATGTCACCAGATAGAAATAAACTTCGTTGGACAAAGTCAGCTCCTGGTGAAGTGGGCATTCCTGAGACAAGGTAAGCAACGGTTTGTCCACTGAGGGATTATAGCGAAGGAAGAAGAGTTTAGACGATGAAAATTGAATCATAATAGCCCCAAATAGCTTATAGTAAATAATCATTATCATTTTGTGATACTGGTGAAATACTGTAGTCAGAAAACCTGAGTGTTTGCTTGAATCCTTTGACAAATAATTTAATCTTGTTGAGTTTCAGTTTCCTTCCCTATTATTGGGTATGAATAATTTATATGGCTATATCATAGTTATGGTGTGATGATGAAATAATTAATGAATGGATAAACTCTGAAAATTAGATAGAGCTTTGCAAATGAGAGAGTCTTATAAACGTAATAGCGTAAGCCAAAAGAGTAAGTCTCAGATGGCAGACCATCAGATGCTGAGACAGCCTAGTGGGACAAGAGACTCCTTAACCCACCACCCACAGTCACACTCAATAGGGGCTATATTTTCTATTTACTTACCTATTAGCACTGCCAAAAGTTAAAATAGTACTACTTTCCAAATAATTTAACTTTTTGATGATAACAGAGAAAAATATCATTTCTTGTTTTCAACTCCTCTATTCAATAAGTAATATAAATATGCCACTTGTGAAAGACATAGCAATTTCACTGACACTGCTAAAAATTAAACAAGAAAAAAATATTATATGGGATCTTCTTTAAGAGTTTTTATTTGTTTATTTGGCTAATACTGCAAGGATTCAAGATATTAGATTTATTAAACAACATAGCAAAAACACCCAATTTCAGCATTGTGACAGGCCCATTGATAAAACCTGCCCAGGCAGAAAACCAAGTTGGGGAAATTGACAGTTCATTATGCTTCTTCTCCTGAAGTAAAGGAAATATCCTTAGAAACTTGAATCCATCCAGCTTCTTTTAAGCAGAGAGTACATTAGTCTTTTTCCTTTATTAGAATAAGCACAAATTAAAAATTCATAAATTGATTTCCTCTATTCAGTCTTGGTTTGAAACTTAATTTCCTACACATTTTAACAGGCATTTTTTGAGTCTGAATCTCCTGGTAACACCTTCTAAATGTAACTCTGACCTTATGACAGCAAAGAAAGCAGTTCCAACCTGGTAAAAACTTAAAGAAAATGTAGTGTCTGCTTATAAATACAAGAAAATAGCAATGACAATTATTTTTTAATCACTAAATTCTAAGATTTGCAGATTTAGCATTATAGTAGTCCTTTGTTGTAAATATAAAATCGTATAATCAGCAGTTCCATTTTTTGATATTTCTATGCCTTCCTGCAGGATTTATTAAGCACATACTATGTGTGAGGCATTGAGCTGGGAATAGACATATAAATACACCATGGCACTAAATTTAAAAAAAACATCAAATTTGACTTCTCTAAAGTATAGAGTGTGGCAGGAATTATGGAGTTTGACTTCTGAGAGTAGGTCATAAAAGACATTGTTGGTACATAAATAGAAGGTGGCAGAGTAGAAAGATTCTGAGCTCACCTCTCACAGCCACACCAAAATTACAATTATTTACAAAATAACTATTGATGAAAAAGACTGGAACCTATCAGAAAAGATATTCTATAACTAAAATTATAAAGAAGGAACTACAACAAGATGAGTAGGAGGGGTGGAGTTGAGGTATAGTCAAGAGTCATACCCCCAGATGGGTGATCCACAAAAGGCAGAAAAATTAGAATTGCAGAGGTACTCCCTAGAGAGAAAGGAGTCTGAGCCCCACATTGGGCTCCCATGACTGGGGTTCCTGTATTGGGAAGATGAGCTCCCAGAATATTTGTCTTTGTAGGCCAGTGGGATTTACGTTTAGGAGACCCAGACTGTCGTGGGAAATAGAAATTCCACTCTTAAAGGGTGAATGCAAAATCTCGCATGCTCTGTGACCCAGGGCAGAAGCAGTAATTTGAAAGGAACCTGGGTCAGACCTACCTGTTGATCTTGGAGAGCCTCCTAGAGGGGTAGGAGGCAACTGGAGCTCACCCTGGGGACATTAGACACTGTAGCAGCCATTTTTGGTAGCTCATTCTATCATAAGGACACTGACAAGCACCATTTAGGAATCCTCCCTCTAGCTTATAAGCCTAGGACCCAGCTCTGCACCTGTCCACCAGGCTGTACACACCAGTACTGTGCAGCCTCAGGCCAAGTAACTAACTGGTCAGGGACACAGCCCTGTCTACCAGCAGATAAGCTCCCTTAAGACCCCCTGAGCCCACAGCCACCCCTGGACACAGCTATACTTATCAGAGGACCCAGGATCTGACCCCACACACCAATGCACAGGCACTAGACCTGAGAAACCAGGGCCTTGCAGCTAGAGACCTAGAGATCCAGCTGTACTTACCAGTGGGCAGGTACCAGCCCCAGAATTATCTGGCCTGCAGCCCCACCCACCAGTGAGTCTGCTCTAGACATGGGAATAGTCTCACTCACCCGTGTGCAGACACCAGCCTTAAGACAACCATAGTCCTTCAGTCTGCTGTGGCAGGACCCAATCTTCCTACAAGCGGGTCAGCACCAGTCCTGGGACCTAATCTCTTGACCCTGACTCCACCCACCAATAAGCCAGCACTATTTTCAGGACCTCCCAGATTTCTATAGGCAGCCACCTTGTGAAAGGTCCCATCAACCAGTGGCTGGCAGCATTCACACAAGGCAGGGCTGGGCAATCCACTGGACTGGGGGCAGGCATGTCTATGAGATCATCCACAGTAAAACTTCAATCTGCCTCAACAGAAGGACCTTGCAGCCCACATAGGAAGCATATCTAGGGCATATAGATCTGGTGACCCAAGCAGAGTGTGCTATTGAGACACATAGGACATCTCCTAGAGAAGGCTACTTCTCCAGGTCAGCAAATGTAACCAATGTACAAGATACACAGAAATAAAAGCCAGAAGTTAGGCAAAATGAGGGAACAAAGGAGCATGTTCTAAATAAAAGGACAAGATAAAACCCCAGAAAAACTAAGTAAAGTGGAGATAGGCAATCTACCCGAGAAAGTGTTCAAGGTAATGATCATTAAAATGACAAAAGAAGCAGGGAGAAGAATGGATGAACAGAGGGAGAAGTAAGAAGTTTTTAACAAGGGTTAGAAACTATAAAGAACAACCAAACAGAGATGAAGAATGTAATACTGCAATGAAAAATCCACTAGAAGGAATCAAGAGTATACTAAATGATGCAGAAGAACAGATCAGTGAACTGGAAGATAGAGGAGTGGAAATTACTGAAGCTGAACAGAAAAAAAGAATGAGAAGAAATGAGAACAGATTAAGAGACCTATGAGATAACATCGAGTATTATAGGGGTTCCAGGATGAGAAGAGAGAAAGGGGCAGAGAACATACCTAAAGATATAATAGCTGAAAACTTCCATAACCTGGGAAAGGAAACAAACATCCAAGTCCAGGAAGCATAGGGTATCCCAAACAGAATCAACCAAAAGATTACCACATCAAGACACATTGTAATTAAAATGGCCAAAGTTAAAGACAAAGAGGTAACATTAAAAGAAGCAAGTTTAAAGCAGCAAGTTACATAAAAGAGAATTCCCATAAGGCTATCAGCTAACTTTTCAGGAGAAATTTTGCAGGCCAGAAGTGAGTGTTGTGATATATTTAGAGTGATGAAAGGCAAAAACGTACCACCAAGAACACTGGCTTTGCAAGGCTCTCATTCAGATTTGATGACGAGATCAAAAGTTTTACAGACAACCAAAAGCTAAAAGAGTTCAAAACCATCAAACCAATTTTACAAGAAATGTTAAAGGGACTTATTTAAACAAAATATGAGACTACAACTAGAAATATGAAAATTATGAAATTAAAAACACATTAGTAATTCTAAATAATTTATGTGTATATTCCACCCTCATGGAGGTAGAGCGTGAGTATTCACTCCTTAGTGTGGGCTAAGCATAGTGACAGCCTTCCAAAGAGTACAGTATGGAAAGGGTCACAAACAAGCAATTTTACAGTGGAGAAATCTGAAAAATACTACCTCAACCAGGTGACCAAGATCAACATCAACATGGTAAGTCATGTTGATAACATGTATCTTTCATATGGTGTGATGAGAATGAGACTTTACCTCTATGTCCTTCCTCCCTTAAACACATAACCCCAGTTTAATCATGAGAAAAATGTCAGACAAATCTCAATTGAGGAACATTCTACAAAATACCTGACCAGTACTCCTCAAAATAGTACTGTGCCAGTACTCCTCAAAAGTAAGGAAAGTTCAAGAAAATATCACAGCCAAGAAGAGTATAAGGAGACATGACACCTAAATGTACTGTGGTAACCTGGATGGGTTCCTAGAATAGTAAAAGAACATTAGGTAAAAACTAAGGAAATCTGAATGAGATATGTACTGTAGTTAATAATAATGTACCAGTATTGATTCATTAACTGTGACAAATGTACCATCCTACATACAAGAACTTAATAATAAGGGAAACTGTGTATGAGTATATGTTACCTCTCTGTATTATGTTTGCAATTATTCTTTAAATCTAAAGCAATGTTAAAATAAAGTGTTTACTCTTAAAAAAAAACCCACACATTAGTAAAGGCAAATATACAGTGAAGTTAATAAATTAACCATGTACAAAGCTAGTAGGAAAGTTAAAGTACAAATTAAGAAAATCACCTATATTAACAATAAGCAGGTAAGGGACAAAATAAGCAAATAGATGTAAAATACTTAAAATATGATGTCAAAAAAAATCATGAGGGGAGGAGAAAAAAATGTGAGGTTGTTAAAATATGTTCAAAATTAAGAGATCAGCAAGTTAAAACAAGTATATATATATATATATATATATATATATATATATATATATATATATATATATATATATATATATATATATATATATATATATATATATATATATATATATATATATGGCTCATGGTAACCACAAACCAAAAATCTATAATATGTATACACACAAAAAAGAAAAAGGGACCCAAGCATAACACTAAAGTTAGTCATCAAATCACAAGAGAAGAGAACAAAAGAAGAAAGGAACAAAAAAGAACAACAAAAACAACACCCAAAAATTAACAAAATGTCAATAAAAACATACATATCAATCATTAAATTAAGTGTAAATGGACTAAATTCTCCAATTGAAAGACATAGAGTGGCTGAATGGAAATAAAAACAAGGGCTACATACATGTTGCCTACAAGAGATTCACTTCAGATCTAAAGACACACACACACACTGAAAATGAGGAAATAAAAAAAAGGTCTTCCATGCAAATGGAAATCAAAAGAAAGTCAGGGTAGCAATATATGTATCAAACAGCATAGACTTTAAAACTAAGACTACAGGGGAGACCTTCAAGATGGTGGAGGAGTAAGACGTGGACATCACCTTCCTCCCCATAAATACATCAGAAATACATCTACATGTGGAACAACTCCTACAGAACACCTACTGAATGCTGGCAGAAGACCTCAGACTTCCCAAAAGGCAAGAAAATCCCTACATACCTGGATAGAGCAAAAGAAAAAAGAACAAACAGAGACAAAAGAATAGGGATGGGATCCGCACCTCTGGGAGGGAGCTGTGAAGGTGGAAAAGTTTCCACACACTAGGGAGCCCCTTCACTGATGGGGACAGGGGGTGGAAGGGAAGCTTCAGAGCCACAAAGGAGAGTGCAGCAGCAGGGGTGCAGAGGGCAAAGTGGAGAGATTTGTACGGGAGGAGTGGAGATCCTCCCATACAGAAGATAAGTGCTGACCAGTCCTAACCAGCCTGAGAGGCTTGTCTGCTCACCCACCAGGGCGAGTGGGGGCTGGGAGCTGAGGCTCAGGCTTCAGAGGACAGACCTCAGGGAGAGGACTAGGGTTGGCTGCATGAAGACAGCCTGAAGGGGCTAGTGCCACAGCTAGCCAGGAGGGAGTCCAGGAAAAAGTCTGGACCTGCTGGAGAGACAAGAGACCTTTGTTTTGGGGTGTGTGAATAGAGTGAATTCCTTCCCCGTGTGCCCACAGAAAGCAGAGCACTGCCTAAGTGAGCTCCAGAGAAGGGAGCAAGCTTCGGCTATCAGCTTGGACCCCAGAGATGGGCATGAACTGCTAATGGTGCTGCCTCTGACACCAAGAATCCTGTGTGCAAGTGCAGGTCACTATCCATACACCTTGGGAGCCTGTGTAGCATGCCACTGGCAGGGTCCTGAGATCCAGGGATAACTTGCCCAGGAGAACACACAGCGTGCTTCAGGCTGTTACAATGTCACTCCTGCCTCTGCCGCCTCAGGCTTGACCTGCATTCCAGTTATGACTACAATACACCTCCCTCCCCCTGACCTGAGTGAGCAAGAGAGCCCTAATCAGCCACTGCTTTAAGCCCCTCCTGTTGGAGCAGGGAACAGACTCCTGAGGGCAGCCTACATGCAAAGTGGGGAAAAAGCCAAAGCTGAAACCCAGGAGCTGTGTGAAAAAAAAGATGAGAAAGGAAAATTTCTCTGTGAAGCCTCAGGAGCAGCAGATTAAATCCTCACAATCAATTTGATAAACCCTGAATCTGAAGAATACCTGAATAGACAACGAATGTTCCTAAAATTGAGGTGCTGGACTTTGGAAGCAACTGTACACTTGGGATTTGCTTTCTGTTTCTAATTTGTTTCTGGTTTTATGTTTATCTTAGTTTAGTATTTAGAGCTTATTATCATTGGTGGATTTGTTTATTGGTTTGGTGCTATCTTCCATTTTTTAAATTTCTTTCCCCTTTTTCTCTTTTTGTGAGTGTGTATGTATATGCTTCTTTGTGTGATATTGTCTGTAAAGGTTTGCTTTAACTATTTGTTTTAGGGTCCTGTCTGTTCGTTTTCATTTTTTCTTTGTTTTTGTTTTTTAGTTATAGTCTTTTTTTTTCTCTCTCTTCCTTTTCTTCTGAACCGTGTGGCTGGCAAGATATTGGTGCTCCAGCTACGTGTTGGGCCTGAGCCTCCAAGCTGGGAGGGCTGAGTCCAGGACATTGGCCCACCAGAAACCTCCCAGTCCCACATAATACCAATCGGCGAGAGCTCTCCCAAAGACCTTTGTCTCAACACTAAGACCCAACTCCACTGAAACGCCAGCAAGCTCCCGTGCTTGATGTCCCATGCCAAACAACAATCAAGACAGGAACACAACCCCACCCATTAGCAGAGAGGCTAACTAAAGTCATAGTAAGCTACAGACACTCAAAAACACACCACTGGACATGGCCCTGCCCACCAGAAGGACAAGATACAGCCCCACTAACAGGAACACAGGCACCAGTCTGCTCCACCTGGAAGCCTACACAAGCCATTGAACAAAACTCACCCACTGGGGGCAGACACCAAAAGTAATAGGAACTACAAACATGAAGCTTGGGAAAATGAGACCCCAAACACAGTAAGTTAAACAAAATGAAAAAACAGAGAAATATGCAGCAGATGATGGAGCAAGGGAAAAAGCCACCAGAACAAATAAATGAAAATGAAATAGGCAGTGTACCTGAAAAAGAATTAAGAGTAATAATACTAAAGATGATCCAAAATCTTGGAAATAAAGGGAGAAAATACAAGAAACGTTTAACAAGGACCTAGAAGAACTAAAGAGCAAACAAATAAGGATGAATAAAACAATAAATAAACTTAAAAATTCGCTAGAAGGAATCAATAGCAGACTAACTGAGACAGAAGAACGGATAAGTGACCTGGAAGATAAAATAGTGGAAATAACTACCACAGAGCAGAATAAAGAAAAAAGAATGAAAAGAATTGAGGACAGTCTCAGAGATCTGGGACAACATTAAATGCACCAACATTCAAATTATATTGGTACCAGAAGAAAAAGAGAAAAAAGAAGGTTCTGAGGAAATATTTGAAGAGATTATAATTGAAAACTTCCATAATATGGGAAAGGAAATAATCAAGTCCAGGAAGTACAAAGAGTCCCATACAGGATAAGTCCAAGGAGAAACATGCCAAGACACTTATTAATCAAAGTATCAAAAATTAAACACAAAGAAAAAATATTAAAAGCAGCAAGGGAAAAGCAACAAATAACATACAAGGGAATCCCCATAAGGTTAACAGCTGATCCTTCAGCAGAAACTCTGCAAGCCAGAAGGGAGTGGCAGGACATAATTAAAGTGATGAAAGGGAAAAAATCTACAACCAACATTACTCTACCCAGCAAGGATCTCATTCAGATTTGACAGAGAATTAAAACCTTTACAGACAGGCAAAAGCTAAGAGAATTCAGCCCCACTAAACCAGCTTTACAACAAGTGCAAAAGGAACTTCTCTAGGCAGGTAATACAAAAGAAGGAAAAGACCTACAATAACAAACCCAAAGCAATTAAGAAAATGGTAATAGGAACATATCGATAATTACCTTAGTGTAAATGGATTAAATGTGTCAACCAAAATACACAGACTGGCTAAATGGATATATAAACAAGACCCATATATATGCTGTCTACAAGACACCAACTTCAGACCTAGTGACACATACAGACTGAAAGTGAGGGGATGAAAACGGTATTCCATGCAAATGGAAATCAAAAGAAAGCTGGAGTAGCAATACTCATCTCAACAAAATAGACATTAAATTAAATATTATTACAAGAGACAAAGAAGGACACTACATAATGATCAAGGGATCAATCCAAGAAGAAGATATAACAATTGTAAAAATTTATGCACCCAACATAGGAACACCTCAATACATAAGGTAAAGGCTAACAGCCATAAAACAGGAAATCGACAGTAACACAATAATAGAAGGAGACTTTAACACCCCACTTTCACCAATGGACAGATCATCCACAATGAAAATAAATAAGGAAACACAAGCTTTAAAAGACACATTAGACTAGATAGACTTAATTTATATTTTTAAGACATTCTATTCAAAAATAAAAAATACATGTTCTTCTCAAGTGCTCATGGAACATTCTCCAGGATAGATCATATCTTGGGTCACAAATCAAGCCTTGGAAAATTTAAGAAAGTTGAAATCGTATCAAGTATCTTTTCCAACCACTACACAATAAGACTAAATAACAATTACAGGAAAAAAATTGTAAAAAATACAAACACATGGACGCTAAACAATATGCTATTAAATAACCAAGAGATCACTGAAGAAATCAAGGAGGAAATCAAAAAGTGCCTAGAAACAAATGACAGTGAAAACATGATGACCCAAAACCTATGGGATGCAGCAAAAGCAGTTCTAAGAGGGAAATTTATAGCAATAAAATGCTACCTCAAGAAACAATAAAATCTCAAATAACCAACTTAACCTTACAACTAAAGCAATTAGAGAAAGAAGAACAAAAAAACCCCAAACTTGGCAGAAAGAAAGAATCATAAATATCAGATGAGAAATAAATGAAAAACAAATGAAGGAAACAATAATAAAGATCAATAAAACTAAAAGCTGGTTCTTTGAGAACACAAAATTGATAAACCACTAGGCAGATTCATTATGAAAAAAAGTGAGAAGGTGCAAAATCAACAAGATTATAAATGAAAAACGAGAAGTAAAAACTGACTCTGCATAAATTCAAGAGTTCATGAAAGACTACTACAAGCAGCTATATGCCAATACAATGGACAACCTGGAAGAAATTGACAAATTCTTGGAAAAGTACAAACTTCCAAGACTGAACCAGGAAAAAATAGAAAATATGAACAGACGAATCACAAGCACTGAAATTGAAACTGTGATTAACTATATTCCAACTAACAAAAGCCCAGGACCAGACGGCTTCACAGGCGAATTCTATCAAACATTTAGAGAAGAGCTAACACCTATCCATTTCAAACTCTTCCCAAATATAGCAGAGGGAGGAACACCCCAAAACCCCTCATTCTATGAGGCCACCGTCACCCTGATACAAAAACCAGACAAAGATGACACAAAAAAAGAAAACTACAGACCAATATCACTGATGAACATAGATGCAAAAACCCTCAACAAAATATTAGCAAACAGAATCCAACAGCACATTAAAAGGATCATACACCATGATCAAGTGGAGTTTATCCCAAGCATGCAAGGATTCTTCAATATATGCCAGTCAATAAATGTGATACACCATATCAACAAACTGAAGGATAAAAACCATATGATACTCTAAATAGCTGCAGAAAAAGCTTTCGACAAATTTCAACACCCATTTATGATAAAAACTCTCCAGAATGTGGGCATAGAGGGAACCTACCTCAACATAATGAAGGCCATATATGACACACCCACAGCCAACATCGTACTCAGTGGTGAAAACATGAAACCATTTCCTATAAGATCAAGAACAAGACAAGGTTGCCCACTGTCACCACTATTATTCAACATAGTTTTGGAATTTTTATCAACGGCAATCAGAGAAGGAAAAGTAATAAAAGGAATCCAAATCGCAAAAGAAGTAAACTTGTCGTTGTTTGCAGATGACATGGTACTATACATAGAGAATTCTAAACATGCTACCAGAAATCTACTAGAGCTAATCAATGAATTTGGTAAAGTAGCAGAATACACAATTGATGCATAGAAATCACTTATATTCCTATACACTAATGACAAAAATCTGAAAGAGAAATTAAAGAAACACTCCCATTTACCACTGCAACACAAAAGAATAAAATACCTAGGAATAAACCTACCTAAGGAGACAAAAGACCTGTATACAGAAAACTATAAGACACTGATGAAGGTAATTAAAGATGATACAGAGAGATATACCATGTTTTTGGAATGGAAGCATCATTTATGTGAAAATGACTATACAGCCCAAAGCAATCTACAGATTCAATGCAATCCCTATCAAACTACCAATGGCATTTTTCACAGAACTAGAACAAAAAATTTCACAATTTGTACGGAAACACAAAAGACCCCGAATAGCCAAAGCAATCTTGAGAAAGAAAAACGGAGCTGCAGGAATCAGGCTCCCTGACTTCAAACTATACTACAAAGCTACAGTAGTCAAGACAGTATGGTATTGGCACAAAAATGGAAATATAGATCAATGGAACATGATAGAAAGACCAGAGATAAACTTATGCACATATGGTCACCTTATCTTTGATAAAGGATGCAAGAAGGTACAATGGAGAAAAGACAGCCACTTCAATAAGTGGTGCTGGGAAAACTGGACAACTACATGTAAAAGAATGAAATTAGAACACTCCCTAATACCATACACAAAAATAAACTCCAAATGGATTAAAGACCTAAATGTAAGGCCAGACACTATAAAACTTGTAGAGGAAAACATAGGCAGAACACTCTATGACATTAATCACAGCAAGTTCCTTTTTGACCCACTTCCTAGAGAAATGGAAATAAAAACAAAAATAAACAAATGGGACCTAATGAAACTTAAAAGCTTTTGCACAGCAAAGGAAACCATAAACTAGATGAAAAGACAACAGTTAGAATGGGAGAAAATATTTACAAGTGAAGCAACTGATGAAAGTTTAATCTCCAAAATAAAAAAGCAGCTCATGAAGCTCAATATAAAAAAAAAGCCAAACAACCCAATCCAAAAATGGGCAGGAGACCTAAATAGACATTCTCCAAAGAGGATATACAGATTACCAACAAACACATGAAAGGATGCTCAACATCACTAATTATTAGAGAATTGCAAATCAAAACCACAATGAGGTATCACCTCACACTGGTTAGAATGGCCATCATCAAAAAATGTACAAACTGTAAATGCTGGAGAGAGTGTGGAGAAAAGAGAACCCTCTTACACTGTTGGTGGGAATGTAAATTGATACAGCCACTATAGAGAACAGTATGGAGGTTCCTCAAAAAACTAAAAATAGAACTACCATATGACCCAGCAATCCAATTGCTGAGCATATACCCTGAGAAAAGCATAACTCAAAAAAGAGACATGTACGTTAATGTTCATTTCAGCACTGTTTACAATAGCCAGGACATGGAATCAACCTAAGTGTCCATCGACAGATGAATGGATAAAGAAAATATGTCACATATAACAATAGAATATTAGTCGGCCATAAAAAGAAACAAAATTGCGTTATTTGTAGTGAGGTGGATGGACTTAGAGTCTGTCATACAGAGTGAAGTAAGCCAGAAAGAGAAAAACAAACAACATATTCTAACACATATATATGGAGTCTAAAATATATAATGGTTCTGATGAACCTAGGGGCAGGATGGGAGTAAAGATGCAGATGTAGAGAATGGACTTGAGGACCTGGGGAGGGGAAAGTGTAAGCTGGGACGAAGTGAAAAAGCAGCATTGACATATATACACTACCAAATTTAAAATAGATAGCTAGTGGGAAGCAGTTGCATAGCACAGGAAGATCTGCTCAGTGCTTTGTGACCACCTAGAGGTGTGGGATAGGGAGGATGGGAGGGTGGTGCAAGGTGAAGGGGATATGGGGATATATGTATACATATAATGATTCACTTTGTTATACAGCAGAAACTGACACAACATTGTAAAGCAATTATACTCTAACAAAGATGTTAAAAAATAACTAAGCCTATTACAAGAGACAAATAAGGGCATTACATAATGATCAAGGAATCAGTCTAAGAAGACATAACAGTTCTAAATATATATGTACCCAACATAGGAGTACCAAAATACATAAAGTTAATATTGACAGACATAAAGGGAGAAAATGACATTAACAAGTAATAGTAGGGGAGTTTAACACCCCACTTACATCAAAGGACAGAACATCTAGAACGAAAATTAATAAGGCAGAAGTGACCTTAAATGACACAATTTACCAGTTGGATTTAATACATATATACAGGACATTCCATCCCCAAATAGCTGAATATGCATTCTTTTCAAGTGCACATGGATATTCTGCAGGACAGATTACATGCTAGGCCAGAAAACAAGTCTCTGTAAATTTAAAAATTGAAATCATATCAAGTTTCTTTTCTGACCACAACACTATAAAACTAGAAATCAAGTAAAAGAAAGAAAAAAAAACTTGCATAAAAAGACAAACACGTAGAGGATAAACAATATGCTACTAAACCAATGTACCACATAAAAAGTCATTGAAGAAAAAAAAAAAACAAAGTTGGAGACAAATAAAAATGAAAACACAATAATCCAACTTGTATGGGATGCAGCAGAAGCAGTCCTATGAGAAAGTTTATAGAGATGCATGCTTACCTCATGAAACAAGAAAAATCTCAAAAACAATCTACCCTTAAACCTAAAGGAATTAGAAAAAGAAGAATAAACATAACCCCAAGTTAGGAGGATGTAAGAAATAATGAAGATCAGAGCAGAAATTAATAAAATAGAGATAAAAAACAATAGAAAAGATCAATGAAACTAACGCCTTGTTCTTTGAAAAGATAAACAAAATTGGTAAACCTTTAGCCAGATTCCTCATGAAAGAAAGAGAAAAAGGCCAAATCAATAACATTTTTAAAAGTACAAATTATAGCCAACACCACAGAAATACAAAGGATCATAAGAAATTACTATGAACGACAAGATGCCAATAAGATTTACAACCTGGAAGAAATGGATCAATTCCTAGAAATGTATAATCTCCCAAGACTGAAAAAGGAAGAAACTGAAAATATGAACTGACCAATATACAGTAATAAATTACAATTGACAGTAATAAAATTAAATCAGTAACTTAAAAACACCCAACAAACAAAAGTCCAGAACCAGATGAATTCAACCAAACCTTAACACCTATCCTTCTCAAACTATTCTAAAAATTGCCGAGGAAGGAAGTCTTCTGAACTCATCCTACGAGGCCAGGATCACTGTTATATCAAACCCAAAGATAGTACAGAAAAAAGAAAATTACAGGTCAATATCCCTGAAGAACATAGACGCAAAAATCCACAACAAAATTCTAGCAAACCAAATCTGATTAAGTGGGATTTGAACCAGGGATGCAAGGGTTTTTCTGAAAATATCTGCAAATCAATCAATGTGATACACCACTTTAACAAACTGAAGAATAAAGAGCATATGATCATCTCAATAGAGACAAAAAAAGCTTTTGACAAAATTCAACATTCATTTATGATAAAAACTCTCCAGAGATTGGGCATAGAGGCAACATAACTCAACATAATAAAAGCCATATATGACAAACACAGAGATAACATCATACTCAATGGTGAAAAGCTGAAAGCATTTCCTCTAAGATCAAGAACAAGACAATAATGCACACTCTTGCCACTGTTATTTAACATAGAAATAAAAGGAATCCAAATTGGAAAGGAAGAAGTATAACAGTCATTGTTTGCAGGTGGAATGTTACTATACATAGAAAATCCTAAAGATGACACCAGAAAACTGAGAGCTCACCAATGAATTTGGCAAAGTTGCAGAATACAAAATTAATTTACAGAAATCTGTTGCATTTCTATACACTAACAATGAACTATTAGAAAAAGAAATTAAGGAAAAGATCCCTTTTACAATCACATCAAAAAGAATAGAATACCTAGGAATAAACCTACCTAAGGAGATAAAAGACCTGTACTCAGAAAACTATAACACTGATGAAAGAAACTGAAGAGTACACAAAAAAATGGAAAAATATATCATGTTCATACATTGGAAGAATTAATATTATTAAAATGACCATACTACTCAAGGCAATCTAAAGATTCAATGAACTCCCTATGAAAATATTCATGACATATTTCACAGACAAGAACAAATAATACTAAAATTTGTATGGACCCAGAAAGTACCCCACATATCCAAAGCAATCTTGAGAAAAAAATAAATAAATAAAGCTGGAGGTATCATGCTCCTTGGCTTAGACTATAATACTAAGCTATAGTTATCGAAACAGCATAGTACTGGCACAAAAACAAACACACGGATCACTGAAACAGAACAGAGCCCAGAAATAAACACACAAACTTATGGTCAGTTAATCTAAAACAAAGGAAACAAGATTATACAAAGGGGAAAACACAGTCTCTTCAATAAGTAGTGATGGGAAAACTGAACAGTTACATGTAAAACAGTGAAATCAGAACATTTTCTCACACCAAATAAAAAAGTAAATTCAAAATGAATTAAAGACCTAAATGTAAGACCTGAAACCTTGAAACTCCTGGCAGAACACTCTCTGACATAAATTGTAGCGATTTTTTTTTTTTGGGATCTGTTTCCTAAGGCAGGAGTCCCCAACCCCAGGCCGTGGACCAGTACAAGTCCACAGCCTGTTAGGAACTGGGCTGCACAGCAGGAGGTGAGCGGTGGGTGAGCTGCGATCCTTCATCTGCCACTACCCATCACTCCTCATTGCTCGCATTACCACCCGAACCATTGCTTGCATCACTGCCTGAACCATCACTCTCATTATCACCTGAACAAACCCCTGCCCACCATCCATGGAAAATTTGTCTTCCATGAAACCAGTCCCTGGTGGTAAAAAGGTTGGGGACTGCTGTCCTAAGGCAAAAGAAATAAAAGCAAAAATAAAGAAATGGGACCTAATTAGACTTAAAAGCTTTTGCACAGTGAAGGACACCATGGACAAAATGAGAAGACAACCTACTGAATGGGAAAAATTATTTGCAAATGATGTGACCAATAAGAGGTTAATAACCAAAATATACAAACAGCTCATACAACTCAGTATAAAAAAATCAAACAACCTAATTAATAACTGGGCAGAAGACCTGAATAGAAAACATACAGATGGCTAACAGGCACATGAAAAGATGTTCAACATAGCTAATTATCAGAGAAATGCAAATTAAAACCACAATGAGATATCCCTTCTCACCTGTCAGAATGGCTATCATCAAAAAGACAACAAATAAGTGTTGGTGAGGATGTGGAGAAAAGGGAACCCTAGTACACTCTTTTAGGGTAATAAATCGGTAAAACACTGTGGAAAACAGCATGAAGTTTCCTCAGAGAACCAAAATTACAACTTCTATATCATCCAGCAATTCCACTCCTGGCTATATATCTGAAGAAAATAAAGCAGTAATTCGAAAATATACACATACCTCAATGTTTATAGCAGCCTTATTTGCAGTAACCAAGATATGGAGGCAACATGTCCAACAACATATGAATGGATAAAGAAGATGTGATATATGTATATATACATACATACACAATGGAGTACTACTTAGCCATAAAAAATAATGACATTTTGCCATTTGTAAAAACATGGATGCACTTGGCGGGTATTATGCTAAATGAAATAAGTCAGACAGAGAAAGACAAATACTCTATGTTATCACTGATATGTGGAGCCCCAGAAAACAGAACAAACTAGTGAATATAACAGAAAGGACTCAGACTCACAGATATAGAGAACAAACTAGCAGTTTTCAGTGAGAGGAGCAGTATAAGGGTAAGGTATTAAGAAGTACAGACTACTATGTATAAGATAAATAAACTACCAGGTTATAATGTACAGCATAGGGAAGATAACAAATATTTTGTAATAGCTATTGAAGGAATATAATCTATAAAAATTTTGAAACACTATGTTGTACAGTTGGAACTAATATTGTAAATCAATGATACCTCAATATAAATAAATAAGAAAATATTTAAAAATAAGTTTACCAAAAAAAGTACTACTTTCTTGTCCCGAGGTTGACTTTAATTAGTTTCCTGAGGCTGGGCAAGTCACTTTTCCTGTGTCATCCATTCATTCAACACTTTTTCTTGAAGGCTTCCTTGTGGATCATGGGCCACAAACAAGATGGACTGTGGAACAAACACACCTGGCCCTAGCCTTCATGGAGCTGATTTTATAGTGGGTAAGACAGATACTAAATAATTGACAGAACACAGAAATAAATACATACACAGATTGTGTAAAGTGTAATAAAAAGCATTTGATGTGAAAGAATATTTAAGATTTGGGTCCCTGGTTTACTTCACCAGTCCTAGAAGAAGTCTTCTAGGAAGACTAAGGAAGCAAAATTTAAGCTCGTACCCATAGTATGACAGAACATTATGTGCAAAGAGCAAAAAGGGAAGTATAACAAGCTTGAGGTTCTTAGTATGGCTGGAATGCAGTCAAAGGGGAGAAGGGTAAAGAGTGGAACTTAAGAGCTAGACACAGCCCAGAGGTCTGAGGTCTTATAAACATGTTAAGAATTTTGATATGTATCCTAAGTGAAATGAGAAAATTACCAAAAAATATTAAGCAGCAGAATGGCATAATCAAATTTGTATTTTTAAAGTTTACTTGGGCTGCATATACACAGTGAATTGGTAGAATAAGATGCAGCAGTCAGAAAAAAGAGACTAGATTGTACACACTGAAATGTAGATAGATCTCTAAAAACCATAATACTGAGTGAAGAAGAAAAGACAAAATGCATTCCACAGCAAAATGTCATTTATATAATGATGGTCCGATCAGAACACATAAATTTTGGATACATATTAAACACCCTAAATTGTTGCTCTTGAAAGGAATGGTGAGAGAGGGAGGGGGTTAAGGGAATAAATAACTGAATAAAACAAAACAGGGGCCTCACATGGACCAGTGATGATAGAAAATTATGAGTATGATTAACAGGAAACCCTGTAACTGAGTTCCTCCTTTGGCATGCACATAGGGAGTAGTATTTGAGATGAATCTTAGTGGATGAGTAGGGTTTAGATAGAAAAGATGAAAAGTGTTATTTCTGGAACAGCATGAATAAAGCAAATATTTGCAAAATACAGTGAATGTTTGAGAAGAGAGTTTCAGTTTAGTTTGGCTAGAATATAATTTTAATAATAATAAAGGGGAGAGGAAAAAGATTGTAAATAGGTTGAGTGTAGATATTGATAACTTTGCAGCCCTAAAGAGTTGAACTTCTGTTTAGTGATAAATTGTACACCATTGATTTGTAAACAAGAAAGTGATTGAAAATTTAAGAGTGTGTTACATTTAAAAATTGCATAGGACAGATTGAATAGGGAGAGGGTAGGGGAGGAATTGAATGTAAAGACACCAGGTAAAAGATTCACATAGTAGTCTAGGAAAACTTAACCAGACAGAAAACTAACATAGAAGTCTAAGATAAAGATTATAAGGACTTAACCATGCATTTCCAGGAATAATTGGAAAAATCAGAAGTGAGACTGTGGAAATACCATTATCAGGCTTGGCTAAAAACAGGAGGTGTTGAGGTGAGGGAAAGGACAAAGCCAAAGAACTCATAACCGAGGGAATTGAGATCTCTTTAACAGAAAAGAAAATTAAAATATGTAGATTGAAATTCAATTTTGCACATGTTGACTATATAGTGCTAGAAGAATATCCAGGTAAATGTATTTAAAGGGTAAGGGAAATACAAGATGAGAGTTAATGAACCAGATATGGAGAGGACAAATATGAGAGATAATAAAGAGTAATTGGTAAGATCACTGGAGTACATCAAACTTGCATTTAAATTGGTGGTGATGGGACTTCCCTGGTGGCGCAGTGGTTCAGAATCCACCTGCCAATCCAGAGGACCCTGGTTCGATCCCTGGTTGTGGAAGATCCCACATGCTGCGGAGCAACTGAGCCCATGCACCACAACTACTGAGCCTGCGCTCTAGAGCCCGCAAACCAAAACTACTCAAGCCTGCGCACCACAACTACTGAAGCCCATGTGCCTAGAGCCCATGCTCCACACAAGAGAAGCCACCACAATGAGAAGCCCACGCAGCAATGAAGAGTAGCCCCCTCACCACAACTAGAGAAAGCCTGCGCATAGCAACAAAAAACCCAACGCAGTCAAAAATATAAATAAATAAATAAATAAATTTATAATAAGTAAATAAATTGGTGGCAACAATTTTGCATTGTGTGTTATAGCCTTTTATAAACTGTTATCAGTTTATCCACTTAATAAATATAGGTTGTTTTAGCACCTATTAAATGTAGGACAACACCAGGAGCTGAAGATGAAGGAGTGAAGAATGAAACAGTCACTTTAATAGTTGGAGGTTTTTGCATTCAGTATTTATTGAGCACCTCCTTTGCTGTGCAGAAGGACTGGGCATGGGTAAATGAATAAGATATGCCCTGTGCTGTGTCATGAGTGCAAGCAGAGTGCTAGGGACATCGAGAGAAAGGAGACCCTAGAGAGAATACTGGAGTTGGACTTTGAGGAATGATTAGAAGTCCATCAAACAAAGTATATTCCTATATATTAACAGTTCCTTTAATTCCAATCTCAACTCTATGAGTGTCAAATAAATAGCACATGTTAGAGGTGAGCTTTTTAGGGTATATTTTGAGCTATCCAGCAAGATGAGTAAAAGGCTAGTTTGGTAGCTCTGTTAATCCTTGTGTTCCTCTTCCTAATTTCACTGCTTTGTTTGAAGTATGTCTTTTTATTTAGCTCTTGGTGGAAGAACAAAGGTATTCCTTGAGAATATTGATTTTTCTAGAGTGTGAAGGGTGTGAGGTGTTGTGTTTGCCAAACAAAATACATGATTTCTAACACATTATGACTAATTCAGGCAAATATATTCTTCAAAGATAAGTCTTCATTTCATTCTGTCTCTATAGAGGTGGATTCAGTAAACAGGTTAAAACAAACGTCCTCTGTCAACTAATTTTTCAACAATGTTTTAAAGGGTGGTAAACATTCCTTTTTGACAAAAAAGCTTCCACTGTCTCAGACGCTAATGAATATAAATGCACAAGAAAAACGTTTTTACTTAGATTCATAGTGTTTGATATTCATATACTCTAAACGATTTAAATTTTAGCTGAATTTAAAACTAACAGTCAACATTTAAAAATAAAGTATTACTCCCCAAATTAAGTGCTTTAGTTTGCATATCATGCATTGTGCTTCCTAAGAAAACAGGCATTTTATTTTCTACTTAATTATCTACTTCTTCCTGTCGATCAGTGTTGGTAGCTCATCAAAAATGAGTCAAATTTTTTTTTTAACATCTTTATTGGAGTATAATTGCTTTACAATGGTGTGTTAGTTTCTGCTTTATAACAAAGTGAATCAGTTATACATATACATATGTTCCCATATCTCTTCCCTCTTGCGTCTCCCTCCCTCTCACCCTCCCTATCCCACCCCTCTAGGTGGTCACAAAGCACAGAGCTAATCTCCCTGTGCTATGCGGCTGCTTCCCACTAGCTATTTTACATTTGGTAGTGTATATATGTCCATGCCACTCTCTCACCCTGTCACATCTTACCCCTCTCCCTCCCCATATCCTCAAGTCCATTGTTTTCCACAGTGTTTGTATCAGTTTACATTCCCACCAATAGTGCAGGAGGGTTATCTTTTCACCACACCCTTTCCAGCTACTGGGCATATACCCTGAGAAATACATAATTCAAGAAGAGACATGTACCACAGTTCATTGCAGCACTATTTACAATAGCCAGGATATGGAAGCAACCTAAATGCCCATTGACAGATGAATTGATAAAGAAGATGTGGCACATATATACAATGGAATATTACTCAGCCATAAAAAGAAACAAAACTGAGTGATTTGTAGTGAGATGGATGGACCTAGAGTCTGTCATACAGAGTGAAGTAAGTCAGAAGAGAAAAACAAATACCGTATGCTAACACATATATACGGAATCTTAAAAAAAACAAAAAATGTACTGATGAACCTATTTGCAGGGCAGGAATAAAGATGTAGACATAGAGAATAGACTTGAGGATATGGGGTGGGAGGGGGAAGCTGGGGCGAAGTGAGAATATCTTTGACATATGTACACTACCGAATGTAAAATAGTTAGCTAGTGGGAAGCAGCAGCATAGCACAGGGAGATTAACTCAGTGCTGTGCGATAACCTAGAGGGGTGGGATAGGGAAGATGGGAGAGAGGTTCAAGAGAGAGGGGATATGGGGACATATGTATGCATATGGCTGATTCACTTTGTTGTACAACAGAAACTAACACAGTATTGTGAAGCAATTATACTCCAGTAAAGATCTACTAAAAAAAAATGAGTCAAGGACACCCTGCTTTGGTATCCATGCAAATAGGATTCAATTATGTCCAATGAGTTTCCAAAACTTGAATAAGTCATTAATTTGAAAAACATGAAAATTAATGCCAGGGAATTTGGAGCTGATGTCAAAGACATTTTAAAATTAATCCCATTTAAACTTCAATTATTAATACTCAGAAAATGCCTAACGCAGCTAATTTTAACTTTGAACCATAATTTATACAATAAAAACACAACTTGTTAACTTCATTATTTTATTTCTAGTATAATTTTAACTAAAAGTTAACATTTCTTTAGATTAAAATATAACTATATTAGACAGCAAATGTGACTCAAATTAAATATGTCAGTAAAGTATGCCTAATTTATCTCATTAAATGCTTTACTCCCCTCCAATTCTTGTTTTGTTTGTGAACATATAAGTAGAGGCTCATTCTCTACATGCATGGGGCAATTTCTTCCATTTATTTGGGAAAGGTTTAGCTGTACCTGTCCACACAATTACATAATTATTTATCTTATGCCTTCAAATATTTAAAAAACTTTTATTTATCAGTATCAAAGGCCATCCATTAAATTCAAGGCCCTATACAAGTCATTGGGTATTGAAACATGTCAGCAATCTGTGAACTTGATAAGCTCATAATATGTAAAATATATTTTATTTGTATTAACAATTATCAGTATAGGGAATTGATCACTTATGATGCTAAGTGTTTACTTCTTCCTTTTTATAAATGAAATAATCAATTATATTTATTACATTCTCTTCTCCCATCTTTTTATAATCCCTCTTACATTAGTCTCTCTGTCCTGTCACTCCATCAAAAATGCTCTTGTCTATATTAAAAATGATCTCCACCTTACCAAATCTACTGTTGAATTGTCAAGCCTCATCTTTCTTGACCCAGCTGCAGCATATGACACAGTTTATAATACCCTCTTCTTTAAAATACTTTATTCAGTTCACTTATATTCCAAGCCTTCATATTTTCCTGAGTTTTTCTGTAATCCCCTGGCTGAGTTTTCCTCATCTCCCTGACTACTAACTGTTAAGATGATGCAGTTCTTTCAGTTCCTAAACCTTTTTTTTTGTTTCTCTTTCTATATTCACCCCCTTGGTTATTTTATTTACTGTTATAATATATATACATATACATATATACATTTGATGATTCTCAGATTCATATCTCTACTCTAACTCCAGCCATGTATATCAACTATATATTTAATATCTCCACTTTTCTGTCTAGTAGAAGTTTCAAACTTACCATGTTCATAGTAAGCTTTTGTTGTTTTCTTTTACCTTCCCCTCAAAGAAGCCCTCCAGTTGTCTCCCTTGTCAGTAAATGACAACTTGATCCTTCTATTTCATCCAGTAAATTCCTTGGAAACATCCTTGACACTAAGATTTCTCTCAAATGTCACATCTAATCAATCTATTAGCTATACCTGCCTTTAAAAAGACATGCAAAATCTGAACTTTTCTTATCTCCTCTATTTCTACATATCTGGTCTAAAATGGAATCATCTTTCTTCAGGATTTTTGCAATTTGTTTCACTCTACTTTCATCTCCATCCTCTATTATGTTCTACTTTCAAATCAGTTAAGAGTTATTCATCTAAAATTTAGTCAGATGATGTTGCTGATCTACTTAAATCCTCAGGTGGCTCTAGAGTTCATTCAGTTAAAACCAAAGCCACTGCAGTGACCTCAACTTCTCCCACACTGCCTCAACATCACTCTTCTCCAACCTCACACCAGGCTCACTCCTACCAGACATATACCACCTGTGTATTGGCTCTGTCCTTTCTGCCTGGAATGCTTATCCCCAGATATCAACATGCTCTACTCCTTACTTACTTCAGGTCTCTGCTCAATGTCTGGCTGAACCAGAGTCAAAGATAAATGAAGCCAGCAGTAGTTAAAGTGGTAAGGATATACTTCAATCAGTAAAAGACTATTGCAATAGGGAATGGAGTCCAGTGTGAACTGAAATCAGCTTTGATTTGTACAGAGTTGACTGAGCATTTCAAAGGGATAATGGGGGCAAAGGTGGTGATGGTGGTGAAAAGAGCCTCAGTAGAGTCAAGGAAGTTAAAAATTACAGAAAAAAAAAATGGAAGAAAGGGTCAGTCTATGTGAAACTCCTCTGGGTTTGCTAACTGATTTCTAGAGTTTAGACTCCCACCCGCTCACAGAGGCTGGAAAACAGGGTCACACTCTTCAAGTGTTGGTTGGAAGGAGCAGTAAATTCTTTTGGTAACATTAAGTTTTCTTAGGCAGGCACTTTAAGAGGGGCTAGACTCACCAAAGGGATGAGGCCTTGAGACTGTTAGAAGGTATGTTAGTGTTTCGTTTAAGCCTTTAGAGGCCAAGGTTGAGGCTTAGTCAAGAAGGGGGCTCAGAGGAAACTGGCTAGAGTTTGGTGAATAAGAAAATTTTGCCACCAGTGCTGTCTTTAGTCTAGGGATGATTATTATTCACTACTGAAGCAAGATACTTCTGAAAATTCTACTCCCTAAAGTTTCTACCTGGAAACTCTCTCAAGGAATGGGAAATCATTGTACTCACCTCATTTTTTTTCCAGCAAGTCATGGATCACTGTCCTTAAGTTTCAGATGTCCTATCTTGAAACTATTATTTTGTATACCCTGTGTTTGTGTATATTTGTCTCAGGGAAGAGGGTAAATCCAGTTCCTGTTAGTCCATCTTTGTTCTACTCCTTGTTCTTAAATCTCTTTCATGTGATATTATTATAGCCAGTTCAGCATTCTTTTGATTTGGCATTTGCATGATATATTATTCCATCCTTTGGTTTTTCGCTTCTGTACCTGTAAACCTCACTCATGCCTAAGCCCCACCCCCACAACCGAGGCCTTTTCCTGGCTTTTTTTTTCTCCTCTTTTTTGCTGTTGTGGTTCTGTTTTACCTTCTGGTTGTTGTTTCATCTATATTTATATTTTTATTTTTTTCTTTTTTCTAATATATCTGTTAGTTTTCTAATATTATTTTATTTTTTACTCTTTGTTATTGTTCTGCTCCAGAACAGGAAAAGTTTTTTCCCTGCCACCCCGTGTGGTTTGTGAGATCTTGGTTCACGAGACAGGAGTCAGGCCTGGGGCTCCTGCTGTGGGAGCTCAGAGTCCAAACCACTGGACTAACAGAGAACCTCGGAACCCAGGAAATATTCATCAGAGTGAGGTCTCCTGGAGGTCCCCTTTTCAGTAGCAAAACCCAGCTCTACCCAACAGCCTAAAAATTCCAGTACAGGAAGCCTCAGGCCAAAAAACCAGTAAGAGAGGAACACAATCCCACCCAAAAAAAAAAAAAAAAAATGAGATGACAAAAAAATATGTCACAGATGAAGGAGCAAGGTAAAAACCTACAAGACCAAATATATGAAGAGGTAATATGCAAGCTACCAGAAAAATAATTCAGAGTAATGATAGTAAAGATGATCCAGAATCTTAGAAATAGAGTGGAAGCATGAATCAAGAAAATAGAAGAAATGTTTAACAAAGATGTAGAAGAACTAAAGAAGAAACAAACAGAGATGAACACCAAAACAACTGAAATGAGAAGTACACTAGAAGGTATCAATAACAGAATAACTAACTGAGGCAGAAGGACAATGATGTGAGCTGGAAGACAGAATGGGGGAAATAACTGCCTTGGAACAGAATAAAGAAAAAAGGACAAAAAGAAATGAAGACAGACTAAGAGACCTCTGGGGCAACATTAAATGCACCAATATTTGAATTATAGGGGTCTCAGAAGAAGAAGAGAAAAAGAAATGGTCTGAGAAAATATTCAAAGAGATTAAAGTGGAAAACTTCCTTAACATGGGAAAGGAAATATTCACCCAACTCCAGGAGGTGCAGAGTCCCAAATAGGGTAAACCCTAGGAGAAACACACCAAGATACATAATAATCAAACTAACGAAAATTAAATTCAAAGAAAAAATAATAAAAGCAACAAGGGAAAAGCAAAAAATGAATACAAAGGAATCCCCATATGGTTATCAGCTGATTTTCAGCTGAAACTCTGCAGGCCAGAAGGGACTGGCAGGATATACTTAAAATGATGAAAGGGGAAAAACTACAACCAAGATTACTCTACCCAGCAAGGATTTCATTCAGATTCAACAGAGAAATCAAAAGCTTTACAGACAAGCAAAAGCTAAGAGAATTCAGCACCAAACCAGCTTTACAACAAATGCTAAAGGAACTTCTCTAGGTGGGAAACACAAGAGAAGAAAAAGACCCACAAAAACAAACCCAAAACAATTAAGAAAATGGTAATAGGAACATAAAAATCAAAAATAACCTTGAATATAAATATATTAAATGCTCCAACTAAAAGACACAGACTGACTGAATGGATACAAAACAAGACCCATATGTATGCTGTCTAAAGAGACCCAATTCAGACGTAGGGACACACACAGACTGAAAGTGACAGGATGGAAAAAGATATTCCATGCAAATGGAAATCAAAAGAAAGCTGGAGTAGCTATACTCATATCAGATAAAATAGACTATAAAATAAAGACTGTTACAAGAGATAAGGAAAGACACTACATAATGATCAAGGGATCAATCCAAGAAGAAGATATAACAATTATAAATGTTTATGAACCCAACATAGGAGCACATCAATACATAAGGCAAATGCTAACAACCATAAAAGGGGAAATCGACAGTAACAAAATAATAGTAGGGGACTTTAACACCCCACTTACAACAATGGACAGATCATCCAAACAGAAAATAAATAAGCAAACAGAAGCTTTAAATGACATTATAAACCAGATAGATTTAATTGATATATAGGACATACTACCCGAAAGTGGCAGAATACACTTTCTTCTCAAGTGCACATGGAACATTCTCCAGGATAGATCACATCTTGAGTCACAAATCAAGTCTCGGAAAATTTAAGAAAATTGAAATTGTATCAAGCATCTTTTTTGACCACAATGCTGTGAGATTAGAAATCAATTACAGGAATAAAACTGTAAAAAACACAAGTACATGGAGGCTAAACAGTGTGCTACTAAATAACCAACAAATCACTGAAGAAATCAAAGAAGAAATAAAAAATTACGTAAAACAAATGACAATGAAAACACGATGAAAACCTATGGGATGCAGCAAAAGCAGTTCTAAGAGGGAAGTTTATAACAATCCAATCTCACCTCAAGAAAAAAGAAAAATCTCAAATAAACAATCTAACCTTACACCTAAAGCAACTAGAGAAAGAAGAACAACGGAAACCCAAAGTCAGTAGAAGGAAAGAAATCATAAAGAGTAGAGCAGAAATAAATGAAATGGAAATGAAAACAACAATAGCAAAGATCAATAAAACTAAAAGTTGGTTCATTGAGAAGATAAACAAAATTGATAAACCTTTAGCCATCTCATCAAGAAAAAAAAGGGAGAGGATGCAAATCAATAAAATTAGAAATGAAAAAGGAGAAATCACAAATGACACTGCAGAAATAGAAAGGATTATAAGAGACTAATGCAAACAACTATATGCCAATAAATTGGACAACCATGAAGAAATGGACAAATTCTTGGAAAGGTACAATTTTCCAAGACTGAACCAGGAAGAATTAGAAAATATAAACAGACCTATCACAAGTAATAAAATTGAAACTGTAATTTAAAATCTTCCAACAAAGAAAGTCCAGGACTAGGTGGCTTCACAGGTGAATTCTATCAAACATTTTGTGAAGAGCTAAGACCTATCCTTCTCAACTCTTCCAAAAATTGCAGAGGGAGGAAAACTCCCTAATTCATTCTATGAGGCCACTATCACCCTGATACCAAGAGCAGACAAAGATATCACACACAAAAAATTACACAACAGTATCACTGATAAATATACATGCAAATATCCTCAACAAAATACTAGCAAACAGAATGTAACAATACATTAAAAGGATCATACACCATGATCAAGTGGGGTTTATCCCAGGAATGCAAGGATTCCTCAATACATGCAAATCAATCAATGTGTCACACCATATTAACAAATTAAGGAATAAAAACCATACAATCATCTCAAGATGCAGAAAAAGCTTTTGACAAAATTCAACACCTATTTATGATAAAAACTCTCCAGAAAGTGTGCATAGAGGGAACATACCTCAACATAATGATGGCCATATATGGGAAACCCACAGCAAACATCATTCTCAATGATGAAAAACTGAAAGCATTTCCACTAAGATTAGGAACAAGACAAGGATGTCTGTCCACTCTCACCACTCTTATTCAACATAGTTTGGAAGTCATAGCCACAGAAATCAGAGAATAAAAAGAAATGAAAGGAATGCAAATTGGAAAAGAAGTAAAACTGTCACTGTTTGTAGATGACATGACACTATACATAGATAATCCTAAAGATGTCACCAGAAAAATACTAGAGCTAATCAATGAATTTGGTAAAGTTGCAGGATACAAAATTAATGCACAGAAATCTCTTGCAATCCTATACAAAAAACAATGAAAGATCAGAAAGAGAAATTAAGGAAACAATCCCATTTTCCATTGCAACAAAGAGAATAAAATACCTGGAAATAAACCTACCTAAGGAAGCAAAAGACTTGTACTTAGAAAACTCTAAAACACTGATGAAAGAAATCAAAGATGATATAAATAGATGGAGAAATACACCATGTTCTTGGATTAGAAGAATCAATATTGTGAAAATGACTATACTACCCAAAACAATCTACAGATTCAATGCAATCCCTATCAAACTATCAATGGCATTTTTCACAGAACTAGAACAAAAAAACTTACAATTCATATGGAAACACAAAAGACCCCGAATGCCAAAGCAGTCTTGAGAAAGAAAAAAGGAGCTGGAGGAATCAGGCTCCCTGACTTCAAACTATACTACAAAGCTACAGTAATCAAGACAGTATGGTACTGGCACAAAAACAGAAATATAGATCAATGGTACAGGTCTGAAAGCCCAAGGATAAAACCACTCACATATGGTCACCTAATTTATGACAAAGGAGGCAAGAACATACAATGGAGGAAAGACACCCTCTTCAATCAGTGGTGCTGGGAAAACTGGACAGCTACATGTAAAAAAATGAAATTAGAACACTACCTAGCACCACACACAAAAATAAACTCAAAATGGGTTACAGACCTAAATGT
This sequence comes from Balaenoptera musculus, assembly GCF_009873245.2. Lineage (NCBI taxonomy): Eukaryota > Metazoa > Chordata > Mammalia > Artiodactyla > Balaenopteridae > Balaenoptera > Balaenoptera musculus. The sequence goes on from NC_045792.1 coordinate 28,265,306, forward strand.
AAGACCAGACACTATAAAACTCTTAGAGGAAGACATAGGAAAACACACTTTTATATATACCACAGCAAGATCTTTTTTGATCCACTTCCTAAAGTAATGAAAATAAAAACAAAAATAAACAAATGGGACCTAATTAAACTTAAGAGCTTTTGCACAGAAAAGGAAACCATAAACAAGATGAAAAGACAACCCTCAGAATGGGAGAAAATATTTGCAAATGAAACAACAGACAAAAGATTAATCTCCAAAATATACAAACAGTTCATGGAGCTCAATACCAAAAAAACAAAAACCCAACGAAAAAATTGGCAGAAGATCTAAATAGTCATTTCACCAAAGAAGACATACAGATGGCCAACAGGCACATGAAAAGATGCTCAACATCGTTAATCATTAGAGAAATACAAATCCAAACTACAATGAGGTATCACCTCACACCAGTCAGAATGGCCATCATCAAAAAATCTACAAACAATAAATGCTGGAGAGAGTGTAGAGAAAAGAGAACCCTTTTACACTGTTGGCGGGAATGTAAATTGATACAGCCACTATGGAGAATAGTACGGAGGTTCCTTAAAAAACTAAACATAGAACTACCATATGACCTAGCAATCCCAGTACTGGACATATACCCTGAGAAAACCATAATTCAAAAGGACACATGTACCCCAATGTTCATTGAAACACTATTTGCAATAGCCAGGACATGGAAACAGCCTAAATGTCCAATGACAGATGAATGGATAAAGAAGATGTGGTACATATATACAACGGAATATCACATAGCCATAAAAAAGGAACAAAATTGGGTCATTTGTAGACATGTGGATGGACCTAGAGTCTGTCACACAGTGAAGTAAGCCAGAAAGAAAAAAACAAATATCATATATTTATGTATATATGTGGAATCTAGAAAAATGGTACAGATGAACCTATTTGCAGGGCAGGAATAGAGACGTAGATGTAGAGAACGGACATGTGGGCACATGGGGTGAAGGGGAGGGTGGGACAAATTGGGAGATTAGATTTGACATAAATACACTACCATGTGTAAAATAGATAGCTAGTGGGAACTTGCTGTATAGCACAGGGAGCTCAGCTCGGTGCTCTCTGATGACCTAGATGGGTGGGACTGGGGCGGGTGGGAGGGAGGTCCTAGAGGGGTGGGGATATAGGTATACATATAGCTGATTCACTTCATTGTACAGCAGTAACTAACACAACATAGTAAAGCAATTATACTCCAATAAAAAAAAAATAAAATTCATCTCTTGTAGACAGTATATAGCTGTTACATATTTTTTCCCTCCAATCTGACAATTTTTGCCTTTTAATTTACATGTTTTAAACCTTGTTGGTATCTTTGAATATATATTTGTCAATTTTTTTCTAGACATTTTCTACTTGCTCCATGAATTCTGTGTAGTTGTTCATTTTTGTTCTGCCTTGTTTTGAATCAGTTAATTTTTATTCAATGGTTTCATTTTATTTCTACTCTAGGCTTATTAGTTATACCACTGCTTAATTTTTTTTTAGTTATTGCGCTAGGGTTTACAATATACATCTTTAGTTTATTACTACCCAACTTTAAAAAGACATTATACTACCTTATTCACAATATAGAAAACTTACTTTTTAAACTCTGTCTCCCATTGTTTTCGTTGAGTGTGACACCATTTTTAATTACATTCATTAAGAACATGTCATTATTGTACTATTTGCAACTTAAAAAATCAAATATCATTTCAAATAATCAGGGAGAGGAAAAATATCTTTTATATTTACCTTCATTTTAATCATTTTTGAAATCATTATTTGTGTAGATTCAAATATCTGATACACTCTTTGTTCTGCCTAAATAACATATTTTCACATGTACATTATGCAAGTCTGCTGACAACTCTATTAGATTTTTTTTATCTTAAAAGTATGTATTTTACTTTCATTTAAAAATAATTAATAGACTTTATTTCTAGAACAGTTTTATATTTCAAGAACAATTTCAAAAATACTACAATGAGTTCTTATATATCCCATACCCAGTTTCTCCTCATTAACATATTACATTACTGTAGTATATTGGGTACAATTAATGAACTAATATCAATACAGTATTATTAAACAAAGTCCATAGTTTATTCATATTTTCTTAGTTTTTACCTAATGCCCTTTTCTGTTTCAGGATTCATTGCAGAATATCCAGAATATCGCATTGCATTTAGTTGTCATATCCCCTTGGTTGTGACTTTTTTTTCAGATTTTTCTTGTTTTTGATGATCTTAAAATTTTCAAGAAATATTGGTCTCTTTTTTTTTCTTCTATGGGAAGTAAAAGACTTTTGTTTCAGAATATAAATATATATATGTATATATATCATGAAGTATATATCACATATTTTATTTCAGAATATATACATAAATATAATGAAGTAAGCACTCTAAACTTTTAAAATTAAAGTATTTGAATATGAAAAACAATATCTTCATTCATTTGAAACATACTGAAAATTATACATAGTGTAGTTGATAGAGCATATATTAAAGTTGATAGGATAATATATGTCGGGTGATACAATTTGTCTTTAATGATGGAATGAAATAAACCTAGAGTTATGTCTTTCAACATTCCTTATATAATCCCTGAGAAACTACTATACAAAGGATGCTAAATAATGTTGACCATTTAAAGTTATGATATATAGTATATGCTCTCAAGTCCTTCACATATAGTCTAAAAGAGGAAATATACATTGACCTATGATTATGACAGAGTATAGTGATTCCACATTAGAAGTTAAGTACAAAATATAGTGACAACCCGAAGGAGGAAGTAACCAACTTTATTGGAGGTGAAAGAATCAAGATTAAACTTTAAGGTCTTGAAGGATAGTTAGTTGGTTATTAGGCAAAAAGTGAATGAGTATTTAATGCAGAAGATGCAGCTTGCACAGAGTGAAGTACAATGTGTTTGAAAAATTATAGGTAGTTTGTTGGAACCATATTAGTGAATTTGGATTTTAACACCATTAGGTATTGAGGTATTGAAAAATTTTAGTAGGGGATCGCATAGTTGATTTACTCTTCAGGAAGTCCACTAATGGAAGATGACTAGGAGGTAAAAGATACTAGAAAGGAGAGCTCCCCAGGAGCCAAGTGCAGTATTCCAAGGAAAAGATGTAAAAAAGCCTGAACTAGAGCCCTGGTGCTGGGAATCAACAGGTGAAGATAGATGTGAATCTCCTTAAAGCTCCTTAAAATGTAAAACTGACAGGACTCAGTACTTTATTAATTGTGTAAAGCTGAAAAAAAATAATCTAAGATAACACCCAAGTTTGTCTCAAACTGAATGGTTGGTAGTTCTAATAATTAAGAGAAGGGACCTGGGAGAAGTAAAAGGGGGAGGAAGAAGAGACATAAGAGGGAAAATAATGAGTTAGATTTTTGATGTGAAACACTCAGCTCATGTGAGGTTGACATTGTGTATACAAGCCTAAAGAGCTGATGCCGAGTCAGGATTAAACATATAATCTTAAACTCTTACAGAAGTTACCTATTTCAGTCTCCTATCTGATGTGCTCATATTCTCTACCTTAGCTCAGTTTACCTTACCTACGTAGGTGAGCGTTTGCTATCTAGTTTCAGTCCCGATGCTGTTGAATGGCTAGAGCTAGAAGACACAATAGCACATTGGAAAGTGATTTTCGAAACACTTCTTTTTTTTCAAAGTTGGAGAAGGGAGAACATCACTAGACTCTCTGTTCATCCATTTTTTCTAATTTCATCTCCCAGTGACATCTGAAGCTCTGAGGAATAAGGGTGTTGGGATTTATTAAGCATAAGAAGACATGATGCTATGACAGCTCTATATCAACTTTTAGCAGGTATGTTGCTGCCCTGTAAGCTGGAGCTACACAGGATTTGGTTCTCTCCCAAGTAGAAAGCAGATTAAGCAATTTTCAGACTTGGGCAGATGGTCGTGTTGATTACAACATTCGGTTTCCATTCCAGTCTCTCATTGTTGTGACCTAAGTTGCTGGCCAGCATGCCCTTGCTGCAACTCTGGATTCCTGATCCTCTTCCTGTATCCTCTTCTTTCAGTTTCTATGGACTTCCAGATGTTTTATTTTCTGCTTTGTTTCTCTGAGTTTGTGTGCTCTATATTCATGCCATCCTTCCCTGAACTGACCTAGAGAACATGGTGCTCACCCATACCTAGTCTCCACCGTAGTACTCAGGTACTGCCTAGCAGACAAGCACTCACTAGGTCAGTTCTCTACTTAGGCCACACCCCATGAAAAGACTATGATACCAATTCTAACAGAAGCTGAAACTAGATGGTAGTGAAGAATGGGAATATGGGTGCAGTAATGTCAGTTGTTAGAGCCACAGTTGCTTCTGGGTCGCCACATTTCTATTTCATTTTTCATATTGCCCATGGAAGTATTCAGTTCTACTTCTTTTGTCTAATATATAATTTTCCAGGAAAAAAAATCTACTACCTCTAAGAGAAATTATCTGCAGAAATCATCGTATGAGTTGAGAGAGGTCTGACCCCTAGGGGAATACATTCCAAGTTATATTAATAAAATTGCAAATATAAAATGCAGAAATCCATAAACCCAGAAGTTTGATTTGGTATAGTAATATCATCAGAGTCACCTGTGGGTATATATTATACTGTATTACTTGTTAAATTATAACATTTTGCTGAACATACATGCAATGCAGGATACTACCTTCTTACTCAGACATTCCTCTCACTTAACTTCTTTCTATGTCCATCATATTTAGCTTTTCCTAAAGTTTTTGGTTTTCCTAGTGTCCCTCTTCCTAAATTTTGCTCCAAATTAAATATAAGATGCAACACGTATTCCACATTTGAGGTCATTTTATTCAAAAACATATATAATTAAATTATAGTATTATGAAGTGTTGAGGTATTTAATAGTTTTAGTAGTATTAATAGTTTTAGTATTATCATGTAATTTTCAAAGCATGTTCATACCTTTTCTTTTGTTTGATTCTTACAATGAAAAAAGTGAAATCTAGAGAATTAGAGATCACTAGGTCTACTAGGGCTGAATTCTCTGGGGAAAGACATCTGTTATGCATGTTTCCTGGAAGTCTAAGCCTAGCTGCCTGGAATAAACATACTTGGCTATTCTCTTTTCCTTTCCCCATAATAGGGTCAGTGAGGTGAGATCTTATTTATAGAGGAAAATGGTTCCAGGTAATTGAGTAGGTGGTTATAGTGGAGTTTGCTTGTAACATTAGCCAAAGGTTTCACATTTTATTCTTGAAGAGAGAGAGGGGGATACAGAGAGAGAGAGGGAGGGAGATTGATTTCTTGCATTATTTCTTCCTACCTATATCTTCCTACCAAAAAATTGACATTATCTTTCCCTTAAACCATATTTTCATTTGATTCAGATATTAATTAATGTTTTCTTTTTATAAATTTCAATCAATTCTCATATGTGCTTTTTAAGGGACTGTTTTTGTATTGTGACTGATTTATATGTGTTACTAATTGTGATGAATAACCTGTCAAGAACCATTCATATACAATACATGCCAGGCAAGCAAGACATTTTTTAAGTAAAAGGAAATCTGAGCAATCGATAACATTTTAACATTTAGTGGCTTACGTAATATTTGGATGAAGACTGTGTGCGTGTGTATGTATGTGTGTGTGTCTTATACACATATGCACACATATACATATACATACACATATACATAAATGTATATGTGTATTAATCTAAAGCCCTGAAACTATAATCATCTGTTAAATCATTTGGCTTATGAAATTCTTTATGCATTATTATGCCTCTAATTCTAAAATCTCAACATCAGTGAAATATAATTAAGCAAGAGGGTATTCAGTAACTCAACTTAGCAGTCAGGGGTTGGATGGCATTGAATGTCAGTGGAATGTCATTCCAGCAACATCTGCAAAAGTCCTATTCTTTGAGCCTATGTCACAAGTGGGCAATACTGTTTATGGAAAATTCAATCTCAAACAAGAAGTTTGACAAAAGAGAGAAATAAAAATGATCCACTTACCATTGGCATATTCCTGATAGTCTTTTTATATACAAATGTAACATATGAAAAATATTACACATGCCTGACACACAATTGTAACTCAATAAATTAGAGTTAGGGAGGAGGATTTCACAGGAGGTGTGTATGGTCAGGCCACTCAAGATGGCTGTTCTCTCACTCTCTGTACATCTCCTGCCCAACCAGTGCCTGCTTCACCTATACCCTACTCACAGGACTGATCTTCCTACCTCCTTGCCCCAGGCCCCAGCTAGTGATTGTTCTTATCAAAGGGGTGGCAAGGGGCATGACCCTCTGCTGCTTTCCCTGGTAACTAATAAGCCAACCTGACCTAACTCCCCCTAAAACTGGCAATCTCCCCTTCCACCTGGGAGCAAAGACTGCTGCCATGTGCTGCTGGCCATTCATTGCACACAGTGGGGTGTTGCTCCAAGACTTTGCTTCAGGCAGGTAAGAGGTCTCATCCATTAAACCAGTGATGTCTCTGTTGCTGACTCTGGGCTCTTTCTTCAGTCTTAAAGCTGAGCAAGTGCAGGCCTTAGAGGCCTGTGGTGTGCAGCCCAACAAGGAGCACAGGACTGTGAGTTAAATGAAGGTAAAATCTCAGTTTCAATGTTTATCAATTATACAACTTTGGGCAATTTAATCCATTTAATGTCTTATTTTTTCTTCTGGAAAATGATACTAATAATGTCAGCCTCACAGATTTATTATAAAAATGAAATATTGAACATAAGTCATCAAAATCTTTGGGTCATAAAGTGTCTCTTCCATCATCATCATCGTCACTATCACCATAATCAGTATTTTTTACTGATCAGGTATAGTCAGAAATCAGTTAAAAATGAAGAATACCAAAATTGAGATACCTAAAAAGGGCATTATTAGAAAGCAAGATCAAGTTGCCATGCCAGGGTCAGAAACATAGGAAGATTAGGATATAATGTAATCAAGGAGATAGAAAAAGACAGACTAGGAATATGGGTGAACACTGTTAGAAAAGGTAAAAAGAAAATAAAGCGGGGACTCCACAAACTATAGGCAATGGCCATTGGGAGGCATAAGGCTTACATATCTAAAGTATTTATATGCAAAAACTATAATTCCCTTTTTTTTTTTAATTTTTATTTATTTATTTATTTATTTATTTTTTTGGCTTGTTGGGTCTTCGTTTCTGCGCGAGGGCTTCCTCCAGTTGCGGCAAGCAGGGGCCACTCTTCATTGCGGTGCACGGGCCTCTCACTATCGCGGCCTCTCTTGTTGCAGAGCACAGGCTCCAGACACGCAGGTTCAGTAGTTGTGGCTCACAGGCCTAGTTGCTCCGCGGCACGTGGGATCTTCCCAGACCAGGGCTCGAACCCGTGTCCCCTGCATTGGCAGGCAGATTCTCAACCACTGCACCACCAGGGAAGCCCTATAACTCCCTTTTTGGTTCAGGCATATATCTTCAGTTTCTTTGTCTGCCTTCCTAACTAGCTAAGTAATTTTTAGAAGCAATAATATGAAATTACAAAAAGGGTAGAAAAATTAATTCCAGGAAATAGGAGGGAAGGATACTCTAATGAATGAAGACAACTTGTTCATTCAGTAGTGTTCTACATTACATGTTACAATACTAATAGGTAAACTCTAGTTGCTAGTACTTAAGCTTAAGGTTTGGAAGAGAGGTGTACATTTTATTAATATTCACATATATTATTCATATATATATGAAAATGCCTCACATACTACTAATGTATTCATTTTGGCCTATTTATATGCAAATGTAATATCTAAAGCTTGCAAATATATATGGTATAATACATAAACATATTCCTTGAAAATAACCATATGGCCTGTTCTTTTCATTGACAATATGGAGTGAATAAGACACTGAATTGAGTAGGCTGTTTTCTCTGAACAAAAAGACACCAGTAGGGTACATACTCCCAAATCTACACTTTGGTGCATAAATAATTTAGATAGTTCTATGCTAACCAAAAAATGGTCATAGTTCTAACCATTCCAGACCAGACCTCCTAGAGTTAATCTCTAGGACATTACTTCTATCATGTATTTCTATGAAAACTTAGCACTGAGCCAGGCACTTTACAGTTGTGTGATTAAGGGAGAAAAGTACCCTTAAAGTAGGAAAATAGTACAATTCAGCCAAGGTAAGAATTTTTCCTTTTACTGTACATCTTTCTTTTGAAAGTATAAGCTGTATAAAGGTGCCTTTAACTGCCTCTATATACCCTGATTCTGATGCACACTTAATGGAAGGTGAGAATTAACTGGAAAATTCAATCTACTCAACAGCCACCTTTCCTCCCATGGAGAGTATTAAGTCCCATACAAAGTGACTTATTATTTTCATTAAATACAGGTGACTATATCTATAAACATGCTTCCTTTCTGTTAATAAAAGGATGTTAGAATCCCAAAAGAATCTAAGGTCATTGCTTTTAATAAATACAGCAGCCTGTAATGATCTATTTATAGATTTATCAGTGATTATAAAATGGTTAAAAGCTTTGTTCAAATGACACGAAGCGTGAAAATAAATCATCTTAAGATTCACTTTTATAAATTGGAAAAAGAATCATGAGAAGTTTTTACAACATTTGGAATGATAGTAATCACTAAATAAAGCTGAATCATTTGGCTTTTACCAGATTAGAAACATATTTTTTAACTCAGGAAATATTGAATGATAGTTTTCCAAACACCATATTCGTTTCTCAGTGGAACACTATATCAAGTCGAACTGTTGTTAATTGTACACGATGATATGTTGATGTTAAAAAAAAAAAATCTTGGGTGTTCACAATGAAAGAAAATGAAGCTGCAATTACTTCTTTATAGTGAGTTTACATCTTCTTTCACAGTACTGAAGAAATAGGAAATAGGAAAATAATTGTCTTGAATGATAATATTCCTCTTGTGAAAAGATCAAAATAACATGAAGTAATTGATACAATTAAATTTCCCACGGCTTTGCTTTGAAATTTGAAAATCTCAACTCATAAACAGCTTGTAAATAAATAATACAGAAATCTGTTCACCTCCCACAGCATACACAAAAGAAATACACCTCATTTTGAAAGCAAAACATTTTTTTTATGTCCTACAAAAGGTTAAACCTTTAAGCAGTGTAATGGATCACTGTGGGAAGCTTTACTCAGAGATGCATAAAATGAATGCATTTTTATCAAAAAGGTGTTTATGAAATCTCCTTCAGCCTGAATGTACATCTGTGTAGGTTATTAAGAAGTCAAAGCATCTAATGGGCCACTGGCATGAAGCTAAGTTTTAGTCAGCATTTTCTATTCTATGCTCAACAAATCACCATAAATCCAGGAAGAAGTAAATTGTTAACACCTCTAAACTCTACCATTGCACAGTAGAGAAATGCAATCGTGAAAGAGTCTCATATTTAGGTGAGTAAATTAAAAAGGTTTAGTTTAGATAGGATTTAGATTTAACAGCTCCTTCCACACAAACTGAAACATATCACACTATCTCAGAGTTCATTTTATAGCATTAGAAAATTCATTTCAGCAGTTTTAACAACAGCTTTGGCAGATTAGAAAGATGTTTTAACCAAGTTGCCTAGAAGCAAGAAAGAAGGAGACTGGAGACTTATATGTTCTCTCAGAGTATTTTGATTAAGGTTGTAAATATTTATCAATCATTTATTTAGAGGTTTGCAACATTTGCATTTATTCATTTGGGGGAATGATAAACTGAACAATGTGTGAGTCAAGAGTTTCCTTTTTGTAGACTCTTGAAAAATGACCAACCTGAATATAAACGGAGAACTTGGCCAGAGCAAGCAGATGGCAGGAAACAACCTGAATGTCCCTCCATTGATTAATCGAAAGTTTTAATATGGGACAAAGTTCTGGAAGCAGCAGTATTGAAGGCTTCCTGGCTTAGCCTCTGGCATTTCTTTTGAGGAAAGAAGAACAGTTGTGTTCCCATGTTAGTGCTTACTTCTCAAGAAAGAATGCAGGGAGACTAAGTGATGTTGGCAGTACCCACTCCAACCTTTACCTACTTTATGTATGTATAGTGCTTATTTAAGGGTGTTTGCAATTCCATCAAAAACGTGGGAGTGTCTGCTACTTGTGATGGCTATTAAAAAGCTATGATGTAAATGTTACAGAAAGAGCATGAAACTGAATCCAAAGTTACTTAAATTCATATACCTACAACCAAATAAAATTGAATACATTCTCATAGAATTCCTAAAGAAATGGTTCTAAACCCTGGCACCAAATTGGGATCACCTGGAATACTTATCTAAACTATCAATGTCCAATGCCCTTCTTGCAACAATTCTGAAATCACTTGTCTGAAAGAGAAGCCCAGCAGCAGTCATTTAAAAGCTCCCTGTGGAAAAAGGATTTGACCTGAGCTCTCTTGGGCATTACATAGAATGAACAAAGTTCTAGACCTTATAGAATATGTGGTGCACCTGAATGTCTTTAACCTTCATTCTATTTTCTCCCTCTTCCTGTTCTTTGCACAGGAAATAAACACCTGAGAAATGTATGTGGAATTTCATAAAATTTTGATCTTCCCTCCTGATAACTATGCATTTATTTATGTGTCTGAATAGTCAGAAAGAAAACAAATAGATTTTCTCATTATTCTCTGCAATATCTGAATTTAAGTACAGAGTGGAAGCTTTGCAGTAGTAAGTGACTACATTAGCTGCAAAACACCATGCTTTTCTCAGGCACATAACCTCAGCAATTAAATGTATCTATGCAAAAGATTACACCAATTTCAGGAGGTCCACCTTTATTTCTTAGGGTTTCTTTGTACAAATCTTACAAAAATTGTTCATTAAAAATAACCTTTGTTCCAAAAATCTGCTATAAATATCCTATGATATTTCGTATCTCTGGACTGGTGGGATAATGAAGACTCTAATAACTGGAAGGATGTCTGCCCACCACTGAGGGATATTTGAAGCCACAAATATCTGAAAGGATATCTGATTTACTTTGAGAATTTTTTCTTAAAGAATGCAAGAGCATGAATGCTATGGAATTTTACATATCAGCATAACAATATGAATTTATATTGTAAGATATGCTTTACCTATTGGAAAATAAACCATCAGAATGCTCATATATGGCCTGAATTAGAAGATATTTGTATGGGTGTGAATGTTAGAGGGAAGGTGACCTGTTTTCCTGGGAAATTGACCCTATTTTCATTAAGAAATGTTCAACTTTGTCTTTGATAATACGTTTTGCTTAGAATTTTACTTCACCTGATGTTAATACAGTCATTAAATCATTTCTATGCTTATTGTTTGCATAATATGTCCTTTTTCATCAATTTACATTCAACATCTCTGTGCATTTATATTTAACATGCCTCATTAAATTAATCAATTTTTTTTCTCTGTACATGACATTGGATAATTTCTTTTGATCCATCTTCAAGCTTACTAAACATTTATCTGTCATCTCTATTCTATCGTTAAGTAAGTCCTGAACTTGTTTTATGTAATTTCAGATAAATATTTAGCAAATCTAGAACTTGGTTCAATTTTATTTTTTTCTATTTCCCAGCTGAGATTTTTCTTTGTCCATTATGAGCATATTTTCTTTGACTTCCTTGAGCATAAACATGATAACTGTTTTAAAACCTTTGCTAATTCCAATATCTAGGCTATCTCAAAGTTTCTGTCCATTGTTTGTCTTTTCTCTTGAGAATATATGTTTTCTTATTTGTTCATCTATTGAGTAATTTTGAATTATATCTTGGACATAGTGAATTATATGTCATAGAAAACTCTAAATTCTTTTATGTTTCTCCAAAGTATGTTATTATTATTTTTTAAATAAGCAGTTTATGGGGCTGAACTAAAACTGAAAATTTTGGTTTCCCTGTGGTAGCTGACAGCTTAAATATTATATTTGTTCTTTTACCCTTAGCTGGTCGGTTTATAGTCTGCACTGCCCATGAAAAGTTCAACATTCAGGGAAAAGTTTCTACATGGAATTTGGGGTGTTCCCCTGCAGTGGTATCCTTTCTAGAATTTACCCCTATAATTCTAGGGACTGGTTATCTTAAAACCTATTGTCTAGTTCTTCAAGGCAGAAATACTGAAGGATTCTACCGAAATTTTAGCTGGTCCTCATGGCACTGATTGGAACATGGCTAAAACTTGTAAAAGATGTAAATTCATTTATTCCTTTTCTTTCCTTCAAATGCCAACTTCACTTCACTTGCTATTTGCATTTCTATATGGCTTTAGGTAGATAGGTTTTTAAAAAATATTTTCCCAGATTTTTAAAAATTGAGATATAATTGACATATAACATATTTGTTTTAGGTGTAAACATAGTAATTTGATATATGTATACACTGGAAGATGATTACTACAATAAATTTGGTTAACACCACACAGTTACAATTTTTTTCTTGTGATGAGAACTTACTCTCTTAGCAACTTTCAAGTACACAATATTTTTTTCTCAGGTTTTATGGTTGTTTCTGTAGGAAGTTAGTTCAGCTGTAGCTGCTTTTCCATATCTGGGAGTTTATGTTAAGGATATTGTGTCAATTAATCAGAGAGCAAGAACATAGTCAGAGCATATAAAAAATTGAATTGGATAGGAATGAAATAAATTAAACTTTAAGAATCATGTATTTGTGAGGTCCTTTCACAAGTTTCTCAGAAAGAACTACTTAAGAGTTTTCAGTTTATCTGGGATCATATTATCATTATAAAAATAAAGCAATGGGTTTGGGGCCTTGTTGTAGAGTAAAACTAATAATAAAATTATTAACCACAATTGGCACTATTAATGAGTTGCAGTCTTCCTTTTGCCTCTGCATGCATGTATACTAGGTTAACTTAAATCATAGAAATAAAAGGGCACCACCGGACAATTATTATAAGTGAGAACAAAATTGTAGTTACGTAAGCAGTGATTGTATTGGATATGACCATTTCCCTATCAGTTTGCCCTATAATTAAGGTGAATTTTCTTTTAATTTACTGTTTATACAAATCTTATTACCTCATTCTTCGAAAAGAAAGATAGAATATTTCAAGATTTATTTTAAAGGAAGATATACTTACCATATCAGGGACTACCATTGTTAGTATCTTCCTTAACACAATATTACTATTTAAAAATCACATCCTCAACTAATATAAAAAAGAACATAAAGAAAAATATTAGCTAACTGATAGCAAAACAAAAAAGAATTTTTTAAAATTTATTTATCTATTTTTTATCATCTTTATTGGAGTAAAATTGCTTAACAATGTTGTGTTAGTTTCTGCTGTATAACAAAGTGAATCAGCTATATGTATACATATATCCCCATAACCCCTCACTCTTCCATCTCCTTCCCACCCTCCCTATCCCACCGCTCTAGGTGGTCACAGAGTACCAAGCTGATCTCCCTGTGCTATGCAGCTGCTTCCCACTAGCTACCTATTTTACATTTGGTAGTGTATATATGTCAGTGCTGCTGTCTCACTTCGTCCCAACTTACCTTTCCCACTCCCTGGGTCCTCAAGTCCTTTCTCTACTTCGGTGTTTTTATTCCTGTCCTGCCCCAAGGTTCAGGATTTTATTTGGTCTTTGGGGCTATATTACAAGCTTGACCAAAAACTGAGCCAGCATCTTTATCTGCTGCTGCTTTCATCCTTAGGAATGTTCTATTTATTTATTTATTTTTTTTTTTCTTTTAATTTTTTTAACATCTTTATTGGAGTATAATTGCTTTACAATGGTGTGTTAATTTCAGCTTTATAACAAAGTGAATCTGTTACACATATACTTATGTCCCCATATCTCTTCCCTCTTGTGTCTCCCTCCCTCCCACTCTCCCTATCCCACCTCTCTAGGTGGTCACAAACCACCGAGCTGATCTCCCTGTGCTATGTGGCTGCTTCCCACTAGCTATCTATGTTACGTTTGGTAGTGTATATATGTCCATGCCATTCTCTTACGTTGTCCCAGCTTACCCTTCCCCCTCACCGTATCCTCAAGTCCATTCTCTGCTAGGTCTGGGTCTTTAATTCCCTCTTGCCCCTAGGTTCTTCATGACCATTTTTTTGTTTTGTTTTTTAGATTCCATATATATGTGTTAGCATACTGTATTTGTTTTAATCTTTCTGACTTACTTCACTCCGTATTACAGACTCTAGGCCCATCCACCCTCTACAAATGACTCAATTTCGTTTCTTTTAATGGCTGAGTAATATTCCATTGAATATATGTGCCTCATCTTCTTTATTCATTCATCTGTTGATGGACACTTAGGTTGCTTCCAGGACACTCTAGGTCCTGGCTATTATAAATAGAGCTGCAATGAGCATTGTGGTACATGACTCTTTTTGAATTATGGTTTTCTCAGGGTATATGCCCAGTAGGGGGATTGCTGGGTCGTATGGTAGTTCTATTTTTAGTTTTTTAAGGAACCTCCATACTGTTCTCCATAGTGGCTGTATCAATTTACATTTCCACCAACAGTGCAAGAGTGTTCCCTTTTCTCCACAACCTCTCCGGTATTTATTGTTTGTAGATTTTTTGATGATGGCCATTCTGACTGGTGTGAGGTGATATCTCATTGTAGCTTTGACTTGAATTTCTCTAATGATTAATGATGTTGAGCATTCTTTCATGTGTTTGTTGGCAATCTGTATATCTTCTTTGGAGAAATGTCTATTTAGATCTTCTGCAAATTTTTGGATTAGGTTGTTTGTTTCCTTGATATTGAGCTGCATGAGCTGCTTGTAAATTTTGGAGATTAATCCTTTGTCAGTTGCTTCATTTGCAAATATTTTCTCCCATTCTGACGGTGTCTTTTCATCTTGTTTATGATTTCCCTTGCTGTGCAAAACCTTTTAAGTTTCATTAGGTCTCATTTGTTTATTTTTGTTTTTATTTCCATTTCTCTAGGAGGTGGGTCAAAAAGGATCTTGCTGTGGTTTATGTCATAGAGTGTTCTTCCTATGTTTTCTTCTAAGAATTTGATAGTGTCTGGCCTTACATGTAGGTCTTTAATACATTTTGAGTTTATTTTTGTGTATGGCATTAGGGAGTGTTCTAATTCATTCTTTTACATGTAGCTGTCCAGTTTTCTGAGCACCACTTATTGAAGACACTGTCTTTTCTCCACTGTATATTCTTGCCTCCTTTATCAAAGATAAGGTGACCATATGTGCATGAGTTTATCTCTGGGCTTTCTATCCTGTTCCATTGATCTATATTTCTGTTTTTGTGCCAGTACCATACTATCCTGATTATTGTAGCTTGTAGTATAGTCTGAAGTCAAGAAGTCTTATTCCTCCAGCTCCGTTTTTCTTTCTCAAGATTGCTTTGGCTATATGGGGTCTTTTGTGTTTCCATACAGACTGTGAAATTTTTTGTTCTAGTTCTGTGAAAAATATCATTGGTAATTTGATAGGGATTGCATTGAATGTGTAGATTGCTTTGGGTAGTACAGTCATTTTGACAATGTTGATTCTTCCAATCCAATAACATGGTATATCTCTCCTTCTGTTTGTATCATCTTTAATTTCTTTCATCAGTGTCTTATAGTTTTCTGCATACAGGTTTTTTGTCTCCTTAGGTAGGTTTATTCCTAGGTATTTTATTCTTTTTGTTGCAGTGGTAAATGGGAGTGTTTTCTTAATTTCACTTTCAAATTTTACATCATTAGTGTATAGGAATGCATGAGATTTCTGTGCATTAATTTTGTATCCTGCTACTTTACCAAGTTCATTGATTAGCTCTAGTAGTTTTCTGGTAGCATCTCTAGGACTCTCTATGTATAGTATCATGTCATCTGCAAACTGTGACAATTTTACTTCTTCTTTTCCTATTTGGATTCTTTTTATTTCTTTTTCTTCTCTGATTGCTGTGGCTAAAACTTCCAAAACTTTGTTGAATACCAGTGGTGAGAGTGGGCAACCTTGTCTTTTTCCTGATCTTAGTGGAAACGGTTTCAGTTTTTCACCATTGAGGATGATGTTGGCTGTGGGTTTATCATATATGGCCCTTATTTGCTGAGGAAAGTTCCCTCTATGCCTACTTTCTGGAGGATTTTTATCATAAATGGGTGTTGAATTTTGTCAAAAGCTTTTTCTGCATCTATTGATATGATCATATGTTTTTTTTCCTTCAATTTGTTAATATGGTGTATCACATTGATTGATTTGCATATATTGAAGAATCCTTACATTCCTGGGATAAACCCCACTTGATCATGGTGTATGATCCTTTAATGTGTTGTTGGATTCTGTTTGCTAGTATTTTGTTGAGGATTTCTGCATCTATTTGCATCAGTGATATTGGCCTGTAGTTTTCTTTCTTTGTGACATCTTTGTCTGGTTTTGGTATCAGGGTGATGGTGGCCTCATAGAATGAGTTTAGGAGCATTCCTCCCTCTGCTATATTTTGGAAGAGTTTGAGAAAGATAGGTGTTAGCTCTTCTCTAAATGTTTGATAGAATTCTCCTGTGAAGCCATCTGTTCCTGGGCTTTTGTTTCTTGGAAGATTTTTAATCACAGTTTCAATTTCAGTGCTTGTGATTGGTCTGTTCATATTTTCTATTTCTTCCTTGTTCAGTCTCAGAAGGTTGTGCATTTCTAGGAATTTGTCCATTTCTTCCAGGTTGTCCATTTTATTGGCATATGGTTGCTTCTACTACTCTTTCATGATCGTTTGTATTTCGGCAGTGTCGTTTGTTACTTCTCCCTTTGCATTTCTAATTCTGTTGATTTGAGTCTTCGTCCTTTTTTTTCTTAATGAGTCTGGCTAATGTTTTATCAATTTTGTTTATCTTCTCAAAGAACCAGCTTTTAGTTTTATTGATCTTTGCTACCGTTTCCTTCATTTCTTTTTCATTTATTTCTCATCTGATCTTTATGATTTCTTTCCTTCTGATAACTTGGGATTTTTTTGTTCTTCTTTCTCTAATTGCTTTAGGTGTAAGGTTAGGTTGTTTATTTGAGATGTTTCTTGTTTCTTAAGGTAGGATTGTATTGCTATAAAGTTCCCTGTTAGAACTGCTTTTGCTGCATCCCATAGGTTTTGGGTCATCATGTTTTCATTGTCATTTGTTTCTAGATATTTTTTGATTTCCTCTTTGATTTCTTCAATGATCTCTTGGTTATTAAGTTCTGTATTGTTTAGCCTCCATGTGTTTGTATTTTTTACAGATCTTTTCCTGTAATTGATATCTAGTCTCATAGCATTGTGGTCGGAAAAGATACTTGATACAATTTCAATTTTCTTAAATTTACCAAGGCCTGATTTGTGATCCAAGATATGATCTATCCTGGAGAATGTTCCATGAGCACTTGAGAAGAATGTATATTCTGTTGTTTTTGGATGGAATGTCCTATAAATATCAATTAAGTCCATCTTTTTTAATGTATCATTTAAAGCTTGTGTTTCCTTATTTATTTTCATTTTGGATGATCTGTCCATTGGTGAAAGTCAGGTGTTAATGTCCCCTTCTATGATTGTGTTACTGTCGATTTCTCCTTTTACAGCTGTTAGTATTTGCCTTATGTATTGAGGTGCTCCTATGTTGGGTGCATAAATATTTACAATTGTTATATCTTCTTCTTGGATTGATCCCTTTATCATTATGCAGTGTCCTTATTTGTCTCTTGCAATAGTCTTTGTTTTAAAGTCTAGCTTGTCTGATATGAGAATTTCCACTCCACCTTTCTTTTGATTTCCACTTGCATGGAATATCTTTTTCCATCCCCTCACTTTCAGTCTGTATGTGTCCTTAGGTCTGAAGTGGGTCTCTTGTAGACCGCATATATACCAGTCATGTTTTCGGATCCATTCAGCCAGTCTGTGTCTTTTGGTGGGAGCATTTAATCCATTTACAGTTAAAGTAATTATTGATATGTATGCTCTTATTACCATTTTCTTAATTGTTTTGGGTTTGTTATTGTAGGTCTTTTCCTTCTCTTGTGTTTCCTGCCTAGAGAAGTTCCTTTAGCATTTGTTGTAAAGCTGGTTTGGTGGTGCTGAATTCTCTTAGCTTCTGCTTGTCTGTAAAGGTTTTAATTTCTCTGTCAAATCTGAATGAGATCCTTGCTCAGTATAGTAATCTTGGTTGTAGGTTTTTCTCCTTCATCACTTTAAATATGTCCTGCCACTCCTTTCTGGCTTGCAGAGTCCTGCTGAAAGATCAGCTGTTAACCTTAAGGGGTTTCCCCTGTGTGTTATTTTTTGTTTTTCCTTTGCTGCTTTTAATATTTTTTCTTCGTATTTAATTTTTGAGAGTTTGATTAATATATGTCTTGGCGTGTTTCTCCTTGGCTTTATCCTGTATGGGACTCTCTGTGGTTCCTGGACTTGATTAACTATTTCCTTTCCCATATTAGGGAAGTTTTCAACTATAATCTCTTCAAATGTTTTCTCAGTCCCTTTCTTTTTCTCTTCTTCTTCTGGGACCCCTATAATTCGAATGTTGGTGCGTTTAATGTTGTCCCAGAGGTCTCTGAGACTGTCCTCAATTCTTTTCATTGTTTTTTCTTTTTTCTTTTTTTCTTTCATTGTTTTTCTACTCTGCAGTAGTTGTTTCCACTATTTTATCTTCCAGGTCACTTATCCGTTCTTCTGCTTCAGTTATTCTGCTATTGATCCCTTGTGGAGAATTTTTAATTTCACTTATGTGTTGTTCCTCACTGTTTGTTTGCTCTTTAGTTCTTCTAGGTCCTTGTTAAACATTTCTTGTATTTTCTCCATTCTATTTCCAAGATTTTGGATCATCTTTACTATCATTATTCTGAATTCTTTTTCAGGTAGACTGCCTATTTCCTCTTTATTTGTTAGGTCTGGTGGAGTTTTGCCTTGCTCCTTTGTCTGCTGTGTGTTTCTCTGTCTTCTCATTTTGCTTAACTTACTGTGTTTGGGTTCTCCTTTTCCCAGACTGCAGGCTCATAGTTCCCGGGCTTTTTTGGTGTCTGTCCCCAGTGGCTAAGTTTGGTTCACTGGTTTTTGTAGGGTTCCTGGTGGAGGGGACTAGTGCCTGTGTTCTGGTGGATGAGGCTGGATCTTTTCTTTCTGGTGGGCAGGTCCACATCTGGTGGCGTGTTTGTGGGTGTCTGTGGCCTTATTATGATTTTAGGCAGCCTCTCTGCTAATGGATGGTGTTGTGTTCCTTTCTTGCTAGTTGTTTGGCATAGGGTGTCCAGCACTGTAGCTTGCTGGTCATTGAGTGGAGCTGGGTCTTGGCGTTGAGATGGAGATCTCCGGGAGATTTTCGCCATTTGATTTTATGTGGAGCTGGGAGGTCTCTGGTGGACCAGTGTCCTGAACTTGGCTCTCCCACCTCAAGGACCCAGCCCTGACGCCTGGCCCGAGCACCAACAGCCTATTATCCACATGGCTCTGAGTAAAAGGGAGAAAAAGAGAAAGAAAGAAACAAGAAGATAAAATAAAATAAAATAAAATGTTATTAAAATAAAAAGTACTTATTAATAATTTTTTTAAGTAATTAAAAAAAAGGAAAGAAAAAAGAAGAGAGCCACCAAACCAAAAGACACATCCACCAGTGATAACAAGTGCTAAAAACTATACTTAAATAAAAAAAAAAACAGCCCTACGTTTCTGCCCTATGACAGAACCCTACTGCAAATGGTAAAAGCAAAGCTATACAGACAAAATCACACACAGAAGCATACACATACACACTCACAAAAAGAGAAAAAGGGGAAAATATATATATATCATTGCTCCTAAATTCCACCTCCTCAGTTTGGGATGATTCGTCGTCTACTCAGGTATTCCACAGATGCAGGGTACATCAAGTTGATTGTGGAGATTTAATCATCTGCTCCTGAGGCTGCTGGGGGAAATTTCCCTTTCTCTTCTTTGTTCGCACAGCTCCCAGGGTTCAGCTTTGGATTTGGACCCGCCTCTGCACGTAGGTCACCTGAGGGCGTCTGTTCTTTGCTCAGACAGGACGGGGTTAACGGAGCAGCTGATTAGGGGGCCCTGGCTCACTCAGGCTGGGGGGAGGGAGGGGTATGGATTCAGGGCAAGCCTGCAGCGGCAGAGGCCAGCATGACGTTGCAGCAGCCTGAGGCATGCCGTGCATTCTCCCGGGGAAGTTATCCCTGGATCTCAGGACCCTGGCAGTGGTGGGTTGCACAGGCTCCCAGGAGGACGGTGTGGATAGCGACCTGTGCTTGCACACAGGTTTCTTGGTGGCTCCAGCAGCAGATTTAGCATCTCATGCTCATCTCTGGGGTCCGTGCTGATAACCGCGGCTCGCGCCTGTCTATGGAGCTCCTTTAAGTGGCGCTCTTAATCCCCTTTCCTTGTGCACCAGGAAACAAAGAGGCAAGAAAATGTCTCTTGCCTCTTCAGCAGCTCCAGACTTTGTCCCAGACTCCCTCCCGTCTAGCTATGGTGCACTAGCCCCTTCAGGCTGTGTTCACGCAGCCAACCCCAGTCCTCTCCCTGGGATCTGACCTCTGAAGGCCGACCCTCAGCTCCCAGCCCCAACCCGTCCTGGTGGGTGAGCATACAACCTCTCAGGCTGGTGAGCGCTGGCCAGCAGTGATCCTCTGTGCAGGAATCTCTCCACTTTGCCCTGCACACTCTTGTTGCTGCGCTCTCCTCCATGGCTCCGAAGCTTCCCCCCTCTGCCACCCACAGTTTCCGCCCATGAAGGGGCTTCCTAGTGTGTAGAAACCTTTCCTCCTTCACAGCTCCCTCCCACTGGTGCATGTCCCATCCCTATTCTTTTGTCTATGTTTTTTCTTTTTTCTTTTGCCCTACTCAGGTACGTGGGGAGTTTCTTTCCTTTTGGGAGGTCTGAGGTCTTCTGCCAGCATCCAGTAGGTGTTCTGTAAGAATTGTTCCACATGTAGATGTATTTCTGATGTATTTGTGGGGAAGAAGGTGATCTCCACGTCTTACTCTTCCACCATCTTCTAGCCATCTTATTAATTATTGAACAGAAACTATAAAATAAGAAATGAACATAAGCTTTAAAATAAGTGAGAATCCAATAACATATCCATTCACATTAGGCTCTGATGGTAGTACATAAAGAAAATTTCCTTTAATTAATCAGATGGTGATGAAAATTGTGGGAAAAAATAGAATGGCGTAGAACCTGAGTGGTAATTTGTAATAATCTAATTCACAAGATCTTTCTTAAGTTCCAATAGTGATTGTGGTAGGCAAAATAATAGTCCCCCAAGGATGTTCATAACCTCATTCCCAGAACTTGTGAATATGTTACATTACCTGGCAAAGGAAATTAAGATTTCAGTTGGAATTAAGGCTGCTAATTGGATGATCTTAAAACAGGGGATCATCCTCAATTATCTAGGTGGGCACAATATTTTCACAATAGATTTGTATTAAACATGAAGTTTTCCAATTCTTTTTTCATTCAAGAGAATATCTTCATTTTTTATTTTTGGTATTTTCCTCACCCACCTCATATAATGTACTTATCTTAACAACTATTTATTGAATTCCTACTGAGGATTAGCAATGTGCTATTGGAAGAGACAAACTGTGAATTCATTTCTGTTTTATGTTAAAATAGCAACGAGCAAAGGCATCTAATGTAGACTTGGTGATAGTGATGTGTGGGATCCATTGACATGTTTGGGGTGTATGACTGTCCAAAATGTGATCCTTTGAAGAGTCATTAGAAGATGAGACATGAGTCCTAAAAGACCAAAATAATGTATAAAGTGAGACAGAGCGATGCATGGGAAAGATTATAAAGATCATTCTAGTGAAAAACTGTATGCATGATGTACAAGGTAAGTGGGGGAAATGGCATGTGCAAAGGATCCTAAGAAACATGCTGAGAATTGCAAGGAGTTCAATTTGACTGAAGTGACATGGGTAATGGGAGAAAGTTGCAGCAGCTGAGTCAGGAGAGCAAGAATGTAAGGAGCCTTATGGACCAACTGAGATAATTTTGGACCTTAGGAAATGAAGAACTATTGCAGTCTTAGATCCAGGAGACACTGTATTGATCAGAGTTCAGTCAGAAATACAGATGTAACCCTAGGTATTTCAACATAGAGAACTTATCATAAGGAATTGGTTCCACAGGTGTTGGATAGCTGAATGAATAAGTGGGAACACTAAAATAATTCAAAGATAAAAACAGGGCTTCCCTGGTGGCACAGTGGTTGAGAATCTGCCTGCTAATGCAGGGGACATGGGTTCGAGCCCTGGTCTGGGAAGATCCCACATGCCGCGGAGCAACTGGGCCCGTGAGCCACAACTGCTGAGCCTGCGCGTCTGGAGCCTGTGCCCCGCAACGGGAGGGGCCGCGATAGTGAGAGGCCCGCACACCGCGATGAAGAGTGGCCCCCGCACCACAATGAAGAGTGGCCCCCACTTGCCGCAACTAGAGAAAACCCTTGCACGAAACGAAGACCCAACACAGCTAAAAATAAATAAATAAATAAATAAATAAATAAAGTAGCTATTAATTAAAAACAAAAACAAAAACAAAAAAAACAAATGTATTCTAGAGATGATAACAACTGCAGGAATAAACTACCATTTGTGTGACTTTTAAAATACATAAAATAAATTAGACTGTAGAAATTCAAATTAAGGAGGGGCATTTGAATTTGGGGCTCAGAATTCTGAGGAGGGGGCATGGTCTGGCTGCTGTTGTACCTTAAGTGGGCACAATGAGCCAGATATTAAGTGGAAAGAAGCTGGACACTGGAAGAGATTGACAGGCTGTTACTAGGGCAAAGTACTGTTCCTGGGACAATCCTGGCATGATCAGCAGCAAATTTCCATCTTCCTATTGGTAGAACTTGATAACAGGGAATCAGCTGGCAAAGGAGATATGCAGTTTGCAGAGTTCCAAACCCCGAGTCATAAAGCTGAGTATGGAAGGGTGGATTTAGTGCTAAGGGACAAGAGCTTAATAATTGGCACAATTCACTTCTTAGCCCACTCAATCTCCAAATACTATGCTATATGGAAATTATGGAAGTTCCAACCATATGGTTTCCATCTCTGGGTAATGTTAATTTATCCTTTAATTCTATCACAATCCTACCTGAATAGTCTCTAACCTAAAGGTTAATTTACATTAGGTAGTTAACAACAGCAATATTTATATTCAATAATAAGGGGAAGAAAGATTATATATGTATTCCTAACAAACAGTAAGACTGTTCACTTGTTACTGTTCTGATTTCTGTAAAAGTCACAGGACAGTTTATAAACTCCTTCCATATCTCACACACTCTCTGGCCTCAACCAATTTCTCAGCTTGTAGTGTTTTTTATTGAGTCTGATGACTCGAACTTATACTTCTGAGATGTTTGAATTTTCTGTGGTCTTTTCTTTAGATTTTTGTGGTTTTCAAAATAGTTTTACTATTGAACATGTGTTCCTTACCAGAAGCTATATTTTAAGTAGTAGCATGACAGCAAGTAAGGCACTGTGTAAGTGCACAGATGTCCAGGCTGGCATTTCAGGCAGGAAGGACAATCCAAACGCAGAATTCATGTTCCAATGAGGGTAAATTGCTACCTCCTCCACAAAGGAAGAGGTCTAACCTGCTGCTAGGTGTCTGTCTTGTGAGGAAATGGTGCCATTTAGGGGGTCATCTCTTTGGTTTTGATCAGGCACTTCACAATAACAGTAGCAGAGTAAGTCATAGTGAGGGAAATTCCATGTTATTGAAACCATGTATAGTTCTCATGTTCTTCCACCAGGATGCCTGGGAAAGAGACTGATGTCTTCATGACTATTGAGAGTCTCTCCTGCATGTAATTGATTCTTTGTGGGGAGGCTTTACATGGATCAAAAATACTTCCATGCTTTGTGTGTATTCCAAGAGGTCATCTGCATACCTCTTTCCTAGACCTCCTGGTTATCAGTCTTCTAATTCTGATCTTTCCAAGTTCCTGACCATCTGACCAAACTATTATCCACTGTCCTTAAACCAGTCTCTGCACACCTCTCAGCATAGACAAAGACAACCAAACATACTGTTAGATGTTCTGACCCTGAGAGGGATTTCCTTCACCTCTGTCTCTTGGGAACACTCCTGATTGGGGCTGTAATGCTATAGCTGTTCACTCCCAGCTAGTGCCAAGAACTTGCCTAGTCCTACATTTATGCTGTATAAAGATCACTCTGGCACAGTTCAAAATGGACTGTAGGCAGCTACTTGCACTTTCAGTGTGTGAGATGATGGTATCTTGAATCAAGATAATGGTAAAGAGGATTTAAATATGCATCATGAGCTGAAGATCTTGAGAATGAAGAATTCTGTATATATTTGATACTGCCTACCTGATTATTAGTACTTAGAGGGTGGCGGGTCAGTCTAATTTACCTTAAAAACTTCCTCCAACGTAATATCAAGTGCTTTATATATTGATCACCACAGAAAATTCTTACTTTGGATGGAATCTCCTTTTAAGTTTCTCCCAGTACTCAGAGCAAAGCTGCCATTAAAAATGTTAACTGATGTGAAGAACAGTGTTTACTTTGTTTCCTTTCTCTTACAAGACATGACTTACTTCCTGGTTTTTATATTCCATACAAAAGCCCAAATTTACCTAATCTATACATTCCATTATTGTGTAGGCTTTAACATGTAAGTCTAAAGAATTGAATTATTCCTGAATAATCTGAAGCCTGGGGTAATTGAAAGGGGATGCATATGAGCTATCTTTCGCCACAATAACATTGTGTAATGATCACAATACCTCAGTAGCATGGAACATTAGAATTTATGGCATATGTCCAGACTGATCAGAGAGGTAGCTCTGCTGATCCTGGATGAGCTCACTCAAATATCCAAGGGTTGGCCAGGGCAAATAAGATCACTGGGATCTGCTCCATATGTCTCTCATCCTTCATCAGAATAGTCCAGACAAGTTCTCTTGGAGATGAAAGAGGTAAAAGAGAGAGAAGGAGAGCAAGCTCAATTTCATGTGCACTTTTCTGTCTTCTGCTTGCATCGTTTGCTAAACTATCAATGGCCAAAGCAATTCTCAGAGCTGAGCCCTGAATCAGAGTTGGAAGCAAGGATTGCAGTGTTACCCATCAAAGGATATGGACAGAAGAAGGAGCCAGAAGTAAGAGCTACTTCTGCTATTGACCACTAGGCATAGGTGTTAGAGGCGTGTCATAAAAGTTTTCTTTCTCACTCAGGAGACCCTACATCTGGGTAAACTGACAGGGCCAGGGAAGGTGAAGCAACTCATGATAACTTAGGACTCCACACAAGAAGTCCAGAAAGTAGGATCCAAATGGGTGAGACTCTCATTGATCTCAGGAAGACTGCCAACCTATAGCTGCCCCATATTATTTGAGGACCAGGGCCTAGAATTCGAAACAGATGAGGCATTCTTAAACAAAAGAATCTTTGAGCGCAGGAAGCTCCTATTTAATTAATTTGGATAAATATTCTGATTTCCATATGTATTATAATTTATACTTTTTATTTATTCTTAAATTTTCTAGAAAAGTTTTTTTTTAAAAATCATCCAACTTAATCTGGTTAATCTAAGGAGAAGGTATTTGTTTTTGGATAACTAAGTGTGATGGTGGCAGCATATACTCAGCTAGCCATCTGGGAAAACCTAGTAGTATTGGGGTAGTTAGGAGTACATAGTGGAAAGTTTCTAATGCAACTTGTTTGCCAGTAGGAGTATTTCTCTCTCAACTACCATTGAGCTATATTAAAAGTAATTAGTTTCTTTACTTAAAAATTTTTATAGTTTGTAACCATAAAAAGGAATTATGAGGCTAATTTTTCAAGAAAAAGATTAGTGAGTAGACTGTGATAAAGAAGATATAATTCTAATTTGCCATGCAGTTTAGTTGTTAAACTTTTACCACTGGGAAATGTGTTCTTATTTTTTGATGATGTTAAAATTTTTGAGATCAACCTGGCAGCTCCAGGAAGGACATATCATTCAGACAGAACAGAGTCAGAATAATGAAGTTTTCATATAAGTACAGGAAGAAGATTGATATCTGAATCAATGTGGCTATAGTTAAACAGGAAATATGGACCGACTCTGCAAAAGCAGAATTAACGGTAGTTATTAAGCTAATGGTTCACACTCACAGCTGAATCTGAAAATTGCAATGCACAGTTATTGAAAGATTTCTTCAAAGACTTTCAACAGTAGTTATCTCTATTGAAGTGGAAGAGTTTTTTAAAAGAAGAACAAAAATATTTCCTAACACTGGCTCATGAGTTCATTTTTCTCTTCTGCCAAAATATGCACTGAATTAGTAGAATTTAATCTCCTGCCTATATTTGATTCTTTCAAAGAAAACTGGAAATAATTTTAATTAGGTAATGTAATCACCATAATAATTGCAATATATTAGAATTACATAGCTCCCAGCACTCCAGATTATTTCATACACTCCCAATAGTCTTATCTTGTGCTGGACCATAGCAGACATGACAATTATTTTTCAATATAATAGAAAACTATAAATATGTGTGTTTTATGACTATGCTATATGTGTTGAGAACTTGTGTTCTAATTATAGGTTTGACATGTTAACTGAAATAGTACAATCCTCCTGCCTTTCCTGATGAGAATTCAGCAATTAACTTCATTTTTGTCTGAACTTGAGCTTTGACTTTACTGATTGTAAAATAGGGTAACCCTTTTTGTCTGATCTATGGAAAACTTTGTAAAAATATTTTAAGATTTCAATGCGTGGTATGTAGCATTTTTAGCCAAACTCCTCTAAAGGAATGCAATTGCTTGTTCATGTCTAGCCTTTGTTTTTTTCTGTTACAATTGCTAGAAATAGTCACACTCACAATGAAATATAATTGGATAACTATTCTTTGAAGATTTATAAAAACCCTCACCAGTTTGTCCTAAAGGTTAATGTGGTCTACAAACATTTCAAGCCATCATTTTAAATGTCAAGCTGCTAATGTTTCCAGTGAGTTGAGTGATTAGTTATGTCGGCTACCCGATAGCAGTTTTACTCTGAAGAAACCACCTCAAGAGCTTATTTGTAGGAGGCAAGAATGCTCTCTCCTGGGGACACACTGCAAAACCTAGAGGTAAAGGCTGAAACTATTTTCCCAAGGGATATATGTGAGAGCCAAAGCTCTCTTTTTCTCCCAAGTCCTTTCCAAGTTCTGAAACACAAAATAGAAAAACAAAACCACAGAAAAAAATTTATTATGATTGTCTTGTTTCCATTAGTCTGTTCAATATCTGTGATTTTTTTTCTGGTGTGGACACCAAACCAAAAACATTCTGAGGGGAAAATAATATTCGAAGATGGAAATTTTATGTGACCTCTTTAATATAAATGACAAAGAACAGTATGAGAATTTTGCATGTTAATACCAGTATCCACAAGTCCATGTCCTACTACCTGCTATTCCTTAAAGCCACATTTACAAACATTTAAGAATTCTAAGATTCAGATCCGGAGCAAATAATTTTAGCGCTAGCTGATTCACTTACAAAAATATCCATTTGCCTCTGAAAATGTTTTTGGTTTGGATATCTTTCATAGGGCAATCACACCAAATGAATGGTAACAAAACAATTTGGTTGAGAGGATGTGACCTGAGGAATTCCTCAGAAGTTCAGTCTTTTAAATAAATATAAATAAATAAATATATATGTATATAACAGTCTCAGAGATTAATGTCATTGAAATAATTGCATTTCTTCATTTACATAGACTTACATTTAGTGTTATTCTGTTGCTTTTGTTCAAACAAATTCAGATCTTCAGTTCTCTTACTATTAATGACTTATTCTTCCAGTGATTCTTTTACAATTCCTTTTCCTCCCTAGCTTCATGTTATGCCATTATAGCATTCAGCAACTAATTTTATTTTTTCAATCATACTTCCTCCGTTCACATCCTATCCAGAGGAGACACATGTGAAGGGATAAGAGGTTACTATGGTCTGGTGGATGCTGACATCCTGGCTTGCCTGCTAGCTGTGTATGACCTTTCTTAGTCTCAGTTGTTTTTTGTGCAATTGGATGTACTGACAGTTCACAGAGATTTTATGAAAGATACAAGACATTGTACTTTGGAAAATACTTTTTGAAAACCTATGGACGTGAAAGGTGGGGTATTCTTAAAGCGTTTCATGTCAATGCCAACTAAATGGCTGTGTCTGAGACCTCTTTTTTTGGTGATCTTGTCTTTTTTTTAAATTAATTAATTTATTTATTTATGGCTGTGTTGGGTCTTCGTTGCTGTATGCAGGCTTCCTCTAGTTGCAGGGAGCCGGGGCTACTCTTCACTGTGGTGCTCGGGCTTCTCATTGAGGTGGCTTCTCTTGTGGAGCATGGGCTCTAGGCTTGCAGGCTTCAGTAGTTGTGGCACGCAGGCTCAGTAGTTGTGGTTCACGGCTTAGTTGCTCCATGGCATGTGGGATCTTCCCGGACCAGGGCTCGAACCCCTGTCTCCTGCATTAGCAGGCAGATTCTTAACCACTGTGCTACCAGAGAAGCCCGGTGATCTTGTCTTAATATTAAAAATCAGTTATTATTAAATCAGCTTAAGGAAGAAACTTTATAAAATATAGGTGGGTCTCATGTTAAGGAAAGTTTAGAAATTGCCATTACTTACTTCCTACCCCGGAATACATACTAGTTACAATTTAAAATGCGGTTTTTTGTTTGTTTGCTTTTCCTTCTAGACAAGTCTTCCTAAAAAAGAAGCAAAGTACATTTCTGTTCAAGAGTACAGTGATATTTGCATTGCATGCATGCCTGCACACACGCATGCACACACATACACACACATGCACATTTCCCTGTGATCCACAGAACTTACACTCTAATGGTCAGTAGGGCAGATTTTTTTCATTTGGGTGATGGGTCCACCTGGTGTATGCTGATCTGTAGGAGTCGAGTGGCATCTCTTTCATCTCCATGTGAACATTAGTTTGAAGTAGACATCCATAATGTGTATCAAGGTGTTATAAAGAAACTGTATGTGCCCTTTCTTTATGTCTTGTTTATTTCTATAATTCATTAAACAAGAAAGCCAAATACTGTAGTGACTGGCAGTTGTGTCTGATTCCAGCTGGTACCTAAATTGATGCTCTGCCAAATGTGTCATCTTGTATATATGCATTAGGATCAAGGTCAGTAGCATACAACAGATGATTTCTTAAATGTGCTAATACTTATCAACTGACTTTGGAAAGCATAGCCAAGCTATCCTTCATTAAGTATTCTATCCTTAAGCAGTGTGCCATAAAATAGGTTGAACAGACCAGTTCCCTCACATAACCTGCCACATTCCACTGGAGGTTGACAACAGCTCATATAAGGCACCTGGCCAGTTCCCAAGCAGTCCAACATCTTGACTAATAGCTGCCATATTTGACATTTGTGTAATGTCATCTAGCGATACCCACCCATAAAGGGAAACCTGTATAAAATTACTTAAATCTAGCACAAAATTCCAAATAATCTAACTATTGAAATCTTTAAATGTTTTAATCATGTAAATATTCATAATAAAATTGAATATTGGTTCATAAAATTCATTCATACGATTGCTTACTATTTTGTCATATTTTCCTGATATAAATTTGCTGATTTGAGGCTATAAAATCTACAGCACTATATAAAGGAGCATGCCTAATTTGTGGAGGTACAATAACCACCACATTAAGAAACATTCTTAATATCTTTCCATAAAGTTTGAACAACTCTGAGCATATGGAGGAAAACTGAAGAACAGCAGCCTCAGATGGCTCAGCTGCTTGTCCAGATGGTGAGAAACACATGTAGCTGACTGCAGTCAGCTGCCCTTCACAACCATGGTTGAGGCGAATATTCCAGGCCTCAGTCCCTAACATATTATTATCAGTTATGTATCTTAGGTGTATGTAAACGTCCTCATAAACCCTCCTTTTTCTGAGAACTACATTTGGGTATTCACATACTGTAGGATATTAAGGAAGCTACTGCTTTTGAGCATGAGTTTGCATTGAGAACATGCTATCATAAATAAAATAGAAACTATTCAAAGGTGCATTAATCCCAAGCTTTCATATGAATAATCTTACAAAGACCATAATAATAATAATGGTGACAATATTTCTTGATATTTACTCAACTTTATAGTGTATAATACACTCACACTATTTTATGTGTGAAATAAAGCAAATGTTAGCTTAGAAAATAGAAACTGTTATTTTCACAAATCTGAGATTGAAACTATTTCAATTTCCTATTACTGCTCAAAATGTTATTGGAAATAAACAATTATATAGAAATATTTGTATCAGTATTTGGTAGTTGAGGGCTCTCCTCACACATATTTCCCCACATATCTTTGTGTAAGGGAATGTGGATGTGACAGTAAGCAAAATACTAGCTCTAGCCAATATTTATTGAGCACTTCTTTGGTGCCATGCCTTGTTATAATGGCTTTGTTTATTATATTAATCCATTTAAATATATGATACATACTTAATTTAAGCTGTCTATGAGTTTATTTAAATATATGCTAAATAAGTGAGCTACTTATTTAGCTACTCTTTGCTGCTTCCTAGATATAATATTTTATTGTTCTAAATACATTTGTTCACCTGTGTACATAAATGCTCATATGTATGTATGTGTTCACACTTGCACATCAGGTTAAACTAATTATTTGTTTAGTTACAGTTTTCAAGTACTTAAAATTTAAGAAAGTTCATGTTTAGAACTACTATTGAAAAAAGGGAAATGTAATGAGGAGCTTTCTCGAAAGATTACAATCTAGGTAGAAGACAAAACACATTTACTCCTATAATTAACATTTAAAAATATGAGTATGTTGTCACAATCTCACTAGTATCACTACTGTTAGAACTATTTGCAAATGCAGAGTTAAAATGACCATTTACCTGTGACACATTTGTATCTCATTAATAGAGATCTATGTTAATTAGGATTTCCTTTTCTAAACATTGTTATTACCTCACTTGTTATTAGGACCCACCTCCATTTTCTAAATGAAATTTAGGGTTTAGTTCTAATCCTTACTTTCAACAATTGTCTTGATCATTTCAATATTTATGTCAATGACCCTTTGCAATCATTGTCTTTCTTGATCCCACTGACCACTCTGTATCAATAGGATTACATTCAAGACTTCACTATCTAATTGTATTATGCTATTCCTAAGTTCTCAAATTTGTTATCAGTGTCTTATACCACAATGCCCTCAATATCCACCTCTTCCATAACCTCTTACCCACTCTAACTTTAAACTAGGGACTACTTCACATATACGTGTATATCTTCATTGTATATTTTCTCCTATGCTTAATTACCATTTTCTAACTACATACTGTATATTTCCACCTAGATAACCTGTGGCTCTTTCATTTATCTGAAGTTTAACTCAACCTTCCCTCTCCAAAATAGGAACTTTATTTCAAAACTCTCTAAGTGTTTTACCTCTTTACTAGGTCATCTTAGATTATTCTGAGAGTTCTTGTGCAGTCTTCATACTCAAAAACAATCACTAGTTCACAACTTCCTTCATGATAACTCTTGCATCTTTGCCATTCTCTAAGTTGCAACACCACCATCTGAGTTCAGTATCACTTTGTCTGACTTATTTCATTAACATTCTAATAGGTCTCTAGTCTCTCCCTCTGCAATCTATTCGAAACTCTGTTGGCAATTTAATCTTCTTAATATACTTTTCCACTGAAGAAAACCTTCAGTGACCTTCTACTCTAGCCAGACTGATTTATTCACTGTATCTTCAGCATACCATGTACTTTATTCATATGTAGGCCTGTCATTGGTTAGATCATTTAACTATCCTTAAATGCCCTTTCTTTTTCTCTTCATCCATTTGCATTTTATTTATCTTTTATTCCTCAATTGAGGTCCATTTCCTCATGTCACAGTTCATTAAACT
Source organism: Balaenoptera musculus (assembly GCF_009873245.2). Taxonomy (NCBI): domain Eukaryota; kingdom Metazoa; phylum Chordata; class Mammalia; order Artiodactyla; family Balaenopteridae; genus Balaenoptera; species Balaenoptera musculus. The sequence continues at coordinate 28,297,278 of NC_045792.1, forward strand.
TTTTCTTCTTTAAATAATGTGTTATCCATGGAGTTACCATGCAAGTGTTCCATGTGTCTTACACCTATTAGAGCAGAGAGGTTGAAGGGCTCTCACTTCTGTTGAGCATCCACTACTGAATGTCAGACTGGATTCAATCAAGCACATTCTATTTTCATTATTCCACAGAAGCCACCTATTTAATATATTCAATAAGTTAATTTGGTGCTGAAGATATATATTGTCATGTGTTATAGACTGAATTTTGTCTCCACAAAATTCATATGATAAAGTCCTAACCCCCAGTATCTAAGAATGTGACAGTATTTGGAGAACAGGACCTTTAAAAAGGTAATTAATATAAAATGAGGCCATTTGATTGGACCCTAATCCACCCCGACTGGTGTCCTTATAAGAAAGAGAGATGAGAAAACAGACAACACAGAGACTGAGGGGCAACCATGTGAGGACACAGGGAGAAGCTGACCAGGAAGGAGTCCTAAGAATCAAACCAAACTGTTATACCTTAATCTTAGACTTTTAGCTTCCAGAACTGTGAAGAAATAAGTTCTTATTGTTAGTGCCATCCAGTCTGTGGTATTTGTTATGGCAGCCCTAGCACATATATATACCTTGCATAATTACTTATATTTGCTATTCATTTATTTGAGGTTCTATGAAAAATATTATCTATTATAGTCCACTCATATGTTAACATAAATATATATAAATATCAATATAATAACATGCCATTGAAAATCAAACTTTGAAGAGAAGTTAATAACATCGAATTTGGTGGGCATACATCATGCTTTTTAAAGAATATCTAAATGATCATAAACAGCTAAACCTTGCATCCAAATATGACCCTGAAAATTAACATCTAAAGTGAAATAGAAATATATTCAGTACTTTAAATCTACATCATTAAATTTTGCTTGGTATTATATTTAATTCCTTTCCCCTTAGAAGCAATAATTAAATTCCTTCAGTCTTTTATATTCTTTTGAATTCAAATGCACCTAAACTGCCACAAATGCTCAGCAAAATCCTTTCCTGAGTTTATTCAAAATCTACACTAGACAGAATAGAAATTGTTTCACTGATGGTCCACTTTCTTCCTGAAATAAAGAATGATTTTCGTAGTCATTGTGTAGGTTAGAAATGTGCAGATGTACTTTTTCTTCCAAGGCTACAACTACTGCTGTGAGAATTTGTATAAATACTCAACATGTCAAAAGAAATTTAAGTGGAAGCAAATATACCCACTATTGGGGTTGACACCCAGGTTGACCCATTCTCAGAATAAGTAACACCTGGAGTAGTAATTTTAAATATAGTCTTAAAATCCATTGGACTTCAATTAATCTTATTTCTATAAAAGTTATTATTTTTTACAATTGTAAATTTTATTCTTTTTTATGATTGTGAATACAAGTTTAAAAATATGTTTCTAAAATGGGACTTTGCTTTGATGAGAATACAAAAAAATTAAATGCAAATTTATTTCTGCTTTACTCTGTTTATGTACCTGTATTCTCATCTTTATTCTCACAAAGCGAAACTTATAAGGATTCCAAGGTGTTATAGGTTGGATTCCCTGAGAAAAATGTCTCCGAGACAGAAATTTGTGTGCAGGAAGTTTAATGGATTAACACTTATAAGACAGTAAAGAAAGCAGTATGAAGCAGTGGCAGGAGTTGAACTGAGATGTAGTCACAACAATGACCTTAGCTGAACACTTGGAAAACTCTGGAGCCAGGAAGGCCTTGTAGACTCCTTCCAAACTGTGCAAAGAGAGCTGGGCCTTCTACCTCCACATTGTACAGATATTGGATATATATACCTGTGAAAGGAGGCAGGGCTTTGGATGAATTGACCCTCTTTAGCTGATGGCAATTCTGGAGAAAGACTCAGCTATGACCTATCAACTGTTAACATTTCCATCAAGTGGAGGAATGAATTCCTTAGTCATGAAGGTGAGACATCATGCTTACAAACCACAGCATTCTCTATTGAAAAATTTTAATTTGATTCCATATGTATTGGCCAAGTGTGTTCAGGTAAATAATTTTATTCTTTTTTTTTTAACATCTTTATTGGAGTATAATTGCTTTACAATGGTGTGTTAGTTTCTGCTTTATAACAAAGTGAATCAGTTATACATATACATATGTTCCATATCTCTTCCCTCTTACATCTAGCCAGACTCATCAAGAAAAAAATGGAGAAGACCCAAATCAATAAAATTAAAAATGAAAAAGGGGAAGTTACAACCAACACCACAGATATACAAAGGATCATAAGAGATTACTATGAACAACTATATGCCAATAAAATGGGCAACCTAGAAGAAACAGACAAATTCTTAGAAAGGTACAATCTCCCAAGACTGAATTGGGAAGAACAGAAAACACAAACAGACCAATTACCAGTAATGAAATTGAAACAATAATTTAAAATATTCCAACAAACAAAAGGCCATGACCAGATGGCTTCACAGGTGAATTCTACCAAACATTTAGAGAAGAGTTAACACCTATCTTTCTGAAACTATTCTAAAAAATTTCAGAGAAAGGAACACTTTCAAACTCATTCTATAAGGCCAGCATCCCCTAATACCAAAACCAGAAAAAGATATCACAAAAAAGGAAATAACAGGCCAATATCACTGCTGAAAATAGACGCAAAAATCTTCAATGAAATACTGGCAAACCAAATCCAACACCCCATTAAAAACATTATTGTACATCATGATCAAGTGTGATTTACCCCAGGGATGCAAGGATTTTTCAATATCTGCAAATCAATCAATGTGATACACCACATTAATAAATTAAAGAATAAAAACCATACGATCATCTCAATAGATACAGAAAAAGCTTTTGACAAAATTCAACATCCATTTATGATAAAAACTCTCCAGAAAGTGGGTATGAAGGAAAGATACCTCAACATAATAAAGGCCATACATGACAAGCACACACCTAACATCATACTCAACAGTGAAAAACTGAAACCATTTCTTCTAAGATCAAGAAAAAGACAAAGATGTCCACTCTTGCTACTTTTATTCAACACAGTTTTAGAAGTCCTAACCATAGCAATCAGACAAGAAAAAGAAATAAAAAGAATCCAAATTGGAAAGAAAGAATTAAAACTGCCACTGTTTGCAGATGGCATGCTACTCTACATAGAAAATCCTAAAGATGACACCAGAAAACGACTAGAACTCACCAATGAATTCAGTAAAAGTTGCAGGATGCAAAATTAATATATAGAAATCTGTTGCATCTCTATAAACTAACAATGATATTTCAGACAGAGAAATTAAGGAAACAATCTCCAGGAATAAAATATCTAGGAATGAACCTACATAAGGAGTCAAAAGACCTTGAACCCTGAAAACTATAAGACACTGATGAAAGAAATCGAAGATGACACAAACAGATGGAAAGATACACCATGTTCTTGTATTAGAAGAATCAATATTGTTAAAATGACCATACTACCCAAAGCAATCTACAGATTCAATGTAATCTCTATCAAAATACCAATGGCATTTTTCACAGAACAAGAACACATAATTCTAAAAGTTACATGGAGGGCTTCCCTGGCGGCGCAGTGGTTGAGAATCTGCCTGCCAATGCAGGGGACACGGGTTCAAGCCCTGGTCTGGGAAGATCCCACATGCCGCGGAGCAGCTGGGCCCTTGAGCCACAATTACTGAGCTTGCGCATCTGGAGCCTGTGCTCTGCAACAAGAGAGGCCGCGATAGTGAGAGGCCCGCACACCGCGATGAAGAGTGGCCCCCGCTTGCCACAACTAGAGAAAGCCCTCGCACAGAAACGAAGACCCAACTCAGCCATAAATAAATAAATAAATAAACAAACAAATGAATAAATAAATAAATAAATAAATAAATAAATAAATGTTACACGGAAACACAAAAGACCCAAATAGCCAAAACAATCTTGAGAAAGAAAAACGGAGCTGGAGGAATCAGGCTCCCTGACTTCAGACTATAGCACAAAGACTATATCACAAAAAACTGATAACTATACAGTTATCAAAACAGTATTATACTGGCACAAAAACAGACACATAGATCAATGGAACAGGATAGAAAGCCCAGAAATAAACCCGCACATTTATTGTCAATTAATCTATAACAAAGGAGGCAAGAATATACGATGGAGAAAAGACAGCCTCTTCAACAAAAGGTGCTGGGAAAACTGGAGAACTACATGTAAAAGAATGAAATTAGAGCGTTCTCTAACACCATATACAAAAATAAACTCAAAATGCATTAAAGACCTAAAGGTAAGACCAGCTACTATAAAATTCCTAGGGGAAAATAATAGGCAGAACACTCTGACATAAATTGCAGCAATGTTTTTCTGGATCCATCTCCTAAAGTAAAGGAAATAAAAGCAAAAATAAACAAATGAGACATTTTCAATCATGTAATAAATGCTAGAAGAGGCTGCAACAGATGGTGTAATTATTACAAAATTAAAAATTATAAGTCTCAGATGATCAGGGAAGGCTCCTTGTATGAGGTGAAGTCTAAACTAATTTTTAAATATTAGTAATTGATCAGTTGAAGAAAGTGGACAGGGTATGTCAGGGATCAGGAATAGCATATCAATTCATAAAGGAACATGAAAAATATAAACAGCCTATACAGATATAAATACATTTGAGATTGCTAACAGAAAGGCAGGTAATAACTTGGAGCTGCCAGCAATCATGGTGCCCAGTGAGTATCCATGGAAATGAAGTCCACACAAAGGAGAGAAGAGCTGAGAGGTAGAAAGAGAACAATCTCTGACAGTCCTATTGCTGACCCTCTAATCAGATGTGCCTGAATCTAGCTTTCACTATTTTTGAGACTCTTCATTTCCAGGGTCTATAAATTCCCTTTTTTGCTTAAGCTAGTGAGAGGCAGGTTACACTTGCAATTAAGAACCTTGCTTAATAAAAGCTATTTGCCCTCTTGCATTTGATTTAAAACATGTTGAGAGATCCATGTTTTATTCTCATGTGAGCCTTCATGCTTCTGAGAACAACACCTTGCACTGTTCATGCATTACCTCTACACCCCAGAGAAATGTGATGAGGTATCTTTGTGGATGAAAAGAGAACAACTAAGGATTTAGTTATTAAATGAAGCAATGAAAAATATCCTGTATGGTTGATTTAAATTTGGGCATACAAAGAAAACATATTCATATTTTTATAAGTAAGATTATTGTATCAGGAAATTTTCAATTAGTCTAACTTCACATTTTTTATTAAAAATACTTTTAATTCTGTACTTTTGCTAAAAAGGCAATTATATCCTGGAAATAATATAGTCTTAAAACCAGCTAGCATACTCTTTTTGTGTACTATGTTAGAATAACAAGCACTTGAACAAACTGTTCATATGAGATTTTCCTCTGTAGGTTAATTAAAAATCAAGTAATACAAAGTATAGAATTTGGGAATAAGGTGACACCATAAACAGGTATATGCTTTCCTGTCCTCAAATTATCACAAAATGACCGACAGTAGGCTATCATCCTCATTGTTGTCATCATCAGCATATACTAAACTCTTCCTTTTGTGCCAATAATTATGCTAAATACCTATATACACATTAGCTTAAAATTACCAGGTGTGATAGGTAATATTATTATCCTCCCTTTTTATATGGCAAAACTAAGGTTTATGTAAGTTCAATAATTTATCTAAGGCAACATAGCTAGTAAGTGGTAGAGTCCAGCTCCAAACACATTTCTATTTTTCTCCCTAACCAAGTTTTTAACCATCACATTAACATATCAAATCTGTTTTGAAAACAAGAAACGTGGCATCTACATATAAGGAATTTCTTCTATATGTAACGCAGACATATTTTGAGTTAAGGCAGGAAGAATTATCAACTTTCACTAACCTGTTAATACTCCATACTCAGAGGCAATAGGCAATGGAGGTGGGTGGCCATAGAAAGCAGAGAACTCATTGGGAAATTCCTCCTGGTCTTGGTTATTACATTTAGCAGAAGCTGGGCAGATAAACAAAAAAAAGTTACCGTGTTTGGATTTTTCTTTAAGAAAATGCCCCCTGCCTCCCCCTTTCCCACCCACTCAGTTATATATAAGTAAAAAAAAAAAAAAAAAAAAGATACTACAGATCCAGTTTTATTATTTAAAATATTTGACTTAAAAATTAACTTGTCTTGAAAAACTTGTTTTGTATTGAATTAGTCAGCAGTTGACACAATAATGCTATGTAACAAAGTGACCACCACAAAATTCAGTAAAATAATAATAAGCATATATTACCCAATTTACAGATCTGGAGGTTTGCTATTTATCTGCTATTTAGCTAAGGCAACTTTGCTGCACGTGCCTCATTCACAGGCCCAGGCTGGAGGGATAGCAGCTGTATGGGCATGTTATTTTTATGTAAAAGGTCAGATGCTGCCAGGCTGCTAGAGAAACACGACACCCCTTAATGTCAAAGTTCAGAATTTGTATGTCAATTCCACCTACACTCCATTGGTCATAAAAGTCACATGGCCAAGCTTAAAATAGATCAATGAAGCAGAAATGTATTTGTCCCACAGCTGAAAGAGAAGAGAGTAAATATTAGATGACTAATATTGAGTTCAAGCTATATCATTCACTCATTTCAAACTAAATAAACAAACAAAAATCATCCTCAGTTTTTCAATCACTCTCTTCTTTGTTGATTCTATATATTTTGTTATGGTAACCTTGTACCTGGAATCCCTTTAACCTCTCTTTCTGCCTGATAAGTTCTTCCTCTGTAAGATCATGCTCAAATGTCATCTCATCTGCAAAGACTTTCCTTGTAACCTGTATGTGTAAACCGATATTTATATGCATTGCTATTAAAGGAGACTAACACAGAGATGCACATTTTAAGGATTTAAAGTAGGCTTTTTCTTTTTCTTTCTTTCTTTCTTTCTTTCTTTCTTTCTTTCTTTCTTTCTTTCTTTCTTTCTTTCTCTTCCTCCCTTTTTTCCTTCTTTCTTTTCTTTCTCATTCTCTCTCTTTCCCTTCTTCCCTCCTTCTCCTTCTTTATCTTTCTATCTTTCCTTTAATATCTTGAAATAGACATTGATACTGCTCACTAATGTTTCTTCATTCTGGGCGCATGGTAGAACTACAGTTAATCCTCCATCCCTAGAAGTTAAGCATGGCCATGACACTTGTGTTGCCCAATGAACTGTGTACAAAAGGTCAGTGCATCTTTCAGGCAGATGACTTTAAGAGCTGATGCACAATTCCCCATCTTTCAATGTCACAGTGGCCACCAACAAATCCAGATGATGGGGCTTTCCCCACTCCACATGAGTAGAACATGGAACAGAATCCCCCACTGACCTATGGCATAGAAGTAAACGACTACAAAATATACCTCTGTTATTTTAAGACACTGAGATACTGGGTCATCACCACAGCATAACCTAGACTATACTGATTGATACAAGCTATTCTCCAAAGAACTATTCTTATCAAAATTTCTTTTGACATTATGATAGTCTATTTCCATAAGGACACCATAAGCCTTGGTGCTCATATAGCACTGTGAATACATAAATAGAGTTTGAAATACATAAATTGGCAGGCCCTTGAGAAATTTTTTTTAATTTTTAAAATTATCAAATGTATATAATCACTAATATATAAAACCCTGTTCAAATTAAGATAAATTTTAAGTGAATTAATCATTAATTATCTTGTGAATATTTTTGTATAATGTTTTTAGGTAACCAATTCTATATAAATTTGTTTTTAAGTCAACTGAGTTTAGGTGAAAGGGCTTGTTATTCCAATTTCTTGCTAATGCTTCGATACTCTGTTGGGAAGCAGATAGCCATTTTACAATTAGTTGACTTTACCTCAGCAATTCATCTATCCTAAGATAGTAAGTAAATCTAGTGTTATATCTATTTTGAAGTGGTTTAGAGCTGGTAATCCCCAGATTCATTATAAAATATACTGATTATTCCAAATAGTACAAAGTACAGTCTGATAAATATTTAAGCATATCTTAATGTCCAGAATATTGAGTTGCCCTTAATTAAAATAGAATACATTTAGATTTAAGCTTTCATATATGCATATGATTACTTCTTACAGAATATCAGAAGAAGCAATAAAAGAAAATATGTATTGAAGTAAATGCATGTGCAGGGGAAAAAAATATCTGAAGAACAAAAGCTAGTATCTGGAGAATGGATGCAGTACCACATAAATTGCAAAAGTTTCAAAAGCCAAAATGCTATATTGTATTTGCAAGGTTATAGGAGATTAATTTGCAGGACTGGGCACATTGCCCTAATGTGCAGTGATTTTCAGTAACTTCCTTTCAAAAAAAAAAAAAATTCTGCATGTACTTGCCTTAAGGCATAAATATGATTTTAGAGGACAGTGCCTACTTTGTTAGGTATTAGTAGTATGGGAATGTGTAAGTCTTTTAACTGCACTGAAGAACTACATTTTCTTGAAAGTAGGAAATCAAGGAAACACCACCCAGAACTCATAATTACTATATCTGTTTTTAATTTCTTAAAGAAAGAGAATGTGAATAAAGTCAATATCTCTAGTTGAATTACCTGAGATAATGTATGGAACTATATAGCACTGTGCTGGCACATCATGGATGTTTTCACTAGGTTTGTGAAGAACTTTGTTAAGTGCTACTAGTTTGAACTTGTTTACTTATTTTTTCTCATTAGATGTAAACTTTTAGAGTGAAAAAAGCACATTTGACTGAACTCCAGTACCCACACCCAGGGAGCTGACTAATATCTATTTTGGTTAAGTGAATTGGAGAATGAATGGATAAGTAAATGAAAACATGAATTCATGGCATTAATCAAATAGTACTTGCCAGGAAGGCAAAAGAATTAGACCAGGGTGAGTGAATAAAGTTCTTGGGAAGCATTTGATAAAATCTGATTTACAAGTACTTAAAAGACCATCTGCCTAATGAGGATCATTACTTCTCTTGGCTGGTGCTTGTTGATTGAAGTATATTCATAATAGTTTGTTTTAAATATATTGGATATCTGTAGAGAGGGGAGATCAAGATGGCAGAGTAGGAGAATGCTGAGTTCACTTCTCCCCACAAACATATCACAAATATATCTACAGGTGGAACAACTCTCCCTGAAAACAACCTGGAGACTGGCAGAAAGGTTTTCTACAACCAAGGATGTAAAGAAAGATCCACCTAGGGTTGGGTAGGAAGAGAGGAGAAGTGATCAGGTTGAGACCCACACCCCTAGCAGGGGCCACAGAAGAGGAGGAGGATATCACAGGTTTGGAGATCCTCCCTGGAGAGTGAGGGTTTTGAGCCACATATTGGGCTCTCCAGCCCCGGGGTCTTAGACCTGGAAAACAAGTCCTTTTAGCTGGTGTGAAAACCAGTAGTACTTACCAGAGGGCTGTAAGAAACCAGGACTTTGCTCATGAAGAATACACACACACACTTGCTTAATCCTGGCAACAAAGCAGAGAAAACAGATTAAAAATGGTCTGGGCCTATGGCTAGTTTCCTGCATCCACCTCATTGCGCACCCCAGTCTCACCAGACCCCTGCTCCAGCCCCCTTGTTCCAGCACAGCTCTCCATGAGTGTGAAGGCTGCTGTTGCCAAGGAAAGTGGACACACTTTTAGAACTGACTCTGTGTGGACTTGACCCTGCCTATGAACAGGATCTAGGCAGCCATTACCAGCATGCATGCAGGGAAGCAGCAAATTAAAAACAGCCTGGGGCTCTGACCTACTTCTTGCTGTGACCGTCCCACTTGCTCCAGTCTACTCTCCACTGGGACAAAGGTGTCTTGCCAAGGAGAATGCAGGCATTTGGGAAGGATAGAGCCATCTCAGACCAAGCTCTGCTCTGAGCAGGGCGAGGGCAACCACTGGCAGCATGCATGTGGGAGGGGTGGCTTGGGAGATATCTTAGGCTCTGACTGTCTTGCCAGGCACCCGTTCTGGCCCCTCTTGCTCCAGGGTTGCTCTCCACTGGAGTGGGGCTGTCACTGCCAGGGAGGGTGTGTGCAGTTGGAGGGAGTGGAGCCAGCTAGTACTTGGCCCTGCCTCTGAACTGTGTGAGGGTGACTGTTGCTAGTGTGAAGGCAGTGTATTGGAAATGGCCTGGGGCTTCTGACTGGCTTGCCAGGATTGTCCAATACACACCCCACCTCACTCTGGGAACCCCCTCCATCACCTCTTGCTCCAGCACTGTTTCTCACTAAGGCAGAGGTACTATTGCTGGGGGGGGGGGCAGTGTGCATGTTTAGAAAGAATGGAACCATCCTCAACCGACTCTCAGGGCTTCTGCTCCAGCACCTCGGGCCCTGACTCCACCCCCAAAGGAGCAGTGACTGCCATTGAGTACAGATGAAGCCCTGGCTCACACCTGAATCTGACTATAGCTTTTCTATCTCCAGCCTTACTTTCCACCAAGTTAGTAGCTGCCAAGAAAATCTGAGGGAAGACATAACCCATGCTCACATCAGAACCAACTCTCTCACCAAAGCCACTGGGTACACACACTTAATAGGGATGTTCCCACACAAGGATACCCCTCAAGAATGGGATAGGTAACTCTTTCACCTAATTTCATAGAGACAGAGAAAGTTGTAAAAAATGAGAATACAGAGAAATATGTTTCAAAAAAAGAACAAGAATCCCCACCCTGAAAAAAAACCCTAATGAAACAGAGATAAATAATTTAACTGATAAAAGCTTCAAAGCTTTATTAATAAGGATACTAACTGAACTTGGGGAAAAAAAATAAATGAACACAAAAAGAAACAGAGCTGAAGAACACAGTAACTGAAATAAAAATATACTAAAAGGGATTAATAGCAGACTAAATGGTACAAAAGAATGCATAGGCAATCTGGAAGATAGAACAGTGGAACTTATCCAATAAGAACAGCAAAAACAAACAAGCTAAAAAATGAGGATAGTTTAAGAGACCTCAGAAACAAACATCAAGCTTACTAACATTTCCCAGGGAAATGAGAGAGAAAAGGGTCAAAAATATATTTGATAAAATTATGGCTGAAAACTTCTAAAAGATAAAGGAAACAGATTTCCAAGTACAGGAAGGGCAGAGAATCCTTAAAAAGATGAACACAAAGAGATCCACACCAAGACATAATTAAAATGGCAAAAGAGAACATTTTAAAGATTCAAAAGGAAAGCAAAGTGTCACACACAAGGAAACCCATAAAGCTATCAGCTGATTTTTCTGCAGAAAATTTTCTGGCTGTAAGGGAGTGGCATGATTTATTTAAAATCCTGAAAAGGAAAAATCGGAAACCTAGGGTACTCTACCAAGCAAGGTTATCATTCAGAGTTGAAGGAGAGATGAATAACTTTGCACACAAGTGAAAAGTAAGAGTTCATCAATACTAAACAGACAAGAATGCAAGAAGTATTACAGGTTTTCTTTAAGTGGAAAAGAAAAGACTACAACATGAAGTAAGAATTTATAGGAAAGGAAAAATTCCACTAGTAAAGATTGTGAATCAACCACTTAGATAAGCTAACACAAAGATTAAAAGACAAATTATGAAATCAACTGTAACTAAAATAAACAGTTAAGGAATAGACATGAAGATGTAAAATAAGACATCAAAACCACAAAATGTTGGGAAGGGGAATAAAAAATGTAGGTCATTTAGAATGTGTTCGAATTTAAATGGCTCTCAGTTTAAAACAAGTAGATATAGTTATGGGTCAAGATATATATGAACCCCATGGAAACCAAAAATCAAAAAGTGACAATAGGTATACAAAAACTAGAAAGAAACAAGCACAGCATAGCACTAAAGAAAATTATCAAAACATAAAGGAAGAGACTAAAAGAATAAAGAACAGAGAAGAATTACAAAAACAACCAAGAGACAAGTAGCAAAATGGCAATAACTATATACTTAAGAATAATCACTTTAATTGTTAATGAACTAAGTGTCCCAATCAAGTGACATAAGGTGGCTGATTGGATAAAAAAACAAGACCCATCTATATGTTCCCTGCAAGAGACTCACTTCAGAGCTAAAGACATACAGAGAATGAAATGAGGGGATGGAAAAATATATTCCATGCAAATGGAAATGAAAAGAAAGCTGGGGTAGCAATACCCACATCAAACAAAGTAGACTTTAAAACAAAGTCTGTAACAAAAGACAAGAAAAGCATTGTATAATGATAAAGGGATTAATAGATAAAGAGGACATTATATTCATTAACATAAAATGCACCTAATATAGAAGAACCTAAATGTATAAAGCAGATATTAACAAATATAAAGGGAGAAATTGACAATAATACAAAAAGAGTAGGGGACTTTAATATCCCCTTACATCAATGGAGAGATCATCCAGACAGAAATTCAATAAAGAAATAGTGGCCTTAAAGGGCATATTAGCCCAGGTAGACTTAACAGATATCAACAGGACATTCTATCCAAAAACAACAGAATACACATTCTCAAGTGCACATGGAAGTTTTTCCAGGATATGCTAGGCCACAAAATGAGTCTCAGCATTGACGAGGAGAGAAATTAAATCAAGATTCTTTTCTAACCGCAATGATATGAAACTAGAAATCAATTACATTAAGAAAAATGGGAAAAGAAAAAACAATTGGAGACTAAACAACATGCTAGTAAAAAACCAAAGGGTCAATGAAGAAATCAAAGAGGTAATCAGAAAATACTTTGAGACAAATAAAAGTAAAAACACAACGTCCAAAATCTATGGCATGGAGCAAAAGCTGTTATAAGAGGGAAGTTTATAACAATTCAGGCATAACAAGAAACAAAAAATCTCAAACAACTTAATTTACTATATAAAGCGATTAGAAAAAGAAGAATAAACAAAGCCCAAAGTCAGCAAAAGGAAGGAAACAAAAAAGATCAGAGTAGAAATAAGTAAAATAGAGACCAAAAAAAGAATAAAAATAGAAAATATCAATGAAACCAAAAGCTGTTTCTGTTTTGAAAAGATAAACAAAATGTACAAGTCTTTAGCCAAGCTCATAAAGAATAAGAGACAGTGGACACAAAATAAACAAAATAAGAAATGAAAGAAGAGAAATTACAATCAATGTCACAAAGATACAAACAATCATAAGTTATATGCCAACAAATTGGCATAGAAGAAATGGATAAATTACTAGAAACATACAGTCTTCCAAAAGTGAATCAGGAAAAAATAGATAATCTGAAGAGACCACTCAATAGTAGTGAAATTGAATTTGTGATAAAAACAACTCTCAGCAAACAAATGTCCAGGACCAGATGGCTTCACATGGTAAGTCTACTGAACACATGAAGAATTATGGGCTAAAACCTATCCTTCTCAAACTCTTTTAAAAAACTGAAGAGGAGGGAACACTCACATATTCATTCTACAAGGCCGCAATTGACCTGATTCCAAAACCAGAAAAAAACACTACAAAAAAAAGAAAATTACAGGCCAATATTTCTGATAAATATAGATGCAAAAATCCTCAACAAAATATTAGCAAACTGAATTCAACAATATATAAAAAGGATCATACACCATGATCAAGTGGGATTTATTCCAGGGATGCAAAAATGGTTCAATATCTGCAAAGCAATCAATATGATACACCACATTAATAAAAGGAAGGATAGTAATCGCATGATTATCTCAATAGATGTAGAAAAAACATTTGACAAAATTCAACATTCATTTATAATAAAAACTGTCATCAAAGTGGGAATGGAGGGAATATATCTCAACATAACAAAGGACGTATATGACAAACCAACAGCTAACATCATGCTCATTGTTGAAAAACTGAAATCTTTTCTTCTAAAATCAGGAACAGGAAAAGGATGCCCACCCTTGCTAAATACTCTTAACATAATATTGGAAGTCCTCACCACAGCAATCAGGTAAGAAATAGAAATAAAAGAAATCCATATTGGAAGGGAAGAAGCAAAACTGTCACTATTTTCAGATGACCTGATATTGTATATAGAAAATTCTAAAGTCTCCAACCAAAAACTATTAGAACTAACAAATGAATTCAGTAAAGTTGCATGACAGAAGATTAATATACAGAAATCTGTTGCTTACCTGTATACTAATAATGAACTAACAGAAAGAGAAATCAAGAAGCAATTCTGTTTCAAAAGCATCAAAAAGAATAAAACACATAGGAATAAAATTAACCAAGGAGATGAAAGGCCTATACTCTGAAAATTATAAGACACTGATGAACAAAATTGAAGATGATATATGGAAAGATATACCATGTTCATGGACTGGAAGAATTAATATTGTTAAAGTGTCCATACTCCCCAAAGCAATCAACAGATTTAATGCAGTTCCTGTCCAAATGCCCCGGATATATTTCACAGAACTAGAACAAATAATCCTGAAATTTATATCGAACCTCAAAAGACACCAAATAGCCACAGCAATCTTCAGAAAAACAGAATAAAGCTGTAAGTATCACCCTCCCTGATTTCAGACTATAGCACAAAGTTACAGTAATCAAAACAGTATGCTACTGGCACAAGAACACACACATAGACCAATGGGAAAGAATAGAGAGCCCAAAAATAAACCCATTAACTTATGATCAATTAATCTAAGACACTGAGGTGAAAATATACAATGGTGAAAATACAGTCTCTCTAATAAGTGATATTGAGGAAGTTAGACAGCTACATGTAAAAGAATGAAATTAGAACATTTTTTCACACCATATACAAAGATAAACTCAAAGTGGATTAAAGACCTAAGTGGAAGACCTGAAATTGTAAAACTCCTAGAAGAAAACAGGCAGAACACTCTTTGACATAAGCTGTAGCAATATTTTTTCAGATCTGTCTCCTAAGGCAAAGGAAAGAAACACTACACACACACATACACAAACACACACACACACACACACACACAAATAAATGGGAACTAATTAAACTAAAAGATCTTGCAGAGCAAAGGCAGCCATTGACAAAACAAAAATACAATCTACTGAATGGGACAAAAGATTTGCAAATGATAAGTTTGATAACAGGTTAGTATCTAAAATATATAAACAGCTCATATTTAAAAAGCTCAATATCAAAAAATCAAACAACACATTTAAAACATGGGCAGAAGACCTGAATAAAGTTTTCCAAGAAAACATACACATAGCCAACAGACACATGAAAAGGTGTTCAACATCACTAATCATCAGAGAAATGCAAATCAAAACCACAATGAGATATCATCTCACACCCATCAGAATGGATATCATCAAAAAGACCACATATAACAAATAGTGGCAAGGTTATGGAGAAAAGGAAACCCTAGTACACTATTGGTAACAATGTAAATTGGTGCAGCCACTGAAGAAAACCATATGAAGGTTCTTCAAAAAGTGAAAATAGAACTGCCAAATGAGTCAACAATTTTATTTCTGGGTATTTACCCAAAGAAAACAAAAACACTAATTTGAAAACATATATGCACAACCACGTTCATTGCATTATTCTTTTCAATAGCATGGACATGGAAGCAACTTCAGTGCCCATCAAGAGATGAATGGATAAAGAAGATGTGATATATATACACAGTGGTGTATATATATAATGATATATATACACACATACGTATGTACGTATATATATAATGGTATATATGTACATATATATAATTATATATATAATGGAATATTACTCAGCCATAGAAAAGAATGAAATTTACAATTTGTAATAACATGGATGTGCCTGGAGGGTATTATGCTTAAGTGAAATAAGTCAGAGAAAGAGAAATACAGTATGTTATCACTTATATGTGGAATCTAAAAATAAAAGAAATAAGGGCTTCCCTGGTGGCGCAGTGGTTGAGGGTCTGCCTGCCAGTGTGGGGGACGCGGGTTTGGGCCCTAGTCTGGGGGGATCCCGCATGCCGCGGAGCCGCTGGGCCCGTGAGCCACAGTTGCTGAGCCTGCGCGTCTGGAGCTTGTGCTCCGCAAGGAGAGGCCACGATGGTGAGAGGCCCACGTACCGCAATGAGGAGTGGCCCCCGCTTGCCGCGGCTGGGGAGAGCCCTCGCACAGAGGCGAAGACCCAACACAGCCAAAAAAAAAAAAAATAAAAAAATAAAAAAATAAAAAATAAAAGAAATAAATGAGTATAACAAAATATAAACAGACTCACAGATTAGAGAAAAAACTAGTGGCTACCAGTGAGAAGGATGAGGGGAGGGGCAAGGTATGGTTAGGGGTTAAGAGTTACAAACTACTATGTGTAAAATAAATAAGCAACAGTATACTTGTACAGCACAGAGAATATAATCTATATTTTATAATAACTATAAATGGGATGTAATCTATAAAAATATTGAATCACTATGTTGTACACCTGAAACTAATATAATACTGTAATAAAATTTTTATAATTAAAAAAATTAAAAATAAACACAATGATTATGTAAAGAATAGCAATTTAATCTAAATTCAGATATATGGTTGTATAGAGACTGTAAGACTCACTTATGAGACGTTCAAATATTATTGTCCAAATAAATGATTTTGATAAAATACTTGTTTCTTATTACATTCCATATTTGTAACTATTTCCTTCTGGGGCCTCCTAACATTATTCAGAGTAAAAGCTAAATATCTTTTAAACAATCTACATGGTTGTATCAGTCAGTTTTCTCCAGAGAAACAGAACCGATAGGATATAGATAAATATATGGAAAGAGATTATTATGAGGGATTCACTGACATGATTGTGGAAACTGAGAAGTGCAATGATCTGCTCTCTGAAAACTGGAGTCCCAGGAAAGTTGCTGGTGTGGTTCAATCCCAAAGATTGAAAAAGAAGAAACGAAGGCTGGTAATTTAAGTGCAATAAAACTTTGCAGGCCCCAGAACCAGAAGCACTAATCACCAAAGGCAGGAAAGATGGATGTTCCAACTCAAGAAGAACATAAATTCACCCTTCCTCTGCCTTTTTGTTCTATTTAGTACCTCAACAGATTGGATAATGCCCACTTGTATTGATAAGGGTGATTTTTTTGCTCAGTCCATTGACTCAAATGCTAATCTTTTTTTTTTTAATTGACGTATAGTTGATTAACAATGTTTCAGGTGTACAGCAAAGAGATTCAGTTATATATATATAATATATATATATTCTTTTTCAGATTCTTTTCCATTATAGGTTATTACAGGATATTTTTTATAGTTCCTTGTGTTATACAATAGGTCCTTGTTGTTTATCTATTTTATTCAAATGCTACTCTTTTCTGGAAGCACCCTCACAGACACACCCAGAAATAAAGTTTACCAGCTATCTGTGTATGCCAGTTAAGTTGACACATAAAACTATCACAATGACCCAATACAATTGGCAAAATTCCCCAAGTCCCCCCCTTAACTCTCTAAAATTTTCCTATTCCCTTTCTGACCCAACTTTCCAGACTCTATTGCTGTCCAAGAATTCCTCAGGCATGCTTCCCCCTTGCCTTGGAGATTTTGTCCTTGTTATACTTCATGAGATATCTGATCTTCCCCCAGATACCCATCAACTACTTTAAGTCTATACCTAGATGTCAACCTCTCTGTAATAGCTCAAACCCTATTTAAAATTGCAACTTCTACTATACCTCCTTCTTATGTTTTTAATCAATCTATCACTTTCTAATATGTTATAAATATATTATAAAATCATCTGACCCCCCCCCACTAGAATGTAAGCTCTTAAAGGCAGGAAATTTTTGTCTATTCTAGTCACCATTGGATCCTCAAGACTTAGAAGAGTGTCTGCACATAAATATTTGAAGAATAAAGGAATGATTTTGATAAGTACTTTACTTGTGAACATTTTGCCCATAAGTGGTTTAGAAAAAAAATCACATTCTAATCAACCCTTTAATGTAAATATAGAAAAAAACTAATAATTTTGTAATCATATATGACTAATGGTCAAAGAAATACTCAGAATATTTTGATTAATTTTCATGTTCATTAGTTTCTAAAAGACTAGAAACATAATGATTAAATAGAGTAATGCCTTAGATGTAAAATTTCTAAATTAGATCAGTATAAGTATTATCCATGCATTACTGAAGAGCACAGGCTCCGTGAGAAATTGGATTTGAATTGTGGTTCTTCTACCACCTAGAATTTCAGCATAGAGTGGGATTTTCTGAAATGTTGGAAATGTTCAATATCTGGTCTGTCCAATACCACAGTTACTAACCACATGTGACCACTGAGTACTTGAATTGTGAGTAATATGACTGAGGATCTGAATTTTTAATTTGATTTAATTTTAATTAATTTATATGTGCATTTATATTGTTACATGTGGTTAACAACTACTCTATTAACCACCTCAAGTTCAGATATAGGATTTCAGATATTTTTTATCTTCTCTAATATTCATTTTTACCACAGGCAAATGAGATTTAAAATAACTGTTAGTACTAACATAGGAATTAAGTAAAATAAAAATATTAGTTACATTGTACTGCTCGACACATAGTGGGTGCTCATGAGGATGCTGCTGTTGTGACTGTTATTTCCTAATTATTATGATGGCTTTACTGAAATCTTAGAGCTTGTTGTTCCCTGACTCCTTGGATTTTCTGACTCTAGTCTTTGTGAGGTGACCAGCCAAAACTTGACCCCATGATTAAGGCTACTTTAACCCTATGTTCTCAGTGCTCTATTTGTTTTAGTTAATGGTTCAATTTAAAACTCTGAGAAAAAAGTATAAAGGAAATTCTTTAAAAAGGAAGTAGGCTAATTATTGGGAAATGACATCAAGCAGAGTGGTTTGCTTATTACAAAGATTCCCCAGCATTGTTCCAGTTTGTTTGTTTGATTGTCCATTCCCCCATCAGTATCTGCGTCCTCTATCTTCCATGTGCTAACTTTAGTTGAGAAGATATAACCATTTCTACTTTTTATAGTATTTATTATAAAAACAATAAATCCATATGCTTTATAAAATGATTTATGTCTCACACATAAATACTAATTTCCTCATGCTGAGGGCATTTCCATTTATATCCCGATTTGGAATGATATCTAGGTGAAGATACTTAAAACGCCTAATGAGTTTCTGATTCTGAGAGAGCCATTTAATCTTATTTAAGTTAACTTAATATATCCCTTGAGAAAACAATAAAGTTTTTTAAAAATAAAGACTATGGTTTGAGAATCACTTTATAATACCATTTTGAAAAAAATTTCCTAAAATTCAATGATTTTTTTTCTTCCACAAATTCATTTATATACATATATATTTTTCCACTTCATAGCTCATAGTTTCTGATTGGCAATAGTTTGATGGCATGTTGTTAAACAAGATCCATTTTAATAACATAAAGTCATAACAGAAATGCCCCAATCTGAATTAATATAACAGAAATAAAAGACAACCTCTTTCAACAAATTTGTTTAACAAGCTTTTGTCTTTAAATCTATCCTCTCTTCTTATTTGTCCTTTTTACACCTAGAGATACAGGCAGAGTCTCATTTATTAAGCTGATTTTTTTAAATATGGAAGCCATTTTTGCAGACTCCTCAACATCAGACAGTTAAGTTAAATACACATATACATAAACAATACATATTTGACGTGGATCTTTTGGATGTCTGTTCAGTCAATGTCCTCCTTTGATTAATAGACAGACACACATGCACACACACACAGTGGCCCCTACAACCATGTTTATATCATATTTGTAGAATAGCTATTAGCTCATAGTATTCACGCTTCATTAAATTGTATTTAATAAGTGAGTAAACCGATTCTGACCTCCTGGACACAGCTGACTGGACCAAGATACTTAGTTAAAGTTGGTTGATCATTTTTAAAGATTGTAATTTTAATCACTAACTTGGATATCCTGCTGTAAGGTCATCATTTTAGTTTCACTCCTGGGGCAGCTATTTGGTATGATGTACACTAAAAAGTAAAATTATCTTAAGTGCAGAGAGGAAGAATGAAGATGATACAAAGTAAGAGAATAGTCCCATGAGCTAGTTCTGTATTCCTCCAACACATTTCAGTTTGCCTTGTGCTAGCTCTTATGGAATCCTGTATTTGTTACCAAAGATAAGAGAAAGATATTACCTTTACCTTTTGGAAACCAAAGTCATCTCCAGTGATGTCATACTTCATTTGGCCCTTTACAAAATAACACTGTCACTGTTCTTTCCATTAGTGCTCTCCTCCTGCCCTCCTCCATGTGTGCTCACCTATATTTTTGTGGGGTTCATGATTTATTTAACCTCTAAATTCTTGTATAACTTGAAGGTGCAATAAATGTTGAAACATTTGGAATCATTAACCAAGTATAATAAAGGCTGAATTAAATGAAACAAAAGATGAATATACTGAAATATACTATTATTCAGCTAAATGTATTAATGCATTTGGAGTTCTCTCTCAGGCCTATCAGCACTGGGGGCTTACCCACAAAACAGTGGACTGGCATAAGTCCTGAGACCCCCAAGACCTGAAACCATCTGCCAGAGGACACATTTCTGCTCACCAGTGGGCCAGCAGCCACTGAACAAGGCAGGGCCTGGCAGCCAACTGGGCCCAGCCTTGCCTACCAGCACACTCACAATAGTTGGCCCTGCCACAGCAAGAGGGCTCACACACTCTGCAAATATGCCATTCCCTAGAGCATACAGCTCTGGTGACCAGAGGAAAGTGTGCTGCTGGGCACCATATAATGTCTCCCACATAAAACTACTTCTTCAATATGAGGAATAGTAAATTACCTGCCTAAAACACAGAGAAATAAACAAAGAATTAGGCAAAATGAGGAAATAGAGGAATATGTTCCAAGTGAAGAAGTAAACCAAGGGGAGATAAGCAATATACTCAATAAAGAGTTCAAAGTAATGATTATAAAGATGCTCAATGAACATGGGAGATGCATGGGTGAACACAGTGAGAAGTTTAACAAAGAGTTAAAAAATATAAGAAGGGCCATAACGGAACTGAAGAATACAATAAGTGAAATAAAAAACACACTATAAAGAATCAACAGATTAGATGACACAAAGGAACAGATCAGTGAACACTCAAGTTAAACAGGAAAGACAAAACAACACTTTTTTAAAAGGAGGATGGTCTAAGAGATCTCTGAGACAACATCATGCATAATAACATTTGCATTATAGGGGTCCCAGAAGGAGAAGAGATAAAGGAGTAGAGAATTTTTTGAAGATATAATGGCTGAAAAGTTTCTTAAACTGGGAAAGGAAAGAGAAATCCGTGTATAGGAAACATAGAGAGTCCCAAAAAACCTCAGACCTAAGAGATCTAAAACAAGAAATGTTATAATTAAAATGGCAAAAATTAAAGATAAAGAGAGAGCCTTAAAAGCAGCAAGACAAAAGCAGCTAGTTACATACAAGAAAACTGCCATAATAATATAATATGATTTTCAGGAGAAAATCTGTAGATCAGAAGAGAGTGGCATGATATATTAAAAGTGATAATATGGAAAAACCTATAACCAAGAATACTCTACCTGGCAAGATTATCATTCACATTTGAAGGAGAGATAAAGAGTTTTACCAATGAACAAAAGCTAAAAGAATTTAGCACCACTAAATCAACTTTACCAGAAAAGTTAAAGGGACTTCTCTAAGCATAAAAGACAGCAACTAGAAATATGAAATTATGGAAGAAAAAATTCTTATAGGTAAAGGCAAATATACAGTAAAGGTAGTAGATCAACCATTATTAAATCTAGTAGAAAGTTTAAAAGACAAAAATAGTAAAACCATGTATATACACAGAAAGTAGTTAAGGAATATACAAAACCAAATGATGTAAAATATGATGTCAAAAACATTAAATGTGAGAAGGAATAAAAATTCAGTGTTGTTAGAATGCATTCAAATGTAAGAGATCATCAAATTAAAATAATCATATATGTATATATACATATATATGTAGCTATATATGAACCTCATGGTAGCAACAAACCAATAACTTATAATACATACATGCACACAAAAAGAGAAAGAATCCAAATGCAACACTAGAGTCATCAATTCACAAGGAAAGGAGGAAAAGAACAAAAAGAACTACAAAAACAACCAGAAAGCAGTTAACAAAATGGAAATATGTACATACCCATCAATAATTACTTAAATGTAAATGGATATAGTGCTCCAATCAAAAGAGATAGAGTGGATGTTGAACACTCCTTGCATCCCTGGGATAAATCCAACTTGATCAATGTATATTTGCTTGTATTTTTTTGAGTATTTTTGCATCTATGTTCATCAGTGATACTGGTCTTCAATTTTCTTTGTGACATCTTTGTCTGGTTTTGGTATTAAGGTAATGGTGACCTCATAGAATGAGTTCATAACTATTCCTTCCTGTGCAAATTTTTGGAATAGTTTCAGAAGGATAGATTTTAAGTCTTCTTTAAATGTTTGGTAGAATTCACCTGTGAAGCCATCTGGTTCTGAAATTTTGTTTTTTGGGAGTTTTTATACTACTGATTCAAATTCATTACTGATAATTGGTATGTTCATATTTTCTATTTCTTCCTGGTTCAGTCTTGGGAAAAGAATTTGTCCATTTCTTCTAGGCTGTCCATTTTATTGGCATATAGTTGCTCATAGTATTCTCTTATGATTCTTTGTATTTCTGTGGCATCAGTTGCAACTTCTCCCTTTTCATTTCTGATTTTATTGATTTGGGTCCTCTCCTATTTTTCTTGATGAGTCTGCCTAAGGATTTATCAATTTGGTTTACCTTTTCAAAGAATGAGCTTTAGTTTCATTGATGTTTTCTATTGTTTTTTAGTCTCCATTTCATTTATTTCTGCTCTGATTTATATGGTTTCTTTCCCTATACTAACTCTGGGTTTTCTTTGTCCTTTTTTTTCTAGTAGCTTTAGGTGTAAGGTTAAGTTGTTTATTTGAGGTTTTTCTTGTTTCCTGGAGTAAGCTTGTATTGCTATAAACTTCACTCTTAGAACTGCTTTTTCTGTGTCCCACAGATTTTGGATCATTGTGTTTTCATTTTCATTTGTCTCTAGGTATTCTTTTATTTCCTCTTTGATTTCTTCAGTGATCCACTGGTTGTTTAGTAGCATATTGTCTAGCCTCCACATGTTTGTGTTTTTTGCAGTTGTTTTCTTGTAGTTGATTTCTAGTCTCATGGTGCTGTGGTGGGAAAAGTTACTTGATATGATTTCAATTTTCTTAAATTTACTAGGACTTGTTTTGTGGTCTCACATGTGATCTATCCTGGAGAATGTTCCATGTGAACTTAAAAAGAATGTATATTCTGCTGCTTTTGGATGGAATGCTCTATAAGTATCATTTAAGTCCATTTGGTCTATTGTGTTATTTAAGGCCTGTATGTCTGTATTCATTCTCTGTTTGGATGATCTGTCCATTGGTGTAAGTGGGGTGTTAAAGTTCCCCACTATTATTGTGTTTTTATTATTGTGTTTTTATTATTATATTGTGTTTATTATTGTGTGTTTTTATTATGGTGATTTCTCCTTTTATGTCTGTTAATATTTGCCGCACATATTGAGGTGCTAATTGTTGAATGCACATATGTTTACAAGAATAAAAACACATGGTCATCTCAACAGATGCAGAAAAAACTTTAGATAAAATTCAACATCCATTTATGATAAATGCTCTCCAGAAAGTGGACATAGAGGGAACATAACTCAACATAATAAAGGCCATATATGACAAACCCACAGCTAACATCATACTCAATAATGAAAAGCTGAAAGCATTTCCTCTGAGATCAGGGAAAGGACAAGGATGCTCACTTACA
This sequence comes from Balaenoptera musculus, assembly GCF_009873245.2. NCBI lineage: Eukaryota > Metazoa > Chordata > Mammalia > Artiodactyla > Balaenopteridae > Balaenoptera > Balaenoptera musculus. Next base: position 28,321,125 of record NC_045792.1, read on the forward strand.
TGACTTTTATTCAATATAGTTTTGGAAGTCCTAGCCACAGCAATCAGAGAAGAAAAAGAAATAAAAGGAATCCAGTTTGGAATGGAAGAAGTAAAATTGTCATTGTTTGCAGATGGCACAGTAGTGTATATAGAAAATCCTAAAGGTGCCACCAGGAAACTGCTAACACTCATCAGTGAATATGGTAAAGTTATAGGAAATAAAATTAATATGGAGAAATCTGTTGCATTTCAATACATTAACAGCAAAATGTCAGAAAGAGAAATTAAGGAAACAATCCCATTTACCATCACATCAAAAATAATAAAATACTTAGGAATAAACCTACCTAAGGAGGCAAAAAACTGTACTCCAAAAACTATAAGATGCTGATGAAAGAAATTGAAGGCGACACAAACAGATGGAAAGATATACTGTGTTCTTGGTTTGGAAAAATCAGTATTGTTAAAATGACCATACTACCTAAGGTAATCTACAGATTCAATGCAATCCCTATCAGAATATCAATGGCATTTTTTACAGAACTAGAACAAATTATTCTAAAACACATAGGTCAATGACACAAAAAAGAGAGTCCAGAAACTTACTTACCCATATGCAGTCAATTAATGTATGAAAAATGAGACAAAAGTATACAATGAGTAAAAAACAGCCTATTCAATAAATGGTATTGAGAAAATTAGACAGCCACATGAAAAGAATCAAACTGGACTACTTTCTCACCCTATATACAAAAATAAAGTCAAAATGGATTTAAGGCTTAAGTGTAACAGCTAAAAACATAAAAATCCTATAAGAAAACATAAGCAGCACATTCTAGACATAGGTCTTAGCACTATGTTTACATCTCCTCCAGCAAGGAAAACAAAAGCAAAAATAAACAAATAAGACTACATGAAACTAAGATATCTTTGCAGAGTGAAGGAAACTTTCAACAAACAAAAAGGACCCTCCTGTATGGGATAAAATATTTGTGAATGATATAACCAGTAAGGATTAATATCCAAATTATACAGAGAACACATACAACTTAATTATGCAAAGAACTCAAACAATCCAATTAAAAATTGAGGAGAGGTCCCAAGTAGACATTTGTCCAAAGGCACACAGATGGTCAACACACACATGAAAAGATGCTCAACATCACTAATCATTAGGGAAATACAAATCAAAACCACAATAAGATATCGCCTCACATGTGACAGGATGTCTATTATCAAAAGCACAGCAAATAAGAGATGTTGGAGAGAATGTGGAAGAAGGGAATCCTCATGCACTGTTGGTGACATTCTAAATTGGTAAAGCCACTATGGAAAACTCTATGGAGGTTCTTCAAAAAACTGAAAATAGAACTGCCATATAGTTCAGCAATTTTACTTCTGGTTATTTTCTTGAAGCAAATGAAAACACTAATTTGAAAAGACATATACACATCAATATTCCTTGCATCATTTTAATATATAGTGGGCATGATGTGGAAGCTACCTAAGTGGCCATAAATAAATGAATAGATAAAAATGATGTGATACCATATGCTAACACATATATATGGAATCTAAAAAAAAAAGTTTCTGAAAAACCTAGGGACAGGACAGGAATAAAGATGTGGATGTAGAGAATGGACTTGAGGACACAGGGAGGGGAAGGGTAAGCTGGGACAAAGTGAGAGAGTGGCATGGACACATATTCACTACCAAACGTAAAATAGATAGCTAGTGGGAAGCAGCTGCATAGCACAGGGAGATCAGCTCAGTGATTTGTGACCACCTAGAGTGGTGGGATAGGGAGCGTAGAAAGGAGAGGCAAGAGGGAGGAGATATGGGGATATATGTATATGTATAGCTGATTCACTTTGTTATAAAACAGCAACTAACACACCATTGTAAAAAATTATACTCCAATAAAGATGTTAAAAAATAAAAAAAATAAAAAAAAAAATAGCAATAGCAAAAAAAAAAGATGTGGTATAGAACTAGTCCAGAAGGTGGTGGAGGAGTAAGACGTGGAGATCACCTTCCTCACCACAAATACATGAAAAATACACCTACATGTGGAACAACTCCTACAGAACACCTACTGAACGCTGGCAGAAGACCTCAGATTTCCCAAAAGGCAAGAAAATCCCCATGTACCTGGGTAGGGCAAAAGAACAAAGAAAAAACAAAAGAATAGGGACGGGACCCACATCTCTGGGAGGGAGCTGTGAAGGAGGAAAGTTTCCACACACTTGGAAGTCCCCTCATTGGCAGATACAGGGGGTGGGAGGGGAGGAAGCTTTGGAGCAACAGAGGAGAGTGCAGGAACAGGGGTGCAGAGGGCAAAGCAGAGAGATTCCTGTACAGAGGATCAGTGCCTACCAGCACTCACCAGCCTGAGAGACTTGTCTACTCACCTGCTGGGGTGGGTTGGGGCTGGGAGCTGAGGCTCGGGCTTTGGAAGTCAGATCCCATGGAGAGGACTGGGGTTGGCTGCGTGAACACAGCCTGAAGGGGGCTAGTGCACCACAGCTAGCCAGGAGGGAGTCTGGAAAAAAGTCTGGATGTGGCTAAGAGACAAAAGAGTATTATTTTAGGGTGCACGAGGAGAGAGGATTCCTTCCCTGTCTGCCCACAGAAGGCAGAGCACCACCTAAACGAGCTCTAGAAATGAGTGCAAGCTGCAGCTATCAGCTTGGACCCCAGAGATGGCATGAAACACTAAGACTTCTGTGTGCGAGCACAGGTCACTATCCACAGCCCCGCCCCCAGAGAGCCTGTGCAGCCCACCATTGATAGGGTCCTGGATGACAGGGACAACTTCCCCAGGAGAACACACAACATGCTTCAGGCTTTTGCAATGTCATGCCGGCCTCTGCCACTGCAGGCTTGCCCCACATTCCAATTATAACTACTGTACCCCTCCCTGCCCCTGGCATGAGTGAGCCAGAGCCCCCATTCAGCCGCTGCTTTAACCCTGTCCTGTCTGGGTGGGAACAGAAGGCTGAGGGCAACAAATACACAGAGCTGGGGCCAAAACCAAAGCTGAACCCCAGGAGCTGTGTGAACAAAGAAGACAAAGGGAAATTTTTCCATGCAGCCTCAGGAGCAGTGGATTAAATCCCCACAATCAACTTGAGGTAAACTACATCTGTGGAATACCTGAATAGACAATAAATCAACCCAAAATTGAGGCAGTGGATTTTAGGAGCAACTGTAGACTAGGGGTTTGCTGTCTGCGACTGAATTGTTTCTGATTTTTATGTTTAACTTAGTATAGTTTATACCACTTGTTATCATTGGTGGATTTGTTTATTGGTTTGGTTGCTCTCTTCTTCTTTTTTTAATTACTTTTTAATTTTTTTATTTTAATAATTTTGAATGAGTAATTTTAATTATTTAATTTATTTATTTATGTATTTATTTACTTTATTTTTTTTCTTTCTTTTTTCTCCCTTTTCTTTTAAGCTTTGTGGCTGACAGGTTCTTGGTGCTCCGGCCTGGTGTCAGGCATGAGCCTCTGAGGTGGGAGAGCCAAATTTAGGATATTGGACCACCAGAGACCTCCCAACCCCAAGTAATATCAATCAGCAAGAGCTCTCCCAGTGATCTCTGTCTCAAAGTTCACAGACACCCCAAAACACACCACCGGCCACAGGCCTGCCCACCAGAAAGACAAGATCCAGGCCCACTCACAAGAACACAGGTACCAGTCCCTTCCACCACTCCCTCAAAGCCTACACAAGCCACTGAACCAACCTTACCTACTGGGGGCATAAACCAAAAACAACGGGAACTACGAACCTGCAACCTGTGAAAACGAGACCCCCAACACACTAAGTTAAAGAAAATGGGAAGACAGAGAAATATGCAGCAGATGAAGGAGCAAGGTATAAACCCACCAGACCAAAGAAATGAAGAGAAAATAGGCCGTATACCTGAAAAAGAATTCAGAGTAATGATAGTAAAGATGAACCAAAATATTGGAAATAGAATGGAGAAAATACAAGAAATGTTTAACAAGGACCTAGAAGAACTAAAGAGCAAACAAACAATGATGAACAACACAATAAATGAAATTAAAAATCTCTAGAAGGGGTCAATAGCAGAATAACTGAGGCAGAAGAATGGATAAGTGGGAGGGGAGAATCCCAGGTCCTGTGTGGAGTCAAAGGGCTCCAGGAACTGGAAGGTGAAGTCCCAGGACTGAGGACCGTGTCCTCAGGTCACAGAGCACAAGACCCAGGCAGTGTCAGGAGTCAAGGTGAGCAGGGGACAAGCCATTGAGGAGGAAGGCCCCTGTGAGGCCTGAGAACACACATCAAGACGAGACCTCCATGTGGCTGACAGTGTCTTGGTGCTCTGGCCAGCTGTCAGGCCTGAGCCACTGAGGTGGGAAAGCTGAATTCAGGACAATGGACCACCAGATGCCTCCTGGCCCCATGTAATATCAATCAGTGAGAGCTCTTCCAGAGATCTCTGTCTCAACACTAAGACCCAGCTACACTCAAAGACCAGCAAGCTCCAGTGCAGGACACCCCATGCCAAACAACTAGCAAGACAGGAAAACAAGCCCACCCATTAAGAGACAGGCTGCCTAAAATCACAATAAGGTCACAGACACCCCAAAGTGCACCACCAGACACAGTCTTGCCCACTAGAAAGACAAGATCCACCAGAACACAGGCACCAGTACCCTCCACCAGGAAGCCTACACAAGCCACTGAACAAAACTTACCCACTGGAGGCAGATACCAAAAACAATGGGAACTACGAACCTGCAGCATATGAAAGGGAGAAACCAAACACAGTAAATTAAGCAAAATGAGAAGACAGAGAAATATGCAGCAAATGAAGGAACAAAGTAAAAACCCACCAGACAAAAAAATGAAGAGGAAATAGGCAATCCACCTGAAAAAGAATTCAGAATAATGATAGTAAAGATGATCCAAAATCTTGGAAATAGCATGGAGAAAATACAAGAAACGTTTAATAAGGACTTAGAAGAACTAAAGAGCAAACAATGATGAATAACACAATAAATGAACTTAAAAATTTGCTAGAAGGAATCAATAGCAGAATAACTAAGGCAGAAGAACACATAAGTGACCTGGAAGATAAAACTACCACAGAGAAGAATAAAGAAAAATGAATGAAAAGAATTGAGGACAGTCTCAGAGACCTGTGGGACAACATTAAATGCACCAACATTTGAATTATACGGGTCCCAGAAGAAGAAGAGAAAAAGAAAGGGATGGAGAAAATATTTGAAGAGATTATAGTTGAAAACTTTCCTAAAATGGGAAAGGAAATAGTCCATCAACTCCAGGAAGTGCAGAAAGTCCCATACAGGATAAATCAAGGAGAAACACAAGACACATATTAATCAAACTATCAAAAATTAAATACAAAGAAGAAATATTAAAAGCATAAGGGAAAAGCAACAAATATCATACAAGGGAATCCCTATAAGGTTAACAGCTGATCTTTCAGCAGAAACTCTGCAAGCCAGAAGGAAGTGGCAGGACATATTTAAAGTGATGAAAGGGAAAAAACTACAACCAATGTTACTCTACCCAGCAAGGATCTCATTCAGACTCAATGGAGAAATTAAAACCTTTACAAACAAACAAAAGTTAAGAGAATACAGCACCACCAAACCAGCTTTCCAACAAATGCTAAAGGTACTTCTCTAAGCAGGAAACACAAGAGAAGGAAAAGACCTACAATTACAAACCCAAAACTATTAAGAAAATGGTAATAGGAACATACATTTCAATAACTACCTTAAATGTAAATGGATTAAATGCTCCAACCAAAAGACATATATTGGCTGAATGGACACAAAAACAAGACCCATATATATGCTGCCTACAAGAGACCCACTTCAGACCTAAAGACACATACAGACTGAAAGTGAGGGGATGGAAAATGATATTCCATTCAAATGGAAATCAAAAGAAAACTGGAGTAGCAATTCTCATATCAGACAAAATAGACTTTAAAATAAAGACTATTACAAGAGACAAAGAAGGACACTAGATAATGATCAAGGGATCAATCCAAGAAGAAAATATAACAATAGTAAATATTTATGCACCCAACATAGGAGCACCTCAACACATATGGCCGAGGTTAACAGCCATAAAAGGGGGAAATCGACAGTAACACAATAACAGTACAGGACTTTAACAGTCCACTTTCACCAACAGACAGATCATCCAAAAGAAAATAAATAAGGAAACACAAGTTTTAAATGACACATCAAACAAGATGAACTTAATTGATATTTATAGGACATTCGTTCCAAAAACAACAGAATACACTTTCTTCTCAAGTGCTCATGGAACATTCTCCAGGATAGATCATATCTTGGGTCACAAATCAAGCCTTGGTAAATTTAAGAAAATTGAAACCATATCAAGTATTTTTTCCAACCACAATGCTATGAGACTAGATATCAATCACAGGAAAAAATGTGTAAAAAATACAAACACATGGAGGCTAAACAATACACTACTAAAAAACCAAAAGATCACTTGGAAGAAATCAAAGAGGAAATCAAAAATACCTAGGAACAAATGACAATGAGAACACGACAACCCAAAACCTATGGAATGCAGCAAAAGCCGTTCTAAGAGGGAAGTTTATACCAACACAATCCGACCTCAAGAAACAAGAAAAATCTCAAATAAACAACCTAACCTTACACCTAAAGCAATTAGAGAAAGAGGGACCAAAAAAACCCCAAAGTTAGCAGAAGGAAAGAAATCAGAAAAATCAGATCAGAAATAAATAAAAAAGAAATGAGGAAACAATAGCAAAGATCAATAAAACTAAAAGCTGGTTCTTTAAGAAGATAAACAAAATTGACAAACCATTAGCCAGATTCATCAAGGAGAAAAGGGAGAAGACTCAAATCAACAGAATTAGAAATGAAAAAAAGAGAAGTAACAACTAACACTGCAGAAATACAAAGGATCATGAGGGATTGCTACAAGCCACTATATGCCAATAAATGGGCAACCTGGAAGAAATGGACAAATTCTTAGAAAAGCACAACCTTCCAAGACTGAACCAGGAAGAAACAGAAAATACGAACAGATGAATCACAAGTACTGAAATTGAAACTGTGATTAAAACTCTTCCAACACACAAAAGCCCAGGACCAGATGGCTTCACAGGCAAATTCTATCAAACATTTAGAGAAGAGCTAACACCTATACTTCTCGAACTCTTCCAAAATATAGCAGAGGGAGGAACACACCTGAACACATTCTACGAGGTCACCATCACCCTGATACCAAAACCAGACAAAGATGTCACAAAAAAAAGAAAACTACAGACAAATATCACTGGTGAACATAGATGCAAAAATCTTCAACAAAATACTTACAAACAGAATCCAACAGCACATGAAAAGGATCATACACCATGATCAAGTGAGGTTTATCCCAGTAATGCAAAGATTCCTCAATATACAAAAATCAATCAAAGTGATACTCCATATTAACAAACTGAAGGATAAAAACAATATGATAATCTCAATAGATGCAGAAAAAGCTTTCAAAAAAATTCAACACCTATTTATGATAAGAACCCTCCAGAAAGCAAGCATAGAAGTAACTTACCTCAACAGAATAAAGGCCATATATGACAAACCCACTGCCAACAGTGTTCTCAAAGGTGAAAAAGTGAAAGCATTTCCTCTAAGATCAGGAACAAGCCAAGGTTTCCCACCCTCACTGCTATTATTCAACATAGTTGTGGAAGTTTTATCCAAAGCAATCAGAGAAGAAAAAGTAATAAAAGGAATCCAAATCAGAAAAGAAGAAGTAAAACTGTCACTCTTTGCAGATGACATGATACTATACACAGAGAATTCTAAAGATGCAACCAGAAAACTACTAAAGCTAATCAATGAATTTAGTAAAGTATCAGGATACAAGATTAATGCACAGAAATCTCTTGCATTCCTATACTCTAATGATGAAAAATCTGAAAGACAAATTAAGGAAAGACTCCCATTTACCATTGTAACAGAAAGAAAAAGATACCTAGGAATAAACCTACCTAAGGAGACAAAAGACCTGTATAGAGAAAACTTTAAGACACTGATGAAAGAATTTAAAGATGATTCAAACAGATGGAGAGATATACCATGTCCTTGGACTGGAAGAACCAACATTGTGAAAATGACTCTACTACCTAAAACAATCTACAGATCCAATGCAATCTCTATCAAATTACCAATGGCATTTTTCACAGAACTAGAACAAAAAATTTCACAATTTCTATGGAAACACAAAGACCCTGAATAGCAAAAGAAATCTTGAGAAAGAAAAACGGAGCTGGCGGAATCAGGCTCCCTGACTTCAGACTGTACTACAAAGCTACAGTAATCAAGACAGTATGGTACTGGCACAAAAACAGAAATATAGATCAGTGGAACAGGATAGACAGCCCAGAGATAAACCCACGTGCGTATGTTTACCTTATCTTTATAAAGGAGGCAAGCATATACAATGGAGCAAAGACAGCCTCTTCAATAAGTGGCCCTGGGAAAACTGGACAGCTATATCTAAAATAATGAAATTAGAACACTTCCTAACACCATACACAAAAATAAAGTCAAAAATGGATTAAAGACCTAAATGTAAGGCCAGACACTATAAAACTCTTAGAGGAAAACATAGGAAGATCACTGTATGACATAAATCACAGCAAGATCATTTTGACCCACCTCATAGAGAAATGGAAATAAAAACAAAAATAAACAATGGGACCTAAGGTAACTTAAAAGCTTTTGAACAGCAAAGTAATCCATAAACAAGACCAAAAGACAACCCTCAGAATGAGAGATAATATTTGCAAATGAAGCAACTGACAAAGGGTTAATCTCCAAAATATACAAGCAGCTCATATAGATCAATATCAAAAAAAACAAACAACCCAATCCAAAAATGGGCAGAAGGCCTAAATAGACATTTCTCCAAAGAAGATATACAGGTTGCCCACAAACATGAAAGGATGCTCAACATCAATAATCATTAGAGAAATGTAAATCAAAACTACAATGATGTATCACCTCACACCGGCCAGAGTGGCCATTATCAAAAAATCTACAAACAATAAATGCTGGAGGGGTTGTGGAGAAAAGGGAACCCTCTTGCACTGTTGGTGGGATTGTAAATAGATACAGCCACTATGGAGAACAGTATGGAGGTTCCTTAAAAAACTAAAAATAGAACTACCATATGACCCAGCAATCCCACTCTTGGGCATATACCCTTAGAAAACTGTAATTCAAAAGAGTCATGTACCACAATGTTCATTGCAGCACTATTTACAATAGCCAGGACATTGTCCATCAACAGATGAATGGATAAAGAAGATGTGGCACATATATACAATGGAATATTACTCAGCCATAAAAAGGAACAAAACTGAGTTATTTGTACTGAGGTGGATGGACCTAGAGTCTGCCATACTGTGTGAAGTAAGTAAGAAAGAGAAAAACAAATACTGTATGCTAACACATGTATGTGGAATATAAAAAAAAATGGTTTTGATGAACCTATGGATAGGACAGCTATAAAGATGCAGATGTAGAGACTGGACCTGAGGACACAGGGAGGGGGAAGGGTAAGCTCGGATGAAGTGAAAGAGTAATATTGACATATATACACTACTAAATGTAAAATAGATAGCTAGTGGGATGCAGCCACATAGCACAGGGAGATCATCTCAGTGCTTTATGACCACCTAGAGGGGTGGGTAAGGGAGGGTAGGAGGGAGACGCAAGAGGGTGAGGATATGGGGACGTATGTATGCACATGGCTGATTCACTTTGTTATCCAGCAGAAACTAACACAGCACTGTAAAGCAAATATACTCCAATAAAGAATTTAAAAAAAAAAGATGTAGTATATATACACGTGGAATATTATTCAGCCATAGAAAAGAAATCTTGCCATTTACAGAAACATGTATAGGCCTTTCGGCTATTATGTGAAGTGAAATAATTCAAAGAAAGGGAAATAACACATGATCTCACTCATATGAGGAATCTTAAGAAAAATTCAAACAAACAAAATGAAAACAGATTCATAGACACAGAGAATAAATGGGTGGTTGCCAGAAGGGAGGGTGGGGGGATTGGAAAAATTATTGAAGGGTTTTATTTCAAAGGAACAAACCTCCAGTTATATAATAAATCCGTATTGAGAATGTAATATAGAACGCAGGGAATATGGTCAATAATATTGTAATAATTCTGTATGTGTAGAGATGGTTGCTAATCCTATCATGGTGATCATTTCATGATGTATACAGATGTCAAATCATTATGTAGTACACCTGAAACTAACACATTGTACATCAGCTATATTTCAATTAAAAAATAAATGTATTAATGCAACTTTCACTTAGTAGAAACTGGTTAGCTGTTCATCAAAACTGCTTCCTCTTATTTTGGCACATGTAGCTAGATTACATTATCACCCTCCCTTGCAATGTAAAAGGGGTCATGTGACTAAATTTTAACCAACAAAATGCAAGCAGAACTGATATGTATCACCTGTTGGTCTCGGCTATGAAAGCCTTTCATGTGTGCTTCTTCACGTTCTTTCCCTTTTGGCTGACTGAGATGGAGAAAACTGCAACAATCTTGGAAGTCACATGTTAAAGTTGGCAGAGGGACTTCCCTGGTGGTCCAGTGGTTAAGATTCCCTGCTTCCACTGCAGGGGGCATGGGTTAGATCCCTGGTCAGGGAACTAAGGTCCTGATGCTGCGTGGCACGGCCAAAAAAATTTTTAAAATAGTTGACAGAGTTGCAAGATCGAAAGAGCTTGGTCTTCTGCATTAATGTGTGGAGGAGAGCCACTGCCAGTTAAGATCTCCCACTTTGGATTTTTTGTGGGTGAGAAGTAAATGCCTATTTTGATAACCCACTGAATTTGTGTACTTCATCTGTCACTGCACTAGCATTTCTCTAAAATGTACATGAACTAGCCTACTTCCTTTGATTGTGATATTGGATGGGAAAAGGTGATAATACAGGAGGAAATCAGGGGTACAACCCTACCAGAAGAAATCCAGGTGCCTTCCTGCATTATAGTCTTACAGAATACAGATGCTTCAGCATAAATATTAAGCTCAGAAGACTGAGATAATTAGTGTTCACAAAAGGGAGACAGGAAAGCTGTGAAATGCACCTGACACTGAATAGTAGGAGGAAGACTCATTGCAGCTGTCATTGAACTGATTATCTGAAGGCAAAGCAATGCTATTTTCTGCAAACAATATATAATACTTAGGGAACAGCAATTAGAATCATGAATCCTTACATAAGTGAATGGGGTCTGATGGTGTTTACTCAATTTTAAATTGCTGGGATAGTGATAGAAAAATAAGCCCTGCAAAGCACTTTGGAAATTTTACTTTCAGAACATTAATGACAGACTTAACATAAGAAGCTGAATAAAGCAAAAGAGAACTGAGGAAGAAAATCTCACAGCTTGTATTTATGAGGGTTCTCCCTTAAGGTCTCCCCCTTCATCTGTTTCCATAGTAACTCCATGTTTCCACAAGTTTTACAAATGGCATTCATTTAATGTCAAAACACTTAATGAAAAATTTTACTATGTATAGTAAGTGAACTACCTAATACAGCATTTTATACTCAAATTTTCTTATGCATTTTGACACCACCTAAGTACTAATACATAGCAATAATCATAGAAAAATCATGGTTTATAATAGCTAACATGGAATGCTTCTTTTTACACAATTACCATGCAGCCCAATATCAGTAATACATTTTACTAACTAGGCCTGGACAACTCTGTGGCAAATGTTATGGCATCACAGCACTAAATTTGTTTTGTAACCTCACTCAGTTTTTAATTTTCATTTCTTTCTCTTTTTTCTTTTCTTGTCACCTAAACTGAACTTAGAAAACTTAGTGGAAATTCTCTCTGAGGACCAGGCAACTGGGCATTTTATAATAAGCCTTTAGTAGGTATAATTAATTTAAATCTCTTCAAAATATGAACAGCATTTAGTCAGACATGTAAACCTGCCAATAATACAGAGAAAACAGGTGGAAATATTGCACCTCGGGATTCTAAAAATAATCAGTCCCACCCATAAAAATATAAATCACTGTCTTGGATAATCAAGCATCAAGCAGTGTAATTAAGTATCTGGTTTTAACTCAAAATGTTACACCTCAGACTCTAGATATCACTAATATATATGGAGTCCACTTTTAGAATAACATTGGATTGGAAATGTGGGGGGGATAAACTTAAGGAGAAAATCCAGTCTGACAAGTTAAAGGATGCCCAATGGAGCTACTTTTTATCTCTAGAATATCTTCTAATTCAGCATCACAGTAATTTATAAGAGGTGTTCAGAGGGGTAGGCAGTCAAGGGAAAGAGGAAGAATAGCTGTATTGAGTAGGAAAGAATGATCTTAAAGATCACAGTGGATTTCTTCTTCTGTAATTTGAAGGGACTTAAGATACAATAACTCAAGATATACTACTTTCAATTCATTTCACTCTAACAATCATTTACTGAGAACTGACTCTAAGGCAGCTATCGTTGTCCCTGCTATGTGAAAGGAATAAGACAAAGACAAGTAAGGCAATAGGATGTTCTCTGAAAAAGCTAATGAGTTATTGGGGTTGTACACTGTTGATACAGATATGGCATATAAGAATAAGTAAATATAGTGTTTGACAAAATAAGTTTATATTCTAGAGGATTTAGAGGAAAAAGAGTCACAATCTCTTAAGAGGATCAAGAAAAGTTTCAATAAAGGAAATGACTGTAAAGTGGCCCTAAAATACTAGAGGAATTATGACAGCCATCGCTACATGGAGGAGATATTCCATGTAGAGGGATTAGCATTAACAAAGCTTTTAATTATTGTTTCTATAGGAACTGATCCAATGTACATGGGGCATTCATCTTTGCACATTGGGACTTTGCCATGCTGTCCATATCTGAGGTAGATACTGAGTTGACCTACACCAATCACATTCTTTCTTCTCATATTATAGTATTTTTAAGTGAGATGGACAGATACTGGGAGCTGCTGGTAACCAAGTCAAGGTTAGTAGTCTAGGGGGTGACAAGGACACTCTCCTTGACCCAACTCTAGTCAGGCTCCTCTAAACCCTCAAGGTCCCAACCTTGGGCTCTGTCCTGGCCAGTTTAGTTCAGTTTTAGTAAGAATTCTGCTGAATCTCTTTAGCAGAAATTACCCAACCTTGATATCTAATTAAATTCCTTTTCTACCTCCCTGAGTAGCTTATCACCCTGGCCTGCCTTCAGCAAGAATTCTGTTGAATCGGTCTAACAAGAATTCCCTTAGCCATGATGTTCCTCCTAATAGTTTCTATCCACTGACCTCCACCTTGCTCCTTGGCTATAAATCTCCACTTGTCCTTATATTCAGAGTTGAGCCTGATCTCTCTCCCTTACTGCAAAAACACACTGCAGTCGTCCCCCTGAATAAAACCTGCCTTACCATATTTTACGAGGGTCATGATTAATTTTTTTAACATGAGTAGTTTATCATTAACTAGAGAAGTATTGTGAATTTCTGGTACTGAATCTGAAGAGCTGAACTGGTTCCCAAACTTTATGAGATTTGTTTTCTTTGTATTCGTTTTTCTTTTATGCTGTGTTATTGTTACACTTCCTTAGATACCTGAGATAGTCCTTTTGTGCTTAAATTAGTTCCTATTTGTATCTAAAATAGAAAACAGATTTTAACTAATCCTTGGCAATATTCAAACAGTTTTGTTTTAAAAGATCACAAGATACATTTTTGTGGCTCAAATGTATGTTGGAGACATTTTGACAAAGACTTTTATTACAACATCAAAGAGTTGATGCTTCCTTCAGCAAGACATGAAAAAGCCATTGAAGACTTTCAAGTAGGATAATGGTATGCCTGGAACTAAACTTTAGGGAAGATAATTTGCAGTGTGGTTTAGTCAAATAGAAAACTACAAGTTAGAAGACTGTCTATGAGTCTATGTCAATGGTTCAGGTAGCTAGGGTTTACAGGGAAGTTACACGTATTTCAGCAGAATTTGCAGAACAGAACACTAGGGAACACTTCACATCATATTCTATGTGAATGGTACCCTTAAAATTGTGCAATACACAACTTCCTCAACTATGTGTGACAGCTCATAGAATATGAAATAGAGTGGTAGTGATGATGTTTAAAGGAGAGAAAAGGTATGAAAGATTTTACCAAGATAAGATTTGAAGGTGTTGGAAACATTTAGAAATAGTTAATGAAGTACTGGGAAGGGGCAAAGTTACATCCAAATTTTAAATCCGAGTAACTTGGAGAATGATGGCAACATTTGTACAAAAACAGAAGGCAGAAAGAAAAGTTCAGTCAGGAATTGGGAGTGCAAAATGAAATTTAGGACGATGTTGGTATTTATATAAATGAGTCTGAGATGACTGCGTGACATCCTAGTGGAGATAACCAACAGAAATTTTAGATTTGAAAGTAGTTGAAATGAAGATAATACTTGTAGCCACATAAATTGGTGAGATTACAATAAACAAGAGAAAAGTGGTAAAAGAGCAAAATTTTTAGATAATGCTTAAGTTCAGATCTTAAATAAACTATTTGGAAAAGGAAATAAAGAAAGGGAATAGATATAAGAACACAGAATTCAAAGGATGAGTTTCAATATGACAAACAGAGCAAAGAATGTCAAATTATATAGAAAGATCAGGAAGGGAGAAGATTCAATGACAGCATTTGAATTAAATGATTGAGAAGGTATTGCTTAGAGTTATCATCAAGATATTTGTGGTCAAAAGTAGGAAAAATAATATAGAAACGTGTAAAGATTGTTGATAAAAAGATACTGGTTTTTAGTTAAATGTTTGTAGAGAGGTAAGCAAATGTATGAGGGTAGAAAGATAATATAAGGAAATTAAAGATTCAAGAGTAGGAGAAATTGATGGAGCAAGGTGTCTCATAGGAGATGGAAAGGGGGAGATGATCAAAGCCAAGAAACAGAGATTGGATTTAGTTGACAAGAGAGCTGAATACCATCATGAAAGAAGTACGAGTGAAGAGAAATCATAAAAATACAGTGACATTGTATAAGAGAATGCATAAAAGTTGAGAAAGTGCACATAGAATTCAGATACCTCTTGATTTTCTCAATGAAATAAAAGAAGATAACTTCTGAAATTGAAGGGCTAATGGTAATAAGAGAGGACAAACTTGGAACACTAGCAGCGGCAAATTATTATTTTTTATTATCACAAAGAAAGCTGAGGGTGATTCATTGAAAACTTTCTCATTTGCTTCCAGGACTTCAGTACACAGAGATTTGGAAAATAAGGGTACATTTTAAATTATAATTCTTTCTCCTTTTGCTTCTGCTTCTAAAAATTATCCAGCTCTCTTTCTCAGCAAGGTATACCAGTTGTGTCTTTTATCCCATTTATTTCTCCAACTCTGAGATCCAGATTCAAAAATAAATTTTTTTTCATTGTGAAACTCTCCTTTATCATACAAGCAGAGATTTTGAATATTTGAAAACAATATTTATTTATCTTACTGCTTCCTAAAATAATAATGTCAGCAATAATAATAATTCCTAAAATGTACTGAGCACTTACTATCTTCTGGAAATTAGCCAAATCATTTTACTTCTAACCATCATATAAGCTTCATAAAATGCTATGAACTAGATGCTATGATTCCTCCCATTTTACATGTGGGTAGATTGCAGTGCAGAATGATCTGCGCAAGATTCCACAGAAATGAGTGGTGACACCAGGATGCAAACCTATAAATTATGAATCCAGAACTCATATTCTTAACCATTTTTTCTTCTTTCCTTCATCCTCAACTTCTTGAAAAAAAGTGTTCCACTTTCACTGCTTCCATTTACTTTCTACACAATACCTTAACCCACTGTTTCTCAAGGTAGGGTCCATAAACTGCTCTCAACAGAATCCCCTGGGGCACTTACTGAAAATGCAGATCCCTGGATCCCCTCTACACAGGGTGATTGAGGATCTAGCAACTTTAATATGTTTACCAAGTGACTCTTAGATGCCTTTAAGTTTGAGAACATCTCACTTCAACACTTGCAATTTGGTTTTGCTACCAATTCTAATCTTCTATAATATATGCTTGAACAAGTGAACCCTTTTTTAATTACTTCTGAAAAACATTCTTAGGTTCCCCCAAACTCCTTAATATTTCATTCAATTGCTCAAGCTTGGCCTCTGCCTCACTTCCCAGCATCATAATTTCTTGCTGCTGCTTCTCTCTGTGTTCTGTGTTTTAAAGTCTAAACACATCAAACTACTTGCCCCCCCCCACCCAGTATGTGCTTTTGCTTGTTTCACAAACTCTATTCAAACAGCTTCTTTTTCTTTCCTTACCTTTCTCTCATTCCTCAAGGTCCAGCTCAAATATTGTGTATATTCACAGTATATAGACATCCCACATCCTCCGTGAAATCAGTTTATCCTCCATGATACTAAAGCACTATTTTATGTCACTAACATAGTTGTACTCTATGAGAGTTAGTTGTATTTACATATAAATACTTAAAATAGACATATAACATACTCTAAGACAGTTAGTTGTCTTATTTTATAAGATTGTGAGCTGCTTGAGGACAGAAAAATGCACATCTCTAGTACAATCTAGTAGACAAGAGGAATTGGGGTAATGAGTGGGTAATAGGACAAATTCAGCATCACTTGAGACATGCCATTTGGATCCTGACCTCTCCTAAGGCAGAGATAGCTAGAGGAATGTTGTGATGGTCTGTGAAAAAGACAAGATTGGAAATCATCTGGTGACTCAAAGGGAACAGAGAATTTAGAACCCAAAATGCACCTTTATCACAAAGTCTCAAAACTGGTCTATTTAATGGAGGTCTGCATATTAATCTGAGCAAAACCCTTCACATCTAAAGAAGTAAAATGAAGACATTGAATGAAGGAATCTATCAATTGTCAAACATAAAATTACTTGACATTTTCCAACTTGGTATGAATATCTGTGTGACTTTTTCAGAACTATCCCAAAATGGGCATAGAAGGATGAAGCTATATGTGTCCAATGAACTGAAGAGAGATTTTTAAAGAAAAATTATGCAGTCATTTTCCATTATGGTCAGGCACTTTAGAATAATGAAAACTTTCACTAAACCAGAAATATATGAATTACAATCACAGTGTCTGTAGTAATTTCATTTTTGCTACTGATACAATTCTTGGGTTTGAGTTAGCATAAAACAAATCCTTAGAATGAATTAGGAAGCAGCAGTTTGGGATGTGTGTGTGTGTGTGTGTGTGTGTGTGCATAGAAAACTTACTAATACAGTTAACCATGATGTCTTTTCCCCTTCAAATACTGTGGGGAGAGAATATAATATATTGATCTCGTCAAGAAAATCAACGAATTCTTATAAGAGGATAGGCCATGTTAAATACCCAGGCCATGGATTTGGGTTAATTGCATCTTTGTAATTATCTACAGTTCTTTATTTAAATTTATTTATTTTTAGCTTTTAACATCTTTATCAGAGTATAATCGCCTTACAATGTTCTGTTTGCCTCTGCTGTATAACAAAGTGAATCAGCTATACATATACATTTATCTCCATATCTCCTCCCTCCTGGACTTCTCTCCCACCCTCCCTATCCCACCCCTCTAGGTGGTCACAAAGCACAGAGCTGATCTCCCTGTGCTATGCAGCTGCTTCCCACTAGCTATCTATTTTACATTTGGTAATGTATATATGTCAATGTTACATTTTCTCTTTATCCCAGTTTAGCCTTCCACCCACCCACTGCCCCATGTCCTCAGGTCCATTCTCTACCTCTGCATCTTTATTCCTGTCTATCCCTAGTTTCTTCAGAACCATTATTTTTTTAAGATTCCATATATATGTGTTAGCATACCGTATTTGTTTTCTCTTTCTGACTTACTTCACTCTGTATGACAGACTCTAGGTCCATCCACCTCAGTACAAATAACTCAGTTTTGTTCCTTTTTATGGCTGAGTAATATTCCATTGTATATATGTGCCACATCTTCTTTATCCATTCATCTGTTGATGGACACTTCGGTTGCCTCCATGTCCTGGCTATTGTAAATAGAGCTGCAATGAATATTGTGGTACATGACTCTTTTTGAATTATGGTTTTCTCAGGGTATATGTCCAGTAGTGGGATTGCTGGGTAATATGGTAGTTCTATTTTTAGTTTTTTAAGGAACTTCCATACTGTTCTCCATAGTGGCTGTATCAATTTACATTCCCACCAACAGTGCAAGAGGGTCCCCTTTTCTCCACACCCTCTCCAGCATTTATTGTTTGTAACTTTTTGATGATGGCCATTCAGATCGGTGTGAGGTGATTCCTCTTTGTGGTTTTTATTTGCATTTCTCTAATGATTAGTGATGTTGAGCATCCTTTCATGTGTTTGTTGGCAATCTGTATATCTTCTTTGGAGAAATGTCTGTTTAGGTCTTGTGTCCATTTTTGGATTGGTTATCGGTTTTTCTTTCTTTGTTTGTTTTTAATTTTTATTGAGCTGCATAAGCTGCTTGTATATTTTGGAGATTAATCCTTTGTCAGTTTCTTTGCTTGCAAATATTTTCTCCCATTCTAACGATTGTCTTTTCATCTGTTTATAGTCTCCTTTGCTGTGCAAAAGCTTTTAAGTTTCATTAGGTCCCATTTGTTTATTTTTGCTTTTATTTCCATTTCTCTAGAAGGTGGGTCAAAAAGGATCTTGCTGTGGTTTATGTCATAGAGATTTCTGCCTATGTTTTCCTCTAAGAGTTTTATAGTGTCTGGCTTTACATTTAGTACTTTAATCGATTTTGAGTTTATTTTTGTGTATGGTGTTAGGAACTGTTCTAATTTCATTCTTTTACATGTAGCTGTCCAGTTTTCCGAGCACCACTTATTGAAAAGGCTCTCTTTTCTCCATTGTACATTCTTGCCTCCTTCGTCAAAGATAAGGTGACCATATGTGAGTGGCTTTATCTCTGGGCTTTCTATCCTGTTCTATTGATCTATATTTCTGTTTTTGTGCCAGTACCATACTGTCTTTATTACTGTAGCTTTGTAGTATAGTCTGAAGTGAGGAAGCCTGATTCCTCCAGCTCCATTTTTCTTTCTCAAGATTGCTTTGGCTATTCGGGGTCTTTTGTGTCTCCATACAAATTGTAAAAATTTTTGTTCTAGTTCTGTAAAAATGCCATTGGTAGTTTGATAGGGATTGCATTGAATCTGTAGATTGCTTTGGATAGTATAGTCATTTTCCCAATATTGATTCTTCCAATCCAAGAACGTCGTGTATCTCTCCATCTGTTTGTGTCATCTTTGACTTCTTTCATCAGTGTCTTATAGTTTTCTGAGTACAGGTCTTTTACCTCCTTAGGTAGGTTTATTCCTAGGTATTTTATTCTTTTTGTTGCAGTGGTAAATGGGAGTGTTTCCTTAATTTCTCTTTCAGATTTTTGATCATTAGAGTATAGGAATACAAGAGATTTCTGTGCATTAATTTTGTACCCTGCTACTTTACCAAATTCATTGATTAGCTCTAGTAGTTTTCTGGTAGCATCTTTAGGATTCTCTATGTATAGTATCATATCAACTGCAGTGACAGCTTTACGTCTTCTTTTCCTATTTGCATTCCTTTTATTTCTTTTTCTTCTCTGATTGCTGTGGATAAAACTTCCAAAACTATGTTGAATAATAGCAGTGAGAGTGTGCAACCTTGTCTAGTTCCTGATTTTAGAGGAAATGGTCTGAGTTTTTCACCACGGAGAATGATGTTGATGTGGGTTTGGCATATATGGCCTTTATTGTGTTGAGGTAGGTTCCCTCTATGCCCACTTTCTGGAGTCTTTTATCCTAAATAGGTGTTGAATTTTGTCAAAAGCTTTGCTGCATCTATTGAGATTATCATATGGTTTTTATCCTTCAGTTTTTTATCCTTCAGTTAATATGGTGTATCACCTTGATGATTTGCATATATTGAAGAATCCTTGCATTACTGAGGTAAACCTCACTTGATCTTGGTGTATGATCCTTTTAATGTGTTGTTGGATTCTGTTTGCTAGTATTTTGTTGAGGATTTTTGCATCTATGTTTATCAGTGATATTTGTCTGTAGTTTTTTGTTTGTTTGTTTGGTTTTGGTATCAGGGTGATGGTGGCCTCGTAGAATGAGTTTGGGAATGTTCCACCCTATGCTATATTTTGGAAGATTTGAGAATGATAGATCTTAGCTCTTCTGTAAATGTTTGATAGAATTTGCCTTTGAAGCCGTCTTGTCCTGGGATTGTTTGTTGGAAGATTTTTAATCACAGTTTCAATTTCAGTGCTCTGATTGGTCTATTTATATTTTCTATTTCTTCCTGGTTCAGTCTTGGAAGTTTGTAGTTTTCTAAGAACTTGTCCATTAATTCCACGTTGTCCATTTTATTGGCTTACAGTTACTTGTAGTACTCCCTCAGTATCCTTGTATTTCTGTGGTATCAGTTGTTACTTCTTTTTCATTTCTAATTCTGTTGATTTGAGTCTTCTTTTTTTTCTTGATGAGTCTGGCTAATGGCTTATCAATTTTGTTTATCTTCTGAAAGAACTACCTTTTAGTTTTATTGATCTTTGCTATTGTTTTCTTCATTTCTTTTTCATTCATTTCTGATCTGATCTTTATGACTTCTTTCCTTCTGCTAACTTTGGGATTTTTTTGTTCTTCTTTCTCTAATTGCTTTAGGTGTAAGTTTAGGTTGTTTATTTGAGACTTTCCTTGTTTCTTGAGGTTGGATTGTATTGCTGTACACTTCCCTCTTAGAACAGCTTTTGCTGCAGCCCATAGGTCTTGGGTCATCATGTTTTCATTGTCATTTGTTTCTAGGTATTTTTTGACTTTCTCTTTGGTTTGTTCTCCCTGATTTCTTCTCTTGGTTATTTAGTAATGTAATGTTTAGCCTCCATGTGTTTGTATTTTTTACAGTTTTTTTCCTGTAATTTGTATCTAGTCTCATAGCACTGGGGTTGGAAAAGATACTTGATATGATTTCAATTTTCTTAAATTTACTGAGGCTTGGTTTGTGACCCAAGATATGATCTATCCTGGAGAATGTTCCATGAGCACTTGAGAAAAATGTGTATTCTGCTGTTTTTGGGTGGAATGTCCTATAAATATCAATTAAGTCCATCTTGTTTAATGTATCATTTAAAGCTTGTGTTTCCTTATTTATTTTCATTTTGGATGATCTGTCCATTGGTGAAAGTGGGGTGTTAAAGTCCCCTACTATTATTGTGTTACTGATGATTTCCCCTTTTATGGCTGTTAACCTTTGCCTTATGTATTGAGGTGTTCCTATGTTGGGTGCATAAATTTTTACTATTGTTATATTTTCTTCTTGGATTGATCCCTTGATCATTATGTAGTGTCCTTCTTTGTCTCTTGTAATAGTCTTTATTTTAAAGTCTAGCTTATCTTATATGAGAATTGCTACTCCAGCCTTCTTTTGATTTCCATTTGCATGGAATATCTTTTTCCCTCCCCTCACTTTCAGTCTGTATGTGTCTCTAGGTCTGAAGTGGGTCTCTTGTAGACAGCATATATACGGGTCTTGTTTTTGTATCCATTCAGAAAGTCTGTGTCTTTTGGTTGGAGCATTTAATCCATTTACATTTAATGTAATTATCGATATGTATGTTCCTATTATCATTTTCTTAATTGTCTGGGGTTTGTTATTGTAGGTCTTTTCCTTGTCTTGTGTTTCCTGCTTAGAGAAGTTCCTTTAGCATTTGTTGTAAAGTTGGTTTGGTGGTGCTGAATTCTCTTAATCCTTACTTGTTTGTAAAGGTTTTAATTTCCCCACTGAATCTGAATGAGATCCTTGCTGGGTAATCTTCGTTGTAGGTTTTTCCCTTTTTCACTTTAAATATGTCCTGTCACTCCCTTCAGGTTTGCAGATTTTCTGCTGAAAGAGCAGCTGTTAACCTTATGGGGTTTCCCTCATATGTTATTTGTTTCTTTTCCCTTGCTGCTTTTAATACTTTTTCTTTGTATTTAATTTTTTTTTTAAATTTTATTTATTTATTTATTTATTTATTTATTTTTGGTTGTGTTGGGTCTTCATTTCTGTGTGAGGGCTGTCTCTAGTTGCAGCAAGTTGGGGCCACTCTTCCTCGCGGTGCGTGGGCCCCTCACTATCGCGGAATTTTTCTTGTTGCAGAGCACAGGCTCCAGACGTGCAGGCTCAGTAGTTGTGGCTCACGGGCCCAGTTCCTCCGCGGCATGTGGGATCTTCCCAGACCAGGGCTCGAACCTGTGTCCTCTGCATTGGCAGGCAGATTCTGAACCACTGCACCACCAGGGAGCCCTGTATTTAATTTTTGATAGTTTGATTAATATGTGTCTTGGCCTCTTTGTCCTTGGATTTATCCTGTATTGGACTCTCTGTGCTTCCTGTACTTGATTGACTATTTCCTTAACCATGTTAGGGAAGTTTCAACTATGATGTCTTCAAATATTTTCACTGTCCTTTTCTTTTTCTCTCCTTCTGGGACCCATATAATTCGAATGTTGGTGTGCTTAATGTTTTCCCAGAAGTCTCTGAGTCTGTCCTCAATTCTTTTCATTCTTTTTTCTTTATTTGCTCTGCAGCAGTTATTTCCACTATTTTATCTTCCAGGTCACTTATGCCTTCTTCTGCCTCAGTTATTCTGCTATTGATTCCTTCTAGAGTATTTTTAATTTCATTTATTTTGTTGTCCATCATTGTTTGCTCTTTAGTTCTTCTAGGTCCTTGTTAAATGCTTCTCGTATTTTCTCCATTCTATTTCAGAGATTTTGGATCATCTTTACTATATTACTCTGAATTCTTTTTCAGGTAGATTGCCTGTTTCCTCTTCATTTGTTTGGTCTGGTGAGTTTTTACCTTGTTCCTTCATCTGCTGTATATTTCTCTGGGTTCTTATTTTGTTTAACTTAGTGTGTTTGGGGTCTCCTTTTTGCAGGCTGCAGGTTCGTAGTACCCGTTATTTTTGGTGTCTGCCCCCAGTGTGTGTGGCTGGTTCAATGGCTTGTGTAGGTTTCCTGGCAGAGTGGACTGTTTCCTGTGTTCTAGTAGGTGGGCTGTATATTTTCCTTCTGGTAGGCAAGGCCACATCAGGTGGTGTGTTTTTCAATGTCTGTGATCTTAGTATGACTTCAGGCAGCCTCTCTGCTAATGGGTGGGATTGTGTTCCTGTCTTGTTAGTTGTTTGGCATGGGGTGTCCAGCACTGGAGCTTGCTGGCTGTTGGGTGGAGCTGGGTCTCAGTGTTGAGACAAAGCTCTGGATGAACTTTTGCCAACTGATATTTCATGAGGTCAGGAGGTTTCTAGTGGTCCAGTGTCCTGGACTCAGCCCTCCCACCTTGAAGGCTCAGGCCCAACACCCAGCCAGACACACCAAGACCCTGCCAGCCACACTGCTCAGAAGAAAAGGAAGAGAAAAACAAAACAAAACAAAAGAAAAAAAAACAAAAAAGATGAACAGACAGAACCCTAGGACAAATGTTAAAAGCAAATCTATACAGACAAAAATCACACAAAGAAGCATACACATACACACTCACAAAAAGAGAAAAAGGAAAAAAAATATATATATATATATAAAAGGAAGAGAGCAACCAAACCAAGAAACAAATCCACCAATGATAATAAGCATTAAATAGTATAAGATAAACATACAACCGGAAACAAATTAGACGCAGAAGGCAAACCCCAAGTCTACAGTTGCTCCCAAAGTCCACCACCTCGATTTTGGGAACATTCATTGTCTATTCAGGTATTCTTCAGATGCAGGGTTTATCAAGTTGATTGTGGGGTTTTAATCTGCTGCATCTAGTCTGCACAGAGAAATTACCCTTTCTTTTCTTTGTTCCCACAGCTCCTAGGGTTCAGCTTTGGTTTTGGTCCCACTTCTTCATATAGGCCACCCTCAGACATCTGTTTCCCGCCCAGACAGGAGGGGGTTAAAGCAGCGGCTGATTAGGTTACTCTTGCTCACTAAGGCCACGGAGAGGGAGGGGTACGGTAGTCAAACTGGAATGCAGGGTGAGCCTGAGGCAGCAGAGGCTGGCATGACATTGTAACAGGCTGAGGTGCACCATGTGTTCTCCCAGGGAAGTTGTCCCTGGATCACGGGACCCTGGCAGTGGCATGCTGCACAGGCTCCTGGGAGAGTGTGAATTGTGACCTGCAGTTGCACACAGGATTCTTGGTGGCAGCGGCAGAAGCCTTAGCATTTCATGCCCGTCTCTGGTGTCCGAGCTGATAGCTGCAGCTCACGCCCATCTCTGGCGCTTGCTTAGATGGAGCTCTGCCTTCTGTGGGCACACTGGGAAGGAATCCCCTCTCCTCATGCACCCTGAAACAAAGGTCTCTTGCCTCTCCGGCAGGTCCAGAATTTTTCCTGGACTCCATTCCGGCTAGCTGTGGTACACTGGCCACCTCAGGCTGTCTTCACACAGTCAAACCCAGTCCTCTCCCTGGGATCTGACCTCCAAAGCCTGAGTCTCAGCTCTCAGCTCCCACCCGCCCTGGCAGGTGAGCAGACAAGCCTCTCAGGCTGCTGAGTGCTGGTTGGCACTGATCCTCTGTGCGGGAATCTCTCCACTTTGCCCCCTGCACCTTTGTTTCTGTGCTCTCCTTTGTGGCTCTGAAGCTTCCCCCCCCCATCCACCCCCCATCTCCACCAGTGAAGGGTCTTCCTAGTGTGTGGAAACATTTCCTCCTTCACAGCTCCCTCCCAGAGGTGCGGGTGCCATCCTTATTCTTTTGTCTCTGTTTTTTTATTTTTTCTTTTGCCCTACCCAGGTACGTGGGGATTTTTTTGCCTTTTGGGAAGTCTGAGGTCTTCTGCCAGGGTTCAGTAAGTGTTCTGTATGAGGTGTTCCACATGTAGATGTATTTTTGATGCATTTATGGGGAGGAAGATGATCTCCACTTCTTACTCCTCTGCCATCTTGAAAGTGTCTTACAGTTCATATTAAGAGCCATATTTAATAGCTGATTTGAAGATATTTTTATCTTTAAGATAAAAATATTATTTTCTTCTTTAAGAAAAACCTCTTTTAAATCCTAATCTTCATAATCAAGTAAGATGCTTTCCTTTCTGTTACTGTACCAACTTTTGCTTTTTAATCCTACAATATATGGATTTTGATGCCTTTATCATTGCCAGTCAGGAAAATGCATATATTTTAGGCTTTAAAAGAAACAAAAAAATCAAAGTAAGTCAAAAGGAAATCTGAGAGTCTTGTCTTTTCCTTTCCCACTCCTATCCTTGGGAGTTAGTATCCACTCTTTAATAGATAGTCAACAATAAATTTGTTTATAATGATTAAAGGAAAACAAAAGAACCATAAGAAAAAATTATGAAATAAGAGTACGTTTGAGAAATAAACAAGTAGAATTTTAGAAATAAAAATATATAATCAGTGAAATTAAAAATGCAATAGATGCATTAAACTGTTAGACACAGCTAATCTTTTATTTCTGTCTAGACTTTAAAATGTCCTCTTAAATGTTATTGTTCATTTCTGAGATTATTTTTAAAAAATCATATTAAATATATAGAAGGAAAGTAAAGAAACTAACCTTTAGTAAATATGCTCCATGTGCCCAAGGTTTTCACAGTTGTTTCATAACAGCCTAACATCAGTCCTGTAGAGTGTATTTTATGTATTGACATTTTACAGCAGAGGAATCTGAGGCTACAATATATTAACACACTTGTTGTGGTTCACTTCTGTTGGCCAGTCCTGGGCCAACTGTTCTAGTCATTCTTTGCTTTTGGCTTGGGCTCTCATGGCTTCAGTTGCTACTTGAATCCCAAATTTATATTTCTAGCCCTAGACTTATATTTTAAGCTCAAGAGAAACATAATTGTTAATGATCACAGTCTCTGGAATCCCACACTGCCACCACAAACTCTGTGCCGATCTCTTCTTCCCCACCTCCTTCCTGCACCTCCACACTCCCTGCCCAATACCTACCCCATACCTCTTGGACCCAATTTCACTTCTACGTATACCTTCCTGTCTCATTTAATCTCTCACTTCTTCAAAAGGTCATTCATGACCACCAGAATGAGGCAGTCCTCTGATATAGGTTTCTCTAGTTCATTCATTTGTTCATTAATTTCTTCAGTAAAGAGTTACTATAAGAGCAGTATATCAAAATGGTTAAGAGCACAAAATCTGAAGCTACAAGCTTGTAGAATTTTAACTTCTCTTTACCTCAGTTTCTCCATCTGTAAAGTGGGAAATATTGTGAAGCTTGCCTCAAAGACATTTAGGTGGTTAATAAATGAGTCTGAATATAAAAGTGTCCAACAAACAGTATGGGACATGTTAGCTTTTTAATGTTATTACTATTTGCCTGATAAAGTATGAGGCACTCAGATGTGACAGAGAACAAAAGAAGGCTAGGTTCCTGCTCTTATGGAACTTTTAATCAAAAGGAAGAAAAGAGATTTTTTAAAAAGTATAAGTAATGGTTTACTGCTATGAAAGAAAACTACAGGCCACATGAAGTCTATGATGGGGCTATCCAATGTAAGCAAAGGCTTTTCTGAGAAAGTGACATTTATCCTGAGATTTGAAGGTTGAATAGAATTCAGTCAAGTAGAGGAGGTAGGAAACAGTTACAAAAGAGAGGAATAGCCTAAGGAGTTCCTCTACTCTGTCTCTCACAGTACTTGTGATGCTTTATTCTCATTACTTGTGTGGTGCCTTCACCCCTGCCCCCTTTTCCAAAAAAACTTGAATCTATAACTCAACGATTATAGGACTTTTGCTGTTTTCTTCTATTCTTAATTCTTATTAAATGTATTATAATCCATCAATTGATCAAATAGGTATCAAAATCTGTAATCAAACAGCTAATTAAATAAGTATTTAGAAGGAGAACCGTCTGTGAAAGAGGATGGAGATATACTTTTATATACTTTTCACATAAATTATAATATATGTGCTTTAAATTGGGCATATTACCAACTCAAAGCTGCACTGATGTACCTCTAACAGCTCCATTTATTATAGCAGCATAGATCTCTCCCAGGAGGCATTTCAACTATCTGCTGCAGGCTGATATTATCTTCTTTCTGACCAAACTAGCATACGACTTTATTTATTTATAGATAACTATCCAGGCTGGGAAATATGCCAGCAATTTTCATTATCAGCCAAGTCTAAATTCTAAATTGAACCAGCTAAGAAAAGATTCCAATTGTTTTCTTTGTCCCCAAAGAAATGAACCTCATTCAGCTAAGATACTGAATAAAAGAGTGGGATACAATTTATTTCACGGTGTATTAGTAGATAATAGCAGGGTTCTATTTCTGTTCCTTGGAGGCTGTGTGGGCTTATTTACACTCATCCTTGAAAAATGAAAAGTGTCCTTGAAAAGGAGTGTGCAGTTCCTGGATCCAAAACATTTGGCCCTGGAGTCCCCACCCCTCACCAACATTGTTTCTCCCAGTGAGGATAGTCATGTTCCTGGCTTTCTGGGAGTTAGAAGCCTAGCTCCTATGTAGTAAAACTGGTTGGGATACAAAAAAATGGTACTGATGAACCTAGCGGCAGGGCAGGAATAAAGACGAAGACATAGAGAATGGACTTGAGGACACGGTGGGGAGGGGTAACTGGGACAAAGTGAGAGTAGCATTGACATATATACACTACTGAATGTAAAATGGTTACCTAGTGGGAAGCAGCAGCATAGCACAGGTGGATCAGCTCGGTGCTTTGCGAGGACCTAGAGACGTGGGATAGGGAGGGTGGGAGGGATGCTCAAGAGGGAGGGAATATGGGGATATATGCACGCATATGACTGATTCACTTTGTTGTACAACAGAAACTAACACAGTATTGTGAAGCAATTATACTCCAATAAAGATCTATTAAAAAAAGAAAAAGAAAACTGGTTGGGAAACTGGGACAAAAATCCTACCATCAGCATTCATTAAAATCTGTTCCACAGCAGATAGGTTGAATAATCATCTGAAGCTGAAGAGACATGATGGTTTGCTTTTACATTAGAGGAAATAAAGAAGGGTAGGATGCAGATATTAAGAAACTACTGTTTCATTTTATAAAGCAAATCTGTGAATGTGATTAGATTGCTACTAAGAAGAAAATCAATATTTTCTGGAAGATTCCTAAGTTCTTTGTCAAGACTATGATTCTGAGTTTCTGCCCTAAAGTGTAGAAGTTTGTTTAAGCACTGAAGCTTCCATCTGTTCTATCTTGATTTAAAGATGCAGTTTCTAAAAATAAAACCACAAGGCAATGTGCATTGAAAGTACAAAATCTCTCTACTTATCACCCAAGTAAAACATGATTAAAACAACAAGCCTAGAATGATAAGATTTTTATACAATGCCAGTGTCACTTTATTTGCGAAAGTTTTATTTGAAATGTGCCTAACAGTTTCAAAACTATTATGTGGCCCAAAATTATTCATAGAGATGACTCTGATCTCAGATAATAGTATCTAGGAAGACACATGAAAAGCAAATTAACTTGCACAGGCATGTTTGCAGTCAGATCATCTCTCTCAAATAATAGGGTAAACAAAAGAGACTTTGCTGTGGAAAATCACATTTTCTTCAAGAATATGTATGGCATTTGATAGAATTCAATTTTGGAAGAATATGAAAGAAATAAATCCAAAGCAGTTGTCAAGATCCTTCAGTTACATAAAATTACACCTTTAAAATAATTCTTTTCCATGAAAAGCAGTATATCCTTTAAAACTTATGTGGGGTTCTCTGGTAGAAGTTGTTTTTTAAAATATTTCTCTAATTTTCCATGACTGCTGAGTTGCATCTGGGGTAGTATTTTTTACACTATTTGAATTAATTTATTACTTGTTTGAATAAAAAATAATTCATAGGATTAGCCAAGCACAGGATAAATTCTCCCAGGTGTGTGTCTGTGTGAGGTGTGTGTGTGTGAAGTGTGTGTGTGTGTGTGTGTACGTGTGTAGCATGTATGTTTTTATCATAAGTTAATCATTGTTAAAATTTTATTTAAGAGATAAAAAAATTTATCTTTGGAGATCGTGTTAAGCTTCCATTCAAATAAGCACTCTTAACTCTAAATGTGTGCTACTGTCATATTCTTTTTGTAATTTGGGGTCACAAATCTATTAAAGAATCTGATGAGAGACATAGACCCTCTCCATGAATACCTATAAGCAAATACAATTTTATATGTAATTACAGATACTTCATGTGTTCCCTCAATGCCATCTTTGGACTTTAGTAAGAAAATTTCTCTTGCTACTTTTTTTTCCTTTTCAAAGGGGTTCCTTTTTAATTAAGATTTTAAATCATAGAAATTTCCTCTGGAAAAGACCTTAGAGATTATCTAATCCAGTTCCCTTAAAGCCCAGAGAGGTAAGGTGATTTCCCCAAGGATACACTGCCAGTAGGTAGCAGGGCTAGACTGGAATGCAAGTCTTCTGGCTATTTGTCCAATGCAATTTCAATTAAGGTAAGCATTCGAGTTGTAAGAATATGTTGCCAGTGCTGAGTAAATGACTAATAAAGAAAAAAAAACTAAAGGAGACTTAAAACAGCAAGTACCCTGACAGCTGTTAAGAGCCATCCTTCTGAGTAAGTTCTTTCCCCCTGTGGTTACACAAACACCAATATAAGTAAAGGACCTACTTCTTGCTTTACTGCACAAATGCTGTAGGGCTAATCCAAGCACAGAGCTCCTATTAGCATCAAGGGACTTTAGTTCTTGGGCCAGCTCTGTGGGGATGCTAAGCAAGACAAGATGCAGGCCAATGCTTTTGAGATGAAAACTGGAAACAAATTACTATATGACACTTAGTTGAATAATAAGAAAAACGCACCCCATCCCTACACACTACTAAATTTCTCTGACAATCCCCCTTAATCTCCAGACACTTGAGTCTCATTCTTTCACAATGTTGTTTCTATCACAACCATGAAATCTGAGTTATTTCATCTCAGGGAAACTTGGATACAATTTGTTCAATGGTAATTGTGTTACCTACACTATTGATTTGGGCACTTATCCCACAAGGAGCTGGGCTAGTGATGAAGTTTGCTTGAGCTGCATTGTCTGACATTACTTTTATCAGTACATTGCAGTAAAAGCTTTCCTCTTTTTTCAAAGGTAAGTACAAATATTTCTTATAAAGTTAATGTTCCTCCATCAGGGTGGTAGCTATGGGACTGCAAGTTACTTGGCCATTGTACAACAGATCAATTTCAAGCATGGGTACTTTTAAATAAAGAATGGCAGGTCAAAGACAAAGTAAGACTCTTTAATAATAAAAGGATCCTCAGTTTCCTTTCAATTTAATCAAATTAGATAAGATGACAAATAAAGCATCTTTAGATATCTCCCAAAACTGTGCAAAACAATTGAAACAAGTGAAATCTAAATATCGTGTTTCTCAAATTTTAAATGGGAGAATTACCGAGAGATCTTGTTCAAAATTAGATTCTGAATCAGTGGGTCTGGGGTGGGATTGTATATTCTGTATTTCTAACATGCTTACAGGGATGGCTGACAACACTGAGTAGCAGGGTTTAAGATAGCTGTGAGCTAAGATAACCAATGATGAAAATTTGTTTTAATAAACACTAATGCTTACCAAGTACCTACTATGTGCTAGGAACTTTACCTATTTTACATTTGACACTTACAAACCTGCTGAAGAAGGTGTCATTGACCCTTTTACAGCTAACAAAGAATGGGACTCACAAAGATACACAATATGAATAAAGTAAAAAATTATAAATGGTTATAACTTGGGTCTGAATTTAGCATTTTATGGTTCAAAATCTTTTCCTTTATTTGTTCGTTAAACAAATATGAATAGAATACCTACACGTGCATGACTTCAAGTGTAAGGAGAGGAGCAGTACACAGGACAAAGGGTCTGAACTCAAAGAGCTGATGTTATAGCAGAGAAAATAAAATTAAAGCAACAAATTCAACAATTAGTTAATTATGATTTGTTAAGACCTGTGAAAGTTCAAGGTGTCCTGAAAGATTATAAGAGGGAAGACTGGCATAATCTGGGATAAAGTTTAAAAAAAAAGAAAAAGACTCTCCAAAGAAATGCATTTTGAATTGAGTTCAGAAAGATGAGTAAAAATTAATTAGGTGATTGGAGAGGGGTCAGCATGCAGGCAGCAGAACAGGCGTATCCAGGCAGATGAATAGTATGTGCAAAACCCCAGGGAGAAAAACCACTGCAGTTAGAGATAAAGGGCTTGAGATGGGGCTGGTGAAAAAAGGTATGGACCAGATTATGCGATGCCTTGAAGGCCATGTTTATGATTTTGTTAACAATGGAGGTCTTTATCTACAAATAAAGGAAAGCCTAGGAGAGTTTTAAATAAAGACCAAGCATGATCGAGTTCATGCTTTTTAAAGAACACTCTGTTGCCAGGGTAGAGAATAAATTGGAGAAGAGTAAAAACAAGTTCAGGAAGATCCATTAGGATTCCAGTTGAACTAGGCACTAACAGTGAGATGTCAAGATGGAAACAGATTTTTATTTAATTAGTGATGGCCTGGATATGGCCGACATTACCTATTATAATTGTGATGCTCCAAGGACAATGGTGCTTCAAGGACAAAGGAGGACCCTGCCTGAAATTTTCATCATTACACCCCCTACCGGACTCTTAATCACCCTCCCCACCATGTTGCGATGGTTACGAAATTCCTGAGCTCACCTGGGTGACGCCCAACTGGCCAACGGGACCTGTCCCACTTCCACCCTATAGAAGGAAGGTATATGTGCCTCGACCAATCAGGAGATGAAATTTTCACCTCAGACCATTCCTTTGTTTTCTGGCTATAAAAACTGATCAATAGCAGATGTTTGGGCTCAACTCTCCCAGACTACTAGGAAGTCGACCCTCTGTTCTGGCAGCGACTCTTCCCTCTAATAAATTCTATCTTCTTTACATTCTGTCTTGTGTCTGGAAATTCTTTTCCAACCTGCGTTCAGACCACGACAATAATCATGACTACTGATATGCTTGTATTGTTTAATAATTTGCAAAGGAAAGTAGCCCTTTCAGCTGCAGTACTATAG
Source organism: Balaenoptera musculus (assembly GCF_009873245.2). Lineage (NCBI taxonomy): Eukaryota > Metazoa > Chordata > Mammalia > Artiodactyla > Balaenopteridae > Balaenoptera > Balaenoptera musculus. Next base: position 28,353,301 of record NC_045792.1, read on the forward strand.
TGTTTTCAGTTTTGTAGATTGTTAGTATAACATTAAAAATAAAAACAAAGACAAAAAGCAACCACTCATGACTTAAAGACTGCTATAACATTAGGAGTACAAATCTTGTGATTTCTGGGAAGTCAAAGATCACAAGAAATGTATTACCATAGGTATTAGTTTCTGGTTGTTGCCGTAACAAACTACCACATACTAAGTGGCTTGAAACAACACATATTTATTATCCTACTAAGATGGGATGGCAGGGCTGTGTTCCTTCTGAGTCTCTAGGGGTAGAATGCATTCCTTTGCCTTTTCTAGCTTCTAGAGTCCACCTGTATTCTTAGGCTCTTGGCCCCTTTCTCATATCACTCTGGCCTCTGCTTCTATTGTCAAGTCTCCCTCTCTGACTCCAACTCTCTGTTTCACGCTTATAAAGACCCTCTGATTTTATTGGGCTCACCCAGATAATCCAGGATTATCTCCCCATCTCAGAATCCTGAATTTAATCACATCTGCAAAGTATCTTTTATAATGTAAACATACATATTCCTGGGTTTTAGGGATTAGAACAGGGACATCTTTGGCTTGAGGGGGGAGGGGTGGCATTATTCTCTCTACTACAGTAAATAGTGAATTCTCTTGTCATTTATAAGCATTATGCAAAATACAGTTTCTATAGAACTTAAAATATAAAACATGGGTAATTAGCTTCAAGTCTATACTTTATCTGGATTGTATTAACAAATGTCAATCAGTTATAATAATGAACCAGAAAAGTCCCTAAGTATTGTATAAGACTAAAGTGAATAAAAATGACATATGCTTTAAAAGCATGATGGAATTCAATAAATGGTTTCGTGAAATGAGGATGTTCAGTTAGAAAGACCCAGGTTAATGTCCTTTCATTTTCTGTCTCATTTGAAATACGGGAATAATATTTCCCCTATCCTCTCCTCTCCTCTTCCCCCCGCTACCTTTTCTTCTCCCCTTCCCTGTCTCTCTCTCTCTCAGTCTCTCTGAATTTAACAAATACCACACTGAATTAAGCCTGATTCATTGTTAATGTTCCTTTTTTTCTGAACATTAGCCTCTTCTTATCCCCTGTCACCCAATCTCAAAATTTCAAAGTCATTTTTGATCTACATTCACCTTATCTCTCTGACTTTTTGAAAGAAACAATTTTAACTTAAGTAAAACATACAAGAGGTGAACAAATTGAAGAAAACAGTGTAATTGTTTTTGACAAAGTGAACACCGTCATGTGACTACTACGCAGCTCAAGAAGTATATATATATTGTTTGGAGAAAATTAACAAATTTATAATATTGCTTATTAACTCATTATCTTGGCATTGACTTTTGTAAAAATTCTCAAGTCTATTACAGTTTTCAAGATTGAAGTCTTGCACAATTTTATTATAATTATTCCTAGGTAATTTTATATGTTTTGAAGATATTGAAAATTGTATTTCTTTAGCTTTTTTCTGTATTTTATGCTAGTGTATGGAAACACCACTAATTTTTATATTGATCTTGAGTCCAAAAACCTTGCTAAATTCACTTATCAAGTCTAAAGTTTATTTGTAAAGTTTTTGGATTTCCTCCATACACAAACATGCTATTTATGTATAATAATTTAATATATTTTAGTCTAATCTGTAATTTATCTTTCTTACTTTATTAAACTGGTTGTGATCTCTAGCATAGTCAAATATAACTGGTAACAGGATGCATTTGTGTTGCATCCAAATCTTGGAAGAAAGCTTTTAATATTTATCAATTCAATGTATTGTTTTTTCTGAGTTTTTTTTTCTATTATGAGTGTAGACTTTTATAAATACTTTTTTCTGTTTATACTCAGAATATAATATATTTTTCTTATTTTTTATGTTAATATGACGAATTGCATTGATTGAATTTTGAATGTTAAAAAAATAACACAAATCTGAACCTGGAAAAATATCATTGGTTGTTATGTAACATCTCTTCTAAAACACACTGATATGACTCCAACAAATGAAAAACACCTCCCATTATTCCCTTTGCCTTGAATTTGGGCTGGCTCAATGACTTGACTTGCTTTTGACCAGTAGTATATGGTGGTAGAGATAATGTATAACTTCTGGGGCTAGGTAGTAAGAAACCTTTACACTTCTCTCAGGAATAACTATCTCTAGGGAAGTCTGCTGACATGTAAGAAGTCATACAGCACTGATACTGCCAGACCCAGAGGAAGGCCAGGTTAATAATGTGAGAAGGCTGCATAAAGAGTGAGTTACGCCCAACCAATCTCCAGCTGTCCCAGACCTCCCAACACAGACATTAGGCACGAGAGTGAAGAAGCCTTCAGAAGCTCCAGTCAGAGCTGCCATCTGACTACACTTGTAGACAAGAACCCAGGGAAACACACCCCAGATGAAGCCATTCAACCCACAGTCCTGTGAGAGACAATAATAGTTTGTTTAAACTATGTCTTAAGGGTAGTTTGTTGTTGTTGTTTTTTCTGAAGCAATAGATAAATGGAACAACTGACTTTATCTTCAAATTATCCATTTAGGATTTTTGCGTCTATATTCATGAGACAGATTGGTCTGCAATTTTCTTTCTTGTGATGCTTGTGTCAAATTTTATTTAGTCTTGCTTTAAAAAATGAGTAGGTATATATTTTATCTGGGTTTGTGTATTATAAGTGATATATATTCTTTAAGTATCTGGAGTTCACTAGTGAAGGAATCTCAGCATGGAGAGTTCTTTGTAGAATATGTTTCAGTAAAAATTAATGTCATTAATATATAGTATATTTTAGATTTGTGTTTCTTCTGATGTCCATTCTATCTAAACTTTCAAATGTATTAGCCAAAATTTGTTCAAAATAATTCTCTTTTTATGTGTCTCATATCTGTAGAATGTGTAGTATCCCTGACACAAATAATATTGATAGTTTTTTTTTTCATTTCCCTTTTCTTTCTGACCATTTTTCAGGGGCTAGATGGAAGGAAGCAAGAAGGTTGAAAATTGAAAATATATTTTGATTACTTTCAACTTTTGTGTGTCAATACACTTAATATCTCTGCTTATTATAAGAAGCATAGAATTGGATTTTAATTTTTAAAGTTGACAATATTTATGTTTTAATAGGAATATTTAGCTCATTTATATTTAATGTAATCTCTTTTATTTGGATTTAAATCTCTCATTTTATTATTAATTTTCTATTTGTGCCAGCTACTCTAATTATTTTTTATCCTTTCTTGATGTCTTGAGTTATCAATGTTACTATCACATTGATTAGATTTTTAGTTATACATTTTTACTATAAATATATTTTACTTTTAAGTAGTTTCTCTACAGATTTCAACATGTACCATTGACTTATTAGAGCTATTATAAATTAGAATTCATCACTTCCCAGACAATGCAAGATCCTTGCTGTATCTCCTTTCACCTCCTTTTATACCTTTAATATTTTACCTCCTATTAATCTCCTCCTTTCTTTTGTGTTATTTTATATGATTTAATTCTACATATATTTTAAACCAGAAAATATTATTATTTTGTTTTTTTATAGCCAATAGGCATTTAAATTTACAAATGTATGTATTTTCAATAAAATCTTTAGTCCTTTCTTTTTTCTGATTTCTATCAGGGATTTATTTCCTTCTGCCTCATAAGTTGACCTTAGCATTTCCTTTGCTGCTGGTCTGTTGTCAAGGAGTTATCTCAATTTTATCCTTAAATGTTCTTGTTTTATTTTTAGATTTTAATATATTTTCAGATGATATAGAATACAGCTTGGCACTTATTTTATTCCAGAAATTTGAAGATATCATTCTGATGTAGTTTTCATAATTTCTGTAAAAACACATATGAAATTGTTATTGTTTCCTTAAAGGTAATGTACCCCCTCCCATTTTTTGCTGATTAAATTGATTTTCCTTCTTCCTTTGGTTTTTGACATTTTCACTATTATGTGCCTAGTATTGTTATTTATATTTATCCTCGTTGGTGTTTATAGCTTCTTGCATTGGTGATTTAATGTATTTCTTCAGTTTTGAAAACTTGTCAGTCATTACCTCTTCAAATATTGCTCTGATATGTTTTCTTTTTCTTCTCTACGTGGAACTTTTGCTGAATATTTTTTAGATCACTTAGTTGTGTAACATATGACTCATAATCTTTTATGTGTTTTCTATCCTTTTCTCCCTTCATGTTTTAATCTGATATTTTCTACTGATTTACCTCCAAATTTAGTAATGTTCTGTTTTGTTATATCTTACTTGCTGCTTAGCCTAAATCTTAATCTCAATTTCAGTTATCTTATTTTCAGCTATAGAATTTCCATCTGGTTCTATTTTTATCAATAACAGTGGTGAAATTTTTAAATCTTTCTTTACACAAGTTTATCACAGCTATTTTAAAGTCTCTTTTTGATAACTATAATATGTGGATCACTGGTGATTCTTATCCTATTGTCTTTTTTTCCCCTCTAGTGTTTGCTCATTTTATCCTGTTTTAATCAGGAATTGAGAGTCTTGGACATGGTTATGAAAGTATGTAAAGACTCTAAATGATGTTGCTTTCCTCTAGAGATTATTTAAATTTCTCCAGGAAGACCACTGATTCAGAACTAAATTATACTTTAAGTACTGTTTTTTTCTTTGTTTTTTTTTAATAGATCTTTATTGGAGTATAATTGTTTCACAATACCATGTTAGTTTCTGTTGCACAACAAAACGAATCAGCTATATGCATACACATGTTCCCATATGCCCTCCCTCTTGAGCCTCCCTCCTATCCTCCCTATCCCACCCCTCTAAGTCATCACAAAGCACTGAGCCAATCTCCCTGTGTTATGCTGCTGCTTTCCACCAACCAACTATTTTACATTCAGTAATGTATATATGTTGATGCTATTCTCACTTCACCCCAGCTTCATCATCCAACCCCATGTCATCATGTCCATTCTCTATGCTTACCTCTTTATTCCTGCCCTGCAATAAACTAGGGCAGGAATGAACTAGGTTCATCAGTACCATTTTTTTTTTTTTTAGATTCCATATATATGTGTTAGCATACGGTATTTGTTTTTCTCTTTCTGACTTACTTCACTCTATGTCCATCCACCTCAATACAAATAACTCAATTTCATTTCTTTTTATGGCTGAGTAATATTCCATTGTATATATGTGCCACATCTTCTTTATGCATTCATCTGTCGATGGACATTTAGTTTGGTTCCATATCCTGGCTATTGCAAATAGTGCTGCAATGAACATTGTGGTACATCTCTCTTTTTGAATTATGGTTTTCTCAGGGTATATGCCCAGTAGTGGGATTGCTGGGTCACATGGTAGTTCTATTTTTAGTTTTTTAAGGAACCTCCGTACTGTTCTCCATGGTGATTGTATCAATTTACATTCCCACCAACAGTGTAGGAGGGTTCCCTTTTTACCACACCCGTTCCAGCATTTATTGTTTCTAGCTTTTTTGATTAATGGCCATTCTGACCAGCATGAGTTGATATCTCATTGTAGTTTTGATTTGCATTTTTCTAATAATTAGTGATGTTGAGCATCTTTTCATGTGCCTCTTGACCATCTGTAAGTCTTCCTTGGTGAAATGTCTATTTAGGTCTTCCGCCCATTTTTAAACTGGATTGTTTGTTTTTTTGATATTGAGCTCCATGAGCTATTTGTATATTTTGAAGATTAATCCTTTGTTGTTTCACTTGCAAATATTTTCTCCCATTCTGAGGGTTGTCTTTTTGTCTTATTTATGGTTTACTTTGCTGTGCAAAAGCTTTTAAGTTTAATTAAGCCCCATTTGTTTATTTTTGTTTTTATTTCTGTTACTGTAACAGGTGGGTCAACAAAGATGTTGCTGTAGTTTATGTCAAAGAGTGTTTTTCCTGTTTGCCTCTAAAAGTTTCAGAGTGTCTGGTCTTACATTTAAGTCTTTAATCCATTTGGAGTTTATTTTTGTGTATGGTGTTAGGTAGTGTTCTCATTTCATTCTTTTATATGTAGCCATACAGTTTTCCCAGCACCACTTATTGAAGAGGCTGTCTTTTTCTCTACTGTGTGCTCTTGCCTCCTTTTTCGTAACTTAGGTGCCCATATGAGCGTAGGTTTATCTCTGGGCATTCCATCCTCTACCATTAATCTATATTTCTTTTTTTGTGCCAGTACCATACTCTCTTGATTACTGTAGCTTTGTGGTATAGTTTGAAGTCAGGGAGCCTGATTCCTCCAACTCCATTTTTCTTTCTCAAGATTGCTTTGGCTATTCGGGGTCTTTTGTATTTCCATATGAAATGTAAGATTTTTTGTTCTAATTCTGTGAAGAATGCCATTGGTAGTTTGATAGGGATTGTATTGAATCTGTAGATTGCTTTGGGTAGTAGAGTCATTTTCACAATATTGATTCTTCCAATCAAAGAACATGGTATATTTCTCCAACTGTTTATGTCATCTTTGATTTCTTTCATCAGTGTTTTATAGTTCTCTGAGTAAAAGTCTTTCACCTCCTTAGGCAGGTCTATTCCTAAGTATTTATTCTTTTTGTTGCGATGGCAAAAGGGAGTGTTTCCTTAATTTCTCTTTCTGATTTTTCGTTGTTGCTGTATAGGAATGCCAGAGATTTCTGTGCATTAATTTTGTATCCTGCAACCTTACCAAATTCATTGATTAGTTCTAGTAGTTTTCTGGTGGAATCTTCAGGATTTTCTATATATAGTATCATGTCATTGGCAAACAGTGACAGTTTTACTTCTTCTTTTCCAATTTGTATTCCTTTTATTTCTTTTTCTTCTCTGATTGCCATGGCTAGGACTTCAAAAACTATGTTGAATTATAGTGGTGAGAGTGGACATCATTGTCTTGTTCCTGATCTTAGTGGAAATGCTTTCAGTTTTTCACCATTGAGTATGATACTTGCTGTGGATTTGTCATATATGGTCTTTATTATGTTGAGGTAGGTTCCCTCTATGCCCATTTTCTGAAGAGTTTTTATTATAAATCAGTGTTGAATTTTGTCAAAAGCTTTTTCTGCATCTATTGAGATGATCGTATTGTTTTTATTCCTTAATTTGTTAATGTGGTGTGTCACATTGATTGTTTTGCGTATATTGAAGAATCCTTGCATCCCTGGATTAAATCCCACTTGATCATGGTGTATGATCCTTTTAATGTGCTGTTAGATTCTGTTTGCTAGTATTTTGTTCAGGAGTTTTGCATGTATGTTCATCAGTGATATTGGTTTATAATTTTCTTTTTTTGTGATATCTTTTTCTGGTTTTGGTATCAGGGTGATGGTGGCTGCATAGAATGAATTTAGGAGTGTTTCTCCCTCTGCAATTTTTTGGAAGAGTTTGAGAAGGATCGGTGTTAGCCTTCTCTAAATGTTTGATAGAATTCGTCTGTGAAGCCATCTGATCCTGGACTTTTGTTTGTTGGAAGATTTTTAATTATGGTTTCAATTTCATTGCTTGTGATAGGTCTGTTTACAATTTTTAATTCTTCTTGGTTAAGTCTTGGAAAATTGTACTTTTAATTTTATTTATGAATAATACATGTCACTGTGAGAAAAACATGAAGATGTTCAATTGGTTTTGAAAACCTTATTTTACCACTTTTTATATACTCATGAATTTGAATGTCTAGCTTTAGTTCAGTTCTTTTGATATTTAATTTTAATGGTTTTCATAACTGAAAGATAACCCCACAAAATATAAAATGACACCAATAAAAATGCATTGTTGTATTCACCTACTAAATATGATTCCACATACTTGCAATTTTCCTTGTCTGAAATTAATTGAGGAAAGAGTGGATTAAGCAGAAGGAGTTAATGCTAAGATAAAATCACTGGGTTAGAAAAATATTAGAAAATATCCAGGGCCATAAAACAGCTCCACTGGGACATAGTTTATTTGCATCTCTATTAAAAAAATATATTTATAAGTTAGCATGTAACTTCCCTATGTCTGGTACCATTAATTAATAGTGAACAGTGAGATGACCTAAGGACATTCACCTAGATAATTCTTAAGTCGTCTTCACCCTGTATAGCATTGAATATCATGCCATCCAACTCATCCCCTTATCTGCGACCTTCATACACTTTTCCTGACAGTGGTGTATGGTCAAACTATTTGAAGAAAATAAAAGAGGCCAAGTAAAAGCAAATAGAAATCTACAATTTTTTGTCTAATTTTCTGTGATTAGAAATACATAGTAAACTACTGTACCTGAGTATTCATGTCATCACATTCTTAACAACATGAAATAGTATTTAAAATATTCTCTTTATTTGGGCTAAAGAAAATTTCACTGTTAAAATATCAAAGATGTCCATAAAGTCTTGACTAAAGAGGCAGAATATAGAAGTTAGATAGTAACAGTCAATACAATAATGTATGAATCCATGCTCTATTATGCAAGGTCTCAAGTTGAGGCAAAATTGGGCATGGGAAAGGAAATCAGAAATCCTCACTATAGTAATTGTCTCTTCTGCTAAGTTATCCAGGTACATCTTTCAATTTTCCCTTTGTGTAGATGATGTTTACATGTTATCTGGCCCAGTGAATTCTGCTTGAAACACTAAATATCTGACTCAAACTAACAGAAAAAACGAAAAAATCTAAGTAGAGAGAATCTGTAAAGCAACTTGCCATTTTCTCACAAGAAGTTTTCCTCTTCCTCTCTTTCTTCTCCACCTTCTTCTTCTCCTCCTTCTCCCGTTTTCTTCCTTCTTTTCCTTCTCTTCCTCCTTCTGCAAATTTTCCAATTGATCAAATTTACACTCATGAAAATATTCACAAATTAACAGACTATTGGAAGTTTGGCATTAAAATATTTGAAGCAAAATCAGACGTTTTTCATAAGGATATGGTTGGAAAAATCCACTTCAAACACATTCTTTGTGTCTTTCTATTTTTCAAGATTTTGATATTTTACCAGTGAAGTTTTACAAAGTGTTAATATGTTTAAAAGAAGGTTTCATTCCAATAGTTCTTGAAACTGTTATTCTTCTTAACTCTGAAACACCATCTTCCTTCTAGCCTGCAACCCTGTAACATGGGACAGGAATCTTTTTATTTCTGTTTGGGCAATTCTTGCTTTTCATAATGTAGAGCTGAAAGGGAATTTGGAGAATATGTTTCCAACTAACTCACTTTTACCATTGAAAATGTTTCTATTACTATTATGCAAGGCACAATTCTTTTAGTTCTTAGGAGAATACTGGTGTGATGGTTAGTTTAATGTGTCAAATTGGCTAGACTGTAGTCTTAGTAATTCAATCAAATAGTAAACTAGTTTCTGGGAAATATCTTGTAGATGACACCAAAGTTCATAATAAATTCACTTTAAGCAAGGGAGATTATCCTGGATAGATGGGGTGGGCAAAACTTAAGGACTTAAGAGAACTAATGTTTCCCTGAAGAAGAAGAAATTCAGCCTATAGATTACAGCTTGAGTTTGTGGCCCAGAGTTCCAGCCTACTCTTCCTGACAGCTTGCCTTGTGGTTTTTGGACATACCTACGTGGCTACAACAATCATGTGATCATGTAAGCCAATTCCTTGTAATACATCTTTTAATATGTATCTTCTGCTGGTTCTGTTTCTCTGATTGAACCTTACAGATACAACTAATAAAGTAAAATATAGTCACTGTCACAGGCTTACACTCAGATACTGCAAACATACAAATAAATCTCAACCCCCTAAAATTTTTCTTCCATTTTTCAGGCTAGTTTTAAAGATACTTCAAAGGATTTACCATGAGCAAGGCCTTAGATTAAACATTACAGGGGATGCATAAGCATCAAAGTTTTATAAGTGCAACAGTGTCAACAAAGAGTGAACTGAATGTCATAAAAAAAAACACATAACACTATAACTATAAGCATAGAACAATATGTCCAAGCATGGAGAGTCACTGAATGGTCCAGAACCACCCAGGCTTCTAATTGTTATTGTGGGGTATTTGATTGTTTCACTGAAAAATACCTTAAGTTAGAGTATTTTCTAGCGCTTTCACATGAACACTGTTTGTTTGTTTAGGGGATGTATCTGTTTCCCTATTCAGGGATAATTTAAAATTTTTCAATTAATTAACAAATTCAAGTGTATGGTGAAATAAAATATAATCCCTGCATATGCCTAAGGCATTGACCTAAAAATGCATATAATACAATACACATCTCCCCTTTTCATTTGAATTTTCAAAGGATTTATGCCTGGAAGATAACTTTTGCATTCTCTTTGATTAGTGAGGTTAATGAAAATTTAACAGGCAAATAGAGGTTCCAGTTTAACCTATCTACTAATTAAGCATTATTTTCTTTTATAAAGCAGAGAAATAATCAAATCATTTTAAGAAAAATCAGAGCTTAGTAGCATGGTTTCTAGAAGATAGCAGTTGCACAGAATCACCAGACATCAGACAATATGTGGTATTTTTTGTAGAAAATATTCTAGAAATTTTACAGAATTCAGAAAAATAAAATTTATGAGGCAGAATCTAGAAAGGAGTTTATCCACTAATTCATTTAGTAAATTCTTATTGCTTACTAAGTGCTAGGCATTGTTTGAAACCTGCTGAGCAAGCAGAGTTGACCACTACCCTCCTGGAGATTACAGATTGGAGCTAAACAGTTATACATAAGTCAACAACATGCACATATAACTAATTATAATAAGTATATGGAATAGAAAAAAACACAGAGCAGTCTCATTTAAGGTGACATGTGAGAAATGTGCAGGAGCCGGACTGTGGGGCTGTGGGGTGAAGAGGAGATTGGCCAGTTTAGAAAAGTGAGAAGACCAACAGATCTGGCAAGTGGAACACAGGGAGGATTATATAAGAGGTGCCTTGGGAAAAAGTTCCATCTAGCTTGTTCCCAATTGCCTCTACGAGAACCAATGTTGTGACTAATGTCTATAATCTGTCAAAATTTAATAATTTTTAAATCAACTTCCTTTAGGAAAAAGGGGAATTGCTGGGTCAAAGCTTCTGATATATCCTCAATCTTCTTTTTACACAACCCTAAATTGCTTGAGGGGAAGGTTAGTCTAATACCAGCAACAATTGTTAATACCTGATGGGCTTTGTAGATGTTTTATTTTATGCTGAAGAGGAAAACCTTACCCCTAAAAAAGTCGAAGTGAAGAAAAAAGAGTCCTTAAATCCTTCTACATTATTTTCTAGAAGGAGAACCAGCTTACAAGTATAACATATAAAATTGGTAATAAACTAATTTCTTCTCAGTCCCTGAATTAGATCCCTCTGGCCCATAAATTGGCTGTTGTGCTTATTCTCTCTGAGTCCCACTTAAACATTCTTAAAATGTCATGTAGTTAACCACAAAGCTTCTTAGATGTTTACCCTACTGCTCTCTGTCATCTTCTCAGAGGTACTGTTTATCTTCTTCTTACAACTTCTATTTTTTTAAACTTCATTTCATTTACATTTGCAGAGTTAATAGGAAAAGTCCTATTATGACTGGATGTGTTCCTCCAAAATTCATATGTTGAAACCTACTCCCCAGTGTAATGATATTAGGAGGTGGGGCATTTGAGAGGTGACTAGTCTTGAGGGTCATAAGAAAGGGATTAGTGAGCTCTTAAAAGAGACCCCAGAGGGCTCTCTCACCCTTCTGTCATGTGAGAACACAAGGAGAGAACAACCACCTAACAACCAGGAAGCAGGCACTTACCAGACACAGAATCTTCTGGAGCCTTTATCTTAGACTGCCCAGCCTCCAGAATTGTGAAAAATAAGTTTCTGTTGTTTATAAGACATCCAGTCAATGGTATCCTGTTGTAGCAGCCCAAATGGACTAAGGCAAACCCTGAGACAGAATTGCAGCCAGCACATGGTTCTCTAAGAAAAAAATCTCTAGATCAGCATCTTGATAATTATATTGGGACTTGTTAGAGATGTAAATTCCTGAGTCCCACAGCAGAACAAGTGAGTCAGAAACTCTGGGGGTGGGGCTTAGCAATCTGTGTATTAACTAGGCCACCTTTGGTTTATTATGATACACTTGTTAGGGTGATTCTGATGTATGCTAAAGTCTGAGAACCAGTGGCTGGTGGCATTACCTGGTACAAACTGCAACTTAAGTTTCATCATGAGAGCACTCGCTTTGGCTTCAAACCACTCTCCAGCTATGTGACACTCGAAGAACATCTTAACCTCTCTGAACCTCACTGTTAAATGGAAATAAAATCTCCAATATTTAAATAAATTAATGTACATAGAGCAAGAAGCATAGGGCCTGGCACATACAACCATGTTAATGATGATAATAATGAATGTGCAAATGAAGAATTTTTGTGCTGTATTTTTGTCTTCAAGTTATCCTTGCCCAGTATTTGATTATTTGATTTCAAGTACTCTTGCCTCTAGTTTGTTTTGCTTTGTTTTTTTAATCAAGCTTTTATCTGATACAGAGAATAATGGTTCAGGGTAATGGGAAAGAGTACAACCTCTGAGGGTAGACAGAACAGATAGAAATCTCTGTTCCACTTAGAGTTTCCAGATTTAGCGAATAAAAATGCAGGATATCAACTTAAATTTGAGTTTCAGATAATCAACGAATATTTTGAAGTCTAACTACATTAAGTGGAATATTTGGAACATATTTATATGAAAAAATATCATTATTTATCTGAAATTCAAATTTACTGGGCTGGGTATCCTATGTTTTATCAAACAACCCTACATATGACACTTATCACTCTGTGATATTCGCGAGTTACTTAACTTCTCATGTCAGTTTTGTCATGTGTAACAAGTAATATTATATTAATGTTATAGCATAGGATTGCTGTGAAGATATAGAATTCATATATAAAAAAATAGAATAGTCTTGTAAATAGTAAATATCTGTCTAAGACATTTTTATTAATTATAAAACCTGTTGGGGTTTTTATTTCACTCCATGATGAAGCCTCTAATTTATCCTTTGGAAAAGAATGCTTCAAATCTTGTGGATCTGGGGATATTGGTTGATGCAGGAACAACTTACACTTTAGTAAAACAACTAGATGTTTTTAAAATATAGAATTCTATTGAAGTAGAATTCATTAGCACATAAATGTTTCTTTCAACAAAATAAACAAGAAATTAGACTTTATAGCTACCATATATAAAAACTGTCTTACATTTATTTCTAAACTTGGCATTCGTCATGCAAAATAATCAAAGGTTTTACTAAACTTTTCCAGGATTTTTTTCAATTCTAATGAGTTTCAAAATCAGCTTTTTAAGATAACTAGTACCAGGTAAATTCTATTTTTCATAGGATAAAAACAACTCAAGATTTTCAGGTTTGCATAGTTTATTTCCTTTAGATGCATTTACTGTGAAAGATGAAAATCCATTCCTGAGTTGTTACATTAAGTAATAAGTTTTATATCCCAATGGATTAAAGTTGGTGGTTTTATTTTTATTTCTCTGATTTTTCGGGTAGAGAACTTTGTTACTAAGACTCTTTTTATGTTTAAAAGTAATGGAAATATATAAATGTAAAATGTCATACTATAAATGGAGATGCTTATTATTTGGATATATTGTACTTCATTTTTAATACATTCATTTCTATCTAGTCTGCTTAATAGACTTTGATCTTGTTGAAGTGAAATTTCACATCTTAGGAAATAATTATAAAGGAAAGAGCATATTAGATATTAGTAGAAATCTTAATAGCATATAATGTCCATAAGATATATGCTTTTTGTGTTTCTGTTTTTTCCAGAAGAAATATAGAAGTTAGTGTTTCATAAGTGTAGGATATATTTTTGGTGATATACATTTCTATGTAGTATAGTATAATGATGAAGAATAATGAAAACTTACTATATTTTATTAAAATAGTACAACTGCATTTCCTGCAAGTATTACTTCACTTTCCAAATGTTGAGCCAGTGGGCAAGGGTGTTTAAGGGAATCTATAATTTCAACATTTAGCACCAATTTCTCCCCCATGTCTTATGTCATGTAAGCTTAATGTAATGTTTTACATTTACAAAGCTATTTCAAAATATCTAATGAAGGAAGGTGGATTTGGTGCTATTTTAACATTATTTTAAAGGGTATTTTGTGTAAAGTCCAAAACCTCTAATAATGGCCCTATCTCTGCCTTGCTCCATATTGACCCTCTGCCTTCTTCCTTCCTTTCTCTGTCATACAAGACCAGCTCCCAATTACAGCTACCTCAGGGCCCCCAACACAGAAATATACATTCACACAAGCACAGTTTCCTTTTGGAATCTCATTTTCACCACTCCTCACCTCCTAGCTTGTGCTCCAGCCATACTAATATGTTGGGAATTCATCCAATTCCACTGCTTCCTCCAGGTCATGTTACAGGAAAATCTTCTTTGAATCTTCTTGCCTCTGAATGTATACCTTCCCCTCTACGTTATCCTCTTCCACATACATCTTTTTCCTCGTTAATATCTCTTAATTCTCAGGCTTCAGCTTGCTTATATATGGTAGGATTAGGAAGTTACCCTGACCTGCAAAGTCTAGTGGCCACTTCACATACCATTCTGCACTTAAGAATGTATGTACACTATTCACATCATCTGTTTACTTGCTTATTTCTCTCACTACTTTTTAGCTTTTTGAGAATGGGGACTGTCCTCTTCATTGTTGTACACCTATACCAATCCATGGTGCAGCATATAATATTTAATCAAATATTGGCTCAAGAAATAAATGATTTCTCCATTTACATACTGGGAAGCTGAGAATAAGAAGCTTTTGGTTTATCCAAGAACAACAACATGAAGATTATTCCTGAAGCCTTGTGCTGTAATAGAATCAAGACTGAACTGCATGTAAAGTACATTTCTCTCATTCTTTTTCATTCATATTTTTTTTCTGATTGTGGCCACAATTCTCTACTTTTTTCAAAATTCCACATCTTGAAAAAAAATTGTCTTCACATATTGTCTCTGCATCTTAACCAGTAATGTATTCTTCAGTCTGCTGTAATCGGCTTCTGTCTTTCCAATCTACTGAATTTGACCTATAAACTGTTAGAATGAAACTTTATGTTATCAGATCAACATTCCCACGTGTTGAAATCAATCTCTCTTCTCTTGGCGATAGGTATCACACTTTCCTATTTTCTACATCACTGGCTTCTCTTTCTTAGTCTCCTGGACTGACCTGCTCTCTGCCCAATCTCTAATGAATGTGATATATCTGAGGGTTTTGATCTGAGCCTCTTCCCCTCTATCAGTACAGAGATTCATATGTTCAATTGCCAATTGTCATCTACACTTGGCTCTGTCCTGGGCTTCTACATATTAGGAATGTTTCCATGCCCTTGATTCTTACACCATCTTATCCATCTCCATAATTCCAGAAAACTAGAATCTATCCTTTACCTCTTCGTTTTTTTCATACCTTTTAATCCATCAGTAAATCCTGTAAGCCCTATCTTTTAAAAATATCATGAGTGCAACAAATTTTTTTCCAACATACACAGCTACCAACCTGGTCCAAGTCATCATGATGTTACACCTGAACTACTGCAATAGCCTCATAACTGATTTTCTCATTTCCATTGATGCCACTCTTTAATTCATTTCAACATAACAGCTAAGCTAGAGGAATCTTTTAAGAATGTAAATCAGATGATTCCTTCTCCTGCTTAAACCCTCCAATATCTTTAGAGTACTCTTAAAATAAAATTCTTAGAAAGGCTTTTCATGGTCTGCCCCTAACCTCCATTCCAGACAGTAGTTTAGATGACTCTCCACATGACCAGTCTACTTCCTTCAGTTACACTGACTTCTGTGATTTCCTTGAACAGACCAAGCATTTTTCTGGCCTCTGGGTCTTTGATCTTCTTGTTCCCTCTGCCAAGAC
Source organism: Balaenoptera musculus (assembly GCF_009873245.2). NCBI lineage: Eukaryota > Metazoa > Chordata > Mammalia > Artiodactyla > Balaenopteridae > Balaenoptera > Balaenoptera musculus. The sequence continues at coordinate 28,369,175 of NC_045792.1, forward strand.
TGTTCTCTTTCATTCCCTTCACATGGTCTGGCATTTCTCCTCCTTGAGGTCTAAGAGATCGTCTAACGCCCTATTCACGTTGTTTCTGTTTTCTTTTTCTTGGTAACTATCTAATCTTTACTTCCTGCTTCTTGTCTCTCTCTCCTCACCACCCACCTGTAAACACTATCATAACATTTGTCATCTTCTTCATAGTGACACTCCAGTGCATACCTTGTAGGCACTCACTGAATATTTGTTGACTGACTATATGAATGGATATTACTAAGTATATGTGTGACACTTGTACCTGTTTTATCATCTGTAAAATGAAAGAATCTGGACTTGATCATGTATGAATTACTTTCCAACTCTCAAATTATTTGAATTTCTAATCATATTAATTGTTGATCAAATGCATGTTTGTATGATAGAGCGTGCAAAACACTGAGCAAAATGATTAGAGTTGCAAAGCAAAGTCAAAATCTTCAAGAAAACGGGATTGGAACTGATTTGCTGGGGCACTTGAGCTCTGAGAAATACATTAAGCACCATGCAAACAAGAGGAAAGAACAGCTAGGAATCAAGGCCTCTGGGATCTTTTGTTTGTTTTGTATCAGTTTGCTTATATTGTCAAGATATGACTTTGTAAAATTTTGGGTACAATATTTAATGGTTGATTTTAAAACCACTAAAATATTTCAGTATAAAACTGTTTAATTTTGTTTAAAAACAAGAAATTCAGGGTCCTTGAAAAACCATGCTTCATTTTTAAAAAAAACAGGAATGTCCTATTTTTGGTACCATATATCTGAAATTAGTTTGCAATGAAGGATGGCATTCATAATTTAAAACTCAAAATGTTTATCATAAAAAGTTTCAGTTGCAGTTTTAGCAGTCACTCATGATTATCTACCCAACATCCATCTCCACCTACCTCTTTTTCCTTCTTCCTTATTTTCAAAACTCTGATTTGTTCAGTTATCTTCCCTCGTTTACAAGGCTATGTGCTTTTGAGTAGGTGGACTGCATCCTTTGACAATGGATCCTGACATTTCCCAGCTGTCTGTAATTATTCCATCTTCCTTGGCAGTGACTGGTTTAGTCATGAGCATTTGACACAATTCCAACTAATGAAATGTGAGAGTCTACCACATGGCTTCTGCTAAACGTTTAATTGCTCAAAAGGAAACCTCCCAAAAAGATGGTCCCTTTTCTTTCAGTGGCTTATTTCTTTTCCTGGGTATAGATGTCTCCTGGAACACTGCAGCCACCTTACAATAACAGGGAAACTAGTCTAAGGATAAGGTTGACACTCCAGGGATGCATAACAAAAAATGCAAAAGAGTCTGGTTCCTTAAGGATGTTCCTTGATAATACAGTACAACAAATATTTTGCGTGCAATTTCAATGTCCATTTTTGATCTGAAATGATATTCTAAAATTGTCTTATAATGATTGTGGCAAATCACATTTAAACATGATAATATGTTTTAATATGGCAATTGAAACTTCTGTTTAAATATGGATTCAGTCACATTAGAGGTCAAATCAAAGACCCTTGTTGAAATGTCTGATCTTGTTTTCTACAAATAGAAAACACCCCATCTATTAATGGGGCAATTTTTTGAGTTATTTATTTCCATGAGACAAATGAAGTTATATTGAGCCATTGATACACATCACCTCATTCCATTCTACTTATTACCCAAAATACTTATAAGTAGCTGGACAGGGAGAAGAGGGAAATTTAGAGCAGTGGTATTCAATAAAAATATAATATGAGCCATGTGTGTCACATATGTAATTTTAAATTATCTAGTAGCCATATCTAAAAAGTAAAAGAAACAGATAAAAGTAATTTTAATAATGTTTTATTTAATTGAACATACCCAAAATATTATAATTTCAACATATAATCAATATAAAATTACTAATGAGAAATGTTACATTTCTATTTCATACCTCTTCAATATCCAGTGTATATTTTACATTTACAGAACATGTCAGATCAGAAAGTCACCTGTCAAGTGCTCAGTAGCCACACGTGGCTAGTACATACAGTCCAGCTTTACAATGATATAATAGAGGAATGATAACTGAACCATAGAGAAATGGAATTGATATCAGATTGATATGTGGATTAATTCTAACCTATATAGCTATAATAAATAATCAAGAAAACTTGACTACATATCTTAAGAGTGGACCTAATAGGGTTTTATTGATCTGTTGGCAGTTTGCAGATGGGTTCTCAATATATTCATATAATAAAAGCTTTTCACTGTTAGACCCCTTCTTGCTCCGTTCCTGACTTTTGTGTTATGTCATATTTCACTGTATCTTTTGTAGACTGGGGACAAATATCCCACTGATAATCATCCCCTCCACTATTACAGGCTAGAATTTATTTTCTTAAATGAAGACAGTGGAATAAGGCCCAGAATTTGCATCAGTTGTGAATTACAGAGATGGATCTAGTTAAAGTGGTTCCACCTGGCATATAATGAGCTAACTGTAGAGCTATTTTAATGGATCAAGAAATGCACATTGTTTGTGCCTAAGGACTTCTAGGAACTACAAAATAAATGTTGAAAAGCATGACTATAAAACAGTTTAAGTTGGTGAAACTTTGTGAGTCATTTCTCTCTTCTTCTTCATACCTCTCTTCCTGTAGTTATTCTCCTGCTGATCTGTCTCCAGTGCTCAAGAATTGCAGCCTCAGCTGTTAATTACCATAATAAAATCTGAAGAAATAGATTATTTTTGCAATGTGCATATCCTTGATGGCACTCCCTTGTCTAAAGAAAATATGAAAGAACAACCAAGAGGATCCACTACCCAACATAGAACAGGCAGGCAGGCAGTCCCTTTGTACTGCAAGTGATTGCCTTTTACCTAGACTTAAGAACAGTTACTAAAAATGTGGAAAAGTATGCATGAGGTAAATATTCAAAGTTTTCAACATGGTGTCTGGAACAGTCAAAAATGTTACTTTCTGTTCACATGTTTCACATTTTCTAAATATATTCCTTTATCTAAAATAGAAATGTTTGAGTTTTTTTTAAAAGGAAGAGATAGTAAAAGAAGGGAAGCCAGGAAGGGAGGGATGGAGTTCCATCCTTTCAGCCTGTGCATTCCCTAATAGGAAGCAGCATAGCATAGCGTAACAGTTCAGCTTCTGGTATTAGACTTGTCTAGCTATGAATCCTTAATTCTCTTATATTACATGACTTACCAGACTTCTCTGTGCCTCAGCTTCTCCATCTGTTAAATAAAGATAATAATAATACTTTTATCAAAGTAGTGTTATAAAGATTAAACAAGATATTATGTGCAAAGCATTCATAACTCTGTCCATCACAAGGCAAGTGCTTGGTTATTGCCAGTCGTTATTATTACTCGAAGGGATTGTCTTCCAAAAGTACTTCTGCAATACTCTAGGACTCTGGACAAGAAATAGGAACGTATATATTTGACAGCAGTTATTGCTGGCATTCTGTTTCCATTTGCAGAGGGATACAGCTGGAAGCAGTTGCAGCAGAAAATGAGACATCTGGATAGAGAGAATAATAAAAACAAATGAGCACATGAAAAAACCCATCGCTTGGGGAAAAAAAAAAAAAAAACCTACTTTAAAATTTTCTTTGCCTACCAGCTATGAAAAGAGGTGTAAACTCCCCCTTTTTGGTTGAATTGAGGTCAGAGAGCATAGAAGTTTAGATCTGATCTGAATCCATTCTGCTAGGGAACCTCAATGCACGTGTTCTAAGGAAGAAACCACGAGGAGTCTCATCCCATGGCACTTCCTAGTGGGGGCAAAATTATGATGAGTCCTGCCTGCATCACACGCTTTCCAAGATCATGTTGCATTTTAATTCAAAAGGATATAAACTGCTTCAAATTTCATCAAAAAATATGCTAATTTTTTTTGCTGCTTCTCTCTATCTTTTCCTCTTATCCTTATCCTCATCCTCATCCTCATCCTTATCCTCTCATCTCCCTTCTATCCACATTTGTTGACTTGCTCTGGAAGTAGGCTATTCTGCTCATGGTGCTTTACATGTTCTTTTGAAACAGTGAGAGCAAGACTCTTGCTCCAGAACAAGAACTGATGTTTCAAGTGGGGCCAGTCAGCTCTCATAGGGACCTCCTCACAGGGACCAGGGAATGTCATGCTTGATAGTAATCTTTTTTTGTTTGCCAGCTTTTGTAAAGCACTTATCTTTTTTTTTTTCCATCATTAGCGCTAAGAAAAAGATTGAAAAATTATTATATCATTTTTTTTGGTCACTGGTATTTTAATCAAAAAAGGGAATGCATAAAAGAATTTTAATTCATTTTATGAGCCTCATTTGGGCATTTTCCATGTGCCACCTGTTATGCTAGTGGGAAGAGAAAGATAAAGGCATGGGCCTCTCAAGTGGCTTAGACTCTAGTAGAGGACACCATCACATAAATAAATACAATGTAATGAACATGGTAAGTGTCACAATAAAGGTTCGTAGAAAATAGTGATATAGCACAGTTGAGATGAGACTATATATCTGGGAAGGAGTTGGGGGTTGGTAATTGTGCTAACCTAAAGAATCCACACTTTACTTGGTGGGTGATGTGAAATCCTGGAGGTGTTCTCTTATTATAAAGAAAAAATTTGCTTGCTAACCAAGATAACCAAAAATATTTTTAACATAGAACCAACTCAACTATTTGAAAATTTCAGAAATAAAAAAGTAAAATTGATATACATTCACAAAATATGTATATATATATACATAAGTATGTGTATATCAACAATATAATCATTAACATCAAAAATGATTTACAATTTGATATGTTTGTGCAAACATGTATGGGCATTTTAGACGTATGTAGTAAACACTTTAACATGTATACAAAGAGAGTGAAATCAAAGAGTGCCACCATGAGGCCATCATGAATACATATTCCAGTCTGCCTTGACCCAGGACTATTTCTGAATCTACTCATTTGTTCTTTGACCATTCATAGAGCTACATTTTTATCTATGGTGATGTACTACTGAGTACAAGATAATCGCAGCAGTAAATGACCACATGCCAGGTAATACACACTCATATATAAACACATAATTGTAAATAGAGTGATAAATTTAATAAAGAGCATGAAAAAGCTATAGTATGGCTCATTAAGCAGTGGTTGTCCCAATTTGCAAATGGAATAAGTCTGGAAGGATACAGAGAATATGAAATATCATATCTTATACAATAAGGAGTTCATCATATCAATGGGCCGAGGTGGGCATTCCAAGCAGAGAAGTTTTATGTAAATGCTGAAGATACAACAAGCCAGTGCTCTTGAGAAACTGCATACAACTCTGAAAGACTGGAGTGTCATTTGTGGAGAAATGGGTGCTACTGGACAAGTTTGGAAGAAAGAGGCTGCAAAGTTAGGCAGTGGTAGGTCAGACAGACAACTGAATGCCAAGACAGGTGACTTTTAGTCTTCCTTTTCCCATTACATCTTCACATGTTCCTCATGCAAGCCCAAATCAAGGATGCCAGGTCAGAACAAATGGAGGTAAGCAACCTTATGTGGCAGTCCAGGGCACTGATCATCATAGGCAGTAACATTTGACAGGTTCATTTTCTTATTACCATCACTCTCTACCCTACAAGCATCCTAATCTAGCTCATCAATTTTTTTTTTCTTTTCAGATCACATTGTCTTTTTGATCACATTCAGTTAAATGATCAATGCTATTATTCATAATGGCATCACAAAATATTTTATTGATGAATACGGGCATTTTAACTTTGAATTCAATTTGTATTGATCTTTTTTAAGAAAATTTAATTTTTTATTAATAAAACTTTATATCACAAATAGAGCTGTAATGGTTTATACCCATTCCTAAATCATTTTTTCACTTAATCACCCAATATATGTTGAATGTCTACTATGGGTATGGCACTGTTGTAGGCTTTTAGAATACAAAGATGAATAAGGTAAGGCTTCTCTAAGGAAGTAACGGTCCAATTAGAAAGGAGAAGGCCCCAAAGCTAGGAACTGTAATATCAATCTGAGCTTAATATGCCCAGTGAGAGAGATTCCAGGCTGCCTTGTTCAGAAGGACATTGACAAGAATATTTTTATTATGATGGTATTTAATTTGGTATCTAGTGGCTCATATATATCTAGACATTATGTAATTCTTATAGAAAATGCAGGGCTTTAGCACCTGGGATATGAAAGGACATGAAACACAAACACTTTGCAAAATATCTATTTGACAAAAGTAATAGATAAACTTTTATCTATTCATAGATTTTGATTGTCTAGGTCCTTGACCTGGAAAATCCAACTGAACTATCCTTATGTATTAATTTATTTAAATTGTTGTTTGTAGAGATGTGGATGGACCTAGAGACTGTCATACAGAGTGAAGTAAGTCAGAAAAAGAAAAACGAATTTCGTATATTAAGGCATATATGTGGAATCTGAAAAAAATTGGTATAGACGATCTTATTTACAAAGCAGAAATAGAGACACAGAGAACAAATGTATGGATACCAAGGGGAAAAGGGGGAGTAGGATGAATTGGGAGATTGGGATTGACATATATACACTATTGATAATATGTATAAAATAGGAAACTAATGAGAACCTACTGTATAGCAGAGATAACTCTACTCAGTGCTCTGTGGTGACCTAAATGGGAAGGAAATCCAAAAAAGAGGGGAATATATGTATACATATAGCTGATTCACTTTACTGTACAGTAGAAACTAACACAACATCATAAAGCAACTATACTCCAGTAAAATTTTAAAAAATAAATAAAGAGAATCCTTGGAACAAAAAAAATAAATGGTTGTGAACATGAGCTAATTTTTAGAGAAAGCTTCATCAGACAAACTTGAGAGCTCTGCATGTACTGAACTGAGCAGGAACATTCACGTATGCCAAGATCTGTTCCCACTTGTGTGAACACCACCAGTCTTGACTTAGAGGGCTGCTCTCTAATCATGACTGTACAGAAGGCTGGGCCAAGGCCAAATATGACTGCAACTGAGCTCTTCTTATCTTCCTGCACTTTTCCAAACATATCCGTTTCTGCATGCTATAAATGTTCTAATTGGAAAACCCCCAAATTTAAGTCTTAACATAAAGAATGTCAATGTCTTGCTCACTTAAGGGACCAAGGTCGGTGTTTCTTATCTACAGATGGCTCTTTCAATCTTGTGGCTTCCCCATTTCCTAGAAGCACCAAGTTGCTGCAACAGTTGGGGGTGGGGAGGGCAGGGTAAGCAACATGATGAGTCTGCATGGAACAGTTGAATAGTCCAGCCTGAGAAATGGCATATATCACTTCTGGGCAACTTCCACTAGCTGTAACATGCACATACGGCCACACTTAATGCCAAGGAAAGTTGATCAAAGGGATCTGGCTGCAGAACCAGTAAGAAGAGGAAACAGGATTATGGTCAATTACTAGATTCAGTCACACAAAATAGCCACATATCTTTCTCTAATAATTAATATCTGGTATCTTAAGACCACTGCCCACTTAAACATAATCATTAAATCATGTTTATACTCAATATACAGAAGATATTTAATTGCTTGTGTAATGAGAAAACAATAATTCTTTTGGATAGCAACAATGTAGAACCACTCTTTCCTCTACTCTTTCATTGCTTCTTTATGCTGCCAGGAACATAAACATAATGGCTGTAGCTGGACTGCCACTTTGTCAGCACAAGGGAAAAGAACAGACAGCTGAAGAGAATTTCAAACTGATATTCTTAAGCCACTGAAGCAATGCCAGCAGCTTCCTATCCCTGTGCTGTCTTTTACATGAGAAAACTGAAACCACTATGGTCATTTAAATACAAATATATTTTCTAGTTCTGACAGTCACACCAATATCTTCAATAAGAAGTAATAGCTACTTTGTAGTTCTGTCTCCTTGGGAGAAGTCAGTTAACCTCTGATGATCCCAACACTCTTATTTATTTTTTAAAATTTTATTAACTTTATTTTTATAAATGTCTTTTTTATTGAAGTATAGTTGATTAATAATATCTGGTGATTAGGACATGGACATATTTTTTTGATGGAGTGGGGCATTATTCAGCCAGTATAATAATTGATATTTTTATTTTGAAATTGCTTTCCAAATGTTTTGTGTATAGAATTTTCAGAGTCCACCAAATAAGGATGTCAAGTGTAAAAATGGTTTAATTATGTATTGTTTTCTACTATTAAAAAGAGGACTCAAGGTTACACCTCTCTAAAGGAAAAAAGAAAGTCTCTCTCCCACTAGGTAACAGATCTTTTGCTATTTTAGTGAAATAGAGCATAGGTACTGATAGATTTGGTATAGTCATTCAGATATGATGAGTTTTGTGACATTAATGAGTTTGGGTTTATTAAATTTATTGTTTCTAAATACACTATAAAGAGATTTTCCATTTTTGGTTTTTACTGGAGTATAATTGATTTACAATATTATATTATTTTTAGGTGTATAACATAGTGATTCAATATTTTTATGTTATACACCATTTAATGTTATTAAGAAAACAATGGCTATATTTCTCTGTGCTGTACAATATATCCTTATTGTTTACCAATTTTATACATAGTGGTTTGTATCTATTAATCCTCTACCCCTATTTTGCCCCTCCTCCCATCCCTTTCCCCACTGATAAACCACTAAAATGGCCATAAAAAATCTATGTCACAGCATTGCTGCTAAACCTACATAAAATGAAAACGTTTAAAAATTATAAAGGCTACTTTATTACTTTTATTTTTAGCATTGTATTAATTATCACACTTAGCTATGTACATGAACAATAACCCATCATGCATTGGCTTGTCAAAATTTTAAAATGGGAAAAAACTAGGCCAGTCATATTATTTCCTTTTTATTCTAATTCTAAAATTATTAAAGAATGAAACACCATCTTGTCCTCATAAACAGGTGATATAAAATTTACACTTGTGTTGCATATATTCTGCACCATGATATGAAATATTAAGAAATTGTTGTCTTCTTTTCTTCCTTTACATTAAGAGAAAGGACTAAAATGTGATTTTGAGGGGTTTAGTAACATAATTTTATGTCATATCTACTTTCTTTTAAAAATGGAGAGAAAATCTGGATGAATTTGGGTGTGGCAGTGACTTTTTAGATACAACATCAAAGGTAAGATCCATGAAATAAATAATTGATAAACTGGACTTCATTAAAATAAGAAAATCTGCTTTGCAAAAGACAATGTCAAGAAAATGCTAAGAAAAGCCATAGACTGGGAGAAAATATGATAGACTGTTATCCAAATATACAAAGAACTCTTAAAATTCAACAATAAGAAAACAAACCACCCAATTAAAAAATGGAACAGAGACCTTAACAGACACCTCACTGAAGCAGATATTGAGATGGCAAATAAGCATACGAAAATAAGTTCCACACACATCATCAGGGAACTATAACTTAAAAAAAAAAATGAGAGACCACTACACACCTACCAGAAAGGCCAAAATCCAGAACACTGACAACACCAAATGCTGGTAAGGATGTGGAGAAACAGGAACTCTCATTCAATGCTGGTAGGAATGCAAAATGATGCATCACTTTGGAAGGCAGTTTGCTTGTTTCTCACAAAACTAAACATACCAATCCAGCAATCACACTCTTTGGTATTTACCTGAACCAGTTTAAAGCTTATGTCTACACAAAACCCTGTACATAGGTATTTATAGCTACTTAATTCATAATTCTCAAAACTTGAAAGCAATCTAGATGTCCTTTAGTAGGTGAATGGATAAATAAACTATTATACATCCAGGAAATGAAATATTATTCAGTGCTAAAAAGAAAGGTGCTATCAAGCCATCAAAAGACATGGAAGAAGCTTAAATGCATATTACTAAGTGAAAGAAGCTACTCTGAAAAGGTTGCATATTATATGATTTCATCTCTATGACATTCTGGAAAAGGCAAAACTATGGAGACAGTGAAAAGATCAGTGGCTGACAGGGGTGGGGTGAGGGGATGACTAGGCATAGCACAGAGGATTTTTAGGGCAGTCAAAATACTCTGTGTGATACTATATTGGTGGATACAGGTCATTATACATTTGTCCAAACTCATAGAATGTAACTGGTGGGGGATATTGATCATGGAGGAGGCTATGGATGTGTGGGAGAGGTGATATATGGTAAATATCCATACTTTCCTCTCTATTTTCTATGTAACTACTCTAAAAAATGAAGTCTTAAAGAAAAGAGAGTATCTTTTTTTGTTTGTTTGTTTTTCCTCCAGAAGTGGAATTTGTTTAAGTAATTTGGAAAATCAATTCTTACCTAGTCAAGGGTCTAAAACAATTTGACATCACCAATGGCCTGACAACTAAAGAAATATTGGGGACCTTATTCCCTTGAGTTCTGGGGATAATAATTTCTCAACTAAAATTCTCAAATTGCTATTTGTTTAAAAAAATGTATGGTCAAGGGACAATATTATCTCAGGTTTTGGGAGAGCAAAGTGGCCAAATACTAGTGTATGGCAGAGGTGGTGGGGAGCTGGAGGAGGAGAAAGAAAACATATTTAACATTATTCTTTAATATTTTCTGAGACTGCTTTCATATTTGATAAAACCTGAATATTAATGATCTTTCTTAATTATGTTTTTAAATACATCCAAAAGCTCAGCTATACTATCTTTGCCTTAGGTTATAATTTAGTCAGCAATTCATATAGCAGTTTATCACTGCCCACATGATCATTCCTTCCATTATTCTGACTCTTCCAACAGCTACTCAATAATTAGTACTGTATGTAAATGATTATGTTCCATAAGATTTTTTTTGGAGGTGATGGTATGCTTATTACCTTGATTGAATGGTGGTTTCATGGGTATATGCATATGTCCAAACTCTCATCAAATTGTATACATTAAATATGCACAGTTTTTTATATATCAATTGTACCTCAATACAGTTGTTAATTTTATAAAAAAGATGTGTGCAGAAGTCTTTAGCAGTAAAGTGTCATGATACATAAAATGTTTTTTAAAAAATCATCATCCAAGTAGAGCTCAGAAGAATATTCAGAATTTAGTAAGCGCACCCATAAGACATGGTAGGTCTGGATATTTTGTTGCCTGAATTCCAGATTCCTGAACATGTATGCACTAGCCTTTCTTTTCAATGCCCTGTCCTATAACTTGCCACATTTTATTCCATTAATATCCATCAAGTGTCTACTATGTGCTATGTGCTTGTGACTCAGCAGAAGACAAGGAGGCCTTGTGCCTGTCCTCTCAAACTTACCATTCCAGTCTTATCTGAAGTACTCAGTTCTCCAAACATACCATGCCCATCCTACCTCCCATTTCTCAGTCACTTAGAGACAGAAGGCTCATATTCACAGAAAAGAAAGTGAATGGTCTTTGTAAAAGATAAAGCAGCTTTATAAATGCTAGCCTCCAACTCCAAACACTTGCAGTTATCTTTATCTAGATAAAGAGAATTAAGTCATTCCCTTCACCATTCCCAGCACCCCTCATACCAGCACACACATATAAATACTATAATTGTTAAGAACATTGGCTTCAGAGTCAGAAACCCTCTAATCATGCTGCAAGATTGAACATCTTATTTAACAGTCTGAGTCTCAATTTTTTTGGTGTAGCTCCTTCTTTTTAAATTTTGTTATTGATGTATAGTTGTTTTACAATGTTGTGTTAATTTCTGCTGTACAGCAAAGTGATTTAGTTTTATATATATGTATATAAATATATATATATTTATATATATACATTCTTTTTATATTCTTTTCCATTATGGTTTATCATAGGATATTAAATATAATTTACTGTTGCTCTACAGTAAGACCTTGTTGTTTATGCATTCTATATATAATAGCTTATATCTTCTAACCCCAGCCTCCCACTCCATCCCTTCCCCCATCCCCTTCCCCCTTGGCAACCACGAGTCTGTTCTTTATGTTCCTGAGTCTGTTTCTGTTTCATAGACAGGTTCATCTGTTTCATATTTTAGATTCCACATATAAGTGATATCCTATGATATATGTCTTTCTCCTTCTGATTTACTTCATTTAGCATTATACTCTCTAGTTGAATCCATGTTGCTGCAAATGGTATTATTTCATTCTTTTTTATGGCTGAGTAGTATTGCATTGTATATGTGTACCACATCTTCTTTATCCATTCATCTGTCAATGGACATTTAGGTTGTTTCCATGTCTTGGCTATTATGAATAGTGCTGCTGTGAATATAGGGGTGAATGTAATCTTTTTGAATTATAGTTCTTTCTCAATATATGCCCAGGAGTGGGATTGCTGGATCATACGGTAATTCTATTTTTAGTTTTCTGAGGAACCTTCATACTGTTTTCCACAGTGGCTGCACCAACTTACATTCCCACCATACACTCTACAGCATTTGTTATTTGTGGACTTTTTAAAAATTTAAATATATGTAGTATCTTATTCCTGTGTAATATGTTTCCAGTCTACGTAATCATGCTTACAATTTTTATGATTACTGTCATGGAATACAAACTATTTCCACCCTGATTTTCAAAATGCACTCTCAGGTGTCTTGCAGGCATATATTTTTATCCTCCATTTTCTCTTTAGAAGAGTAACTTCTTTTCTTTTATGACATAGATTCATTAGACACTTTCTGTATATCTTTTTTTAAATCTTTTTTTTGTAGACTTTTTAATGATGGCCATTTTGACCAGTGTGAGGTGGTACCTCATTGTAGTTTTGATTTGCATCTCTCTAATTATTAGCGATGTTGAGCATCTTTTTACATGCCTATTGGTCACCTGTATTCCTTCTTTGGAGAAATGTCTATTTATGTCTTCTGCCCATTTTTCAATTGACATATTTTTGTTGTTGTTGAGTTATATGACCTGTTTGTATATTTTGAAAATTAAGCCCTTGTCTGTTGCATTATTTGCAAATATTTTCTCCCATTCTGTAGGTTGTCTTTTCATTTTGTTTATGATTTCCTTTGCTGTGCAAAAGCTTGTAAGTTTGATTAGATCCCATTTGTTTATTTTTTGTTTTATTTCCATTGCCTTGGGAGACTGACCTAAGAAAACATTGCTACAATTTTTGTCAGAGAATATTTTGCCAATGATGTCTTCTAGGATTTTTATGGTGTCATATTTTATATTTAAGTCTTTAAAGCCATTTTGAGTTTATTTTTGTGTTTGGTGTGAGGGTGTGCTCTAACTTCATTGATTTACATGTGTCTGTCCAACTTTCCCAACACCACTTGCTGAAGAGACTGTCTTTTTCCCATTATATATTCTTGCCTCCTTTGTCAAAGATTAACTGACTGTAGGTGTGTGGGTTTCTTTCTGGGCTCTCTATTCTGTTCCATTGATTCATACATCTGCTTTTGTTCCAATACCATGCTGTTTTGACTAATATAGCTTTGTAGTATCATCTGAAGTCAGGGAGGGTTATGCCTTCTGCTTTGTTCTTTTTCTTCAGGATTGCTTTGGCAATTCTGGGCCTTTTATGGTTCCATATAAATTTTAGGATTATTTGTTCTAGTTCTGTGAAAAATATCATTGGTAATTTGATAGGGATTGCATTTAATCTGTAAATTGCTTTGGGTAGTATGACCATTTTAACAATATTAATTCTTCCAATCCAAGAACATGGGATATCTTTCCATTTCTTTGAATCATCTTCAATTTCATTTATTAATGTTTTCTAGTTCTGAGCAAGTCTTTCACCTCCTAGGTCAAGTTTGTTCGTAAGTATTTTATTTTGGGGGATGTGTTTTTAAAAATAACTGTTTTTTACATTCCCTTTCTGATATTTCATTGTTAGTGTAAAGAAATGCAACCAATTTCTGGATGTGAATCTTGTAACCTGCTACCTTGCCATATTTATCAGTTCTGTAGTTTTTGTGTGGAGTCTTTAGTGTTTTCTATATATAGTACCATGTCATCTGCATAAAGTGACAATTTTACCTCTTGCCTTCCAATTTGGTTACCTTTTATTTTTTTTAATTTTTAAATTTTTTGTCTGATTGCTGCAGCTAGAACTTCCAATACTATGTTCAATAGAAGAGATGAGAGTGGGCATCCTTGTCTTGTTCCAGATTTTATCAGGAAGGCTTTCACCTTTTCACCATTGAGTGTTATACTGGCTGTGAGTTTGTCATAAATAACTTTTATTATTTGAGATATGTTCCCTCTATACCCACTTTCATAAGGGTTTTTATCATGAATATAGGTTGAATATTACCAAATGCCTTTTCTGCATCTATCAAGATGATCATGCAGTTTTTGTCTTTTCTTTTGTTTATGAGGTGTATCACATTGATTGATTTGTGTATGTTGAACCATACTTGTGAACTTGGGATGAATCCCACTTGGTCAGAGTGTATGATGTTTTTTATGTGTTATTGGATTTGGTTTGCTAATGTTGAGAATTTTTGCATGTATATTCACCAAAGATATTGGCCTGTAATTTTCTTTTTTGATGGCATCTTTGCCTGGTTTTGGTATCGGGGTGATGGTGGCTTCATAAAATGCCTTTGGGAGTGTTCCTTCCTCTTCAATCTTTTGGAAGAGTTTGAGAAGGATCGGTATAAGTCCTCCTTTGTACATTCAGTAGAATTCGCCTGTGAAGCCATCTGGTCCTGGACTTTTGTTTGTAGGGAGTTTTTTGTTTGTTTTTTTTTTTTTTTAATTACAGATTCTATTTCACTTCTAGTTATCAGTCTGTTCAAATTATCTATTTTTTCTTGATTCAATTTTAATCTCTATTTTATTTCCTCTCTGATCTTTATTGTTTCCTTCTTCTGCTTACTTTAGGTTTTGTTGTTCTTTTTCTAATTATTTTAAGTGGTATGTTAGGATGTTTATTTGAGATTTTTCTTGTTTTCTGAAGAAGACCTGTATCACTATGAACTTTCCACTTAAGAACTGCTTTTGCTGCATCCCATAGGTTATGTATAATTGTGTTTTCATTGTCATTTGTCTCAAGGTATTTTTAAATTTCTTCTTTGATTTCATCACTGACCCATTGGTTTTTTAGTAATATGCTATTTAGTCTCCATGTAATCATTTTTTTTTTCTCATTTCTTCTTCTGTGGTTGATTTCTAGTTTCATGCTATTGTGGTCAGAAAAGATTCTGAGATAATTTCTTAAATTTGTTCAGGCTTGTTTTGGTTTTGTGCCCTAGTATGTGGTCAATCCTAGTGAATGTTCCATGTGAACTTGAAATGAATGTGTATTCTGTTTTTTTTTTTTTTTTTGGATGTTAAGTCCTGAAAATATCAATTAAGTCTAACTATTCTATTTTATCATTTAGGATCTCTGTTGCCTTATTGATTTTCTGTCTAGAAGATCTGTCCATTGATGTGAGTGGGATGTTAAAGTCTCCTACTATTATTGTATTCCTGTCAATTTCTCCCTTTATGTCTGTTAGTGTTTGTTTTATGTATTGGGTGCCCTACTATATTAGGTGCATATATGTTGATGAGTGTAAAATCCTCTTCTTGTATTGATCCTTTTACCATTATATAGTGTCCTTCTTTATCTTTCTTTATGATCTTTGTTTTAAAGTCTATTTTGTCTGATATCAGTATAGCAATCCCCACTTTCATGTCATTTCCATTTGCATGAAATATCTTTTCCATCCCCTCATTTTCAATCTATGTGTGTCCTTTGTCCTAAAGTTCATCTCTTGTGTGCAGTATATGGTAGCCTCTTTTTTTTTTTTTCCCCAATCTTCCACCCTATGTCTTTTGATTGGAGTGTTTAGTCCATTCACATTTAAGGTAATTATTGATAGATATGTATTTATTGCCATTTTAAACCTTGTTTTCCAGTTGATTCTGTGTTTCTTCTTTGTTCCTTTCTTTTTCTTTTTGTTTTTCTTTTTGTGGCTTTTTGATTTCCTTTTATTTTATGTTTGTGTTTTCTTATTTTTGGTTTTCGTGAATCTATTGTATGTTTTTGATTTGTGGTTGATTTGTGGTTACCCTGTTTTTCGAGATGATAATCTTGCTTGTTAGAATATTCTAGGTTGCATATTATTCCTTTTAGGATTTTGAATATATCTTGCCACTCCCTTCTGGCCTGCAATGTTTCTGTAGAAAAATCAGCTAATAGGCTTATGCGGGTTCCATTGTAATTAACTCTGTTTTTCTCTTGCTGCCTTTAGAATCCTCTTTATCTTTACCTTTTGCCATTTTAATTATATCTTGGTATAGGCCTGTTTGGGTTCATCTTGTTTGGGACCCCCTATGATCCCTGTACATGGATTTCTGTTCCCTCTTTAGGTTTGGGAGGTTTTCAGCCATAATTTCTTCAAATACATTTTCAACCCCCCTTTCTCTTTCTTCCACTTCTGGGATCTCTATTATGCATAGATTGGCACACTTTTTATTATCTCATAGGTGTCTTATGTTGTCTTTTTTTTTTTTTTAACTCAGCTTTCTGTCTGCTGTTCTTATTGGGTGATTTCCATTATTCTATCATCCAGATCACTTATTTGTGCTTCTGCATTATTCATTGCCTTTAGCTCAGTTTTCCTCTTGGCAAATGCGTTTTCTAATTTTCCTTGGCTCCCTTTATAGTTTCTAGTTCATTTTTACAGTACTCTGCATTTCTATTGATGGCCTTCCTTAATTCCTTCAGTATTTTCATTATTTGTTTTTTGAAATCAGTGTCTATTAGACTGAAGAGGCCTCTTTCACTGTTTGTTCTTTCAGGGGAATTCTCTTTGTCTAATAGCTGGGAATGGTTCCTTTGCTTCTTCATTTGATTTATATTTATCTTACTCTATGAGTTTAGGAGAAATGATTGTCTACTGTGGTCTTGGAGGTTTATTTATATGTGGGAGAGTCCCTGCATAGCTTGTGTGGGTTTAATATTTTGTGTGTGAGGGTCATTTTTAGTACAGACACCTGCCACCTCTTTCCTCAGCATGTGCTGGCCATTATCCCCTTGATAGGAGGTGTGCAGAGGCAGTGTCTGTTGCCTGCTCCTGGGGCTCTAGGCAGCTATGGTGGCTTGCACACACTCCTGGAGCCTGCAATGGCAGCAGAGGCGGCTTAAGATCACTCCTGGAGCCTGCAACAGAGGCAGTGGCTCACGTCTGCTCCTAGACCTCATGTAGATGGTGTCCTGGCTCCTGAGAGTGAACACAGGGAAAAAGGCTGCAATGGTGAGTCCCATCCCTCCTCTCAGGCACCCCACACACAATGGCACCTGGCCTCTTAGGTGGGCCTTGGCTTCCTTCGTGTACACCCTCAGTTGTGGTCAGACCAGACTCCAGCCCCTTCAGGTTGTTTCCGCACAGCCAACCCCAATCCTCTCCCCAGGTCTGATCTCCAAAGCCCAAGCTTCAGCACCCAGTCCCTGCCCACAATGGTGGACACACATCTCAAGCTGTGGAGCGCTGGGTGGTGGCACTGACCATCTGTGCAGGTTTCTCTCTGTTCTGGCTGCTGCAAACCAGTGGTTGCACTCTCCTTCAAGACTCCAAAGCTCCCCCTCTGTCTTGGTTGATCTCCCTGCCAGTGAGGGGACACCCCAGTGTACAGGAACATTTCCTCTTTCACAGCTCCCTCCCAGGGGTGCAGGTCCCATCCAGCCATGCAGATTCCTTTTTCTCTTTCTCTTTTCTTTTGTCCTACCCAGTTATGTGGAGATTTTCTTACCCCTTCAGAAGTCTGAGGTCTTCTGCCAGCATTCAGTAGATATTCTGTAAGAATTGTTAGACATGTAGATGTAGTTTTGATGTATTTGTGGGAGAAGATGAGCTTCACATCCTACTCCTCTAGCATCTTGATCACTCCTGAGTCTCAAGTTTTATTATGAAATTGGAATAATAATAGTATCTATTTCATAGGGATCTCAGGAAATTTAAAAAATATGCCTAAGGTCACCTGACTCAAGAATGCAATAGACTAAAAGCTTACAATCAGAATAAATGTACCCCTTAAACTAATTGTATTTCTTTGCTAAAAGACAGCTCAGCATGAAGCAGGAGATAGATGGGCCCCAGGTTGAACAGTTTCTGCCCTGTGGACAGATACTCCAAAATAGCAAAGGAGAGGAGCTGAGCCCTGCCCATCTAAATTTTATCTCTTATCTGAGTCCTGCCCAGATAAGAGATAAAAGACAACATATTCCTCATTCTCCAAGTCAAGGAGACCTGCCTGACTACACATGTGCAGAAAGGCTCCTTGAAGGTCAAAAACGGAGGGGGCACCACCACAGAGCAGATGATGTCAACCTACCCATAGTCCTCTTCAGTTGAATCCATCTTGGCTAAGAGATGTGCATGCAAACAAGGGAGGACCCTGAGATATACCAAATACGGACTCAGAATCAGGCAAAGCAAGATGATTGGCCAAAGGAAACCCAGAAGAAATGTCCCATAAAAGTGATTCAAACTACCACAAGGGCATGACTCTCTCTCTCTGAGCCTGCCCATGTGTCTATCCACACATACTCTTTTCCTCCTAATAAACATTTTAGTTATTTCATGACTTTTTACCTCTATGTGGAAATTCATTTCTACACAGCCTTGTCACTGGTCACTGGGCCCTGTTGGTTTAGTGGCTAGGATTCAGTGCTCTCACTGCTGCAACCTAACTTCAGTCTCTGGGTGGGGAACCAAAATCCTGCTTCATGCTGCTACAGGCTGAGGCAACCTGAGATCAAGCATAAGAAAAATGAAAAATACAATAATAATAGGAGTAGACAGGAAATCAAAAATAAATCAATTTCATTTCTTTTTATAGCTGAGTAATATTCCATTGTATATATGTGCTACATCTTCTCTATCCATTCATCCGAGATGGACACCTATGTTGCCTCCATGTCCTGGCTATTGTAAACAGAGCTGCAATGAACATTTTGGTACATGACTCTTTTTTTTTTTTTTTAATTATTATTTATTTATTTATTTTATTATTTTTAGCTGTGTTGGGTCTTCGTTTCTGTGCAAGGGCCTTCTCCAGCTGTGGCAAGCAGGGGCCACTCTTCATCACGGTGTGCGGGCCTCTCACTATCGCAGCCTCTCTTGCCGCGGAGCACAGGCTCCAGACGTGCAGGCTCAGCAGTTGTGGCTAATGGGCCCAGCTGCTCCGCGGCACGCGGGATCCTCCCAGACCAGGGCTTGAACCCGCGTCCCCTGCATCGGCAGGCGGACTCTCAACCACTGCGCCACCAGGGAAGCCCAGTACATGACTCTTTTTGAATTATGGTTTTCTCAGGGTATATGCCCAGTAGTGGGATTGCTGGGTCATACGGTAGTTCTATTTTTAGTTTTTTAAGGAACCTCCATACTGTTCTCCATAGTGGCTGCACCAATCCACATTCCCACCAACAGTGCAAGAATGTTCCCCTTTCTCCACACCCTCTCCAGCATTTATTGTTTCTAGATTTTTTGATGATGGCCATTCTGACCGGAGTTAGAGTCTGTCATACAGAGTGAAGTAAGTCAGAAAGAGAAAAACAAATACAGTATGCTAACACATATATATGGAATCTAAGGAAAAAAAAAAAAAGGTCATGAAGAACCTAGTGGCAAGATGGGAATAAAGACACAGACCTACTAGAGTGGACTTGAGGATGTGGGGAGGGGGGAGGGGGAAGGGTAAGATGTGACAAAGTGAGAGAGTGGCATGGACATATATACACTACCAAACGTAAAATAGATAGCCAGTGGGAAGAAACCGCATAGCACAGGGAGATCAGCTCTGTGCTTTGTGACCACCTAGAGGGGTGGGATAAGGAGGGTGGGAGGGAGGGAGATGCAAGAGGGAAGAGATATGGGAACATATGTATGTGTATAACTGATTCACTTTGTTATAAAGCAGAAACTAACACACCATTGTAAAGCAATTATACTCCAATAAAGATGTTTAAAACAAAAAAAAAGAGCTCTGAGGGATACATATTCAGAAGAAATAGAGAGAGATAGGGGCTCAAAAAATAAATAAATAAATAAATCAAAAGAATGGAATGGTGGGTTGCATGAATTGACTAGATTATGGGAGGAAGTGAGGAGCCACTTGTTGAGAAGTGGTAGGATATTCAGACTATGGATATTGAATTTAATAGAATATTAAACCTATTTATTAAAACCACCAGGGCTTCCCTGGTGGCGCAGTGGTTGAGAATCTGCCTACTAATGCAGGGGACACGGGTTCGAGCCCTGGTCTGGGAAGATCCCACATGCCATGGAGCAGCTGGGCCCGTGAGCCACAACTACTGAGCCTGCGCGTCTGGAGCCTGTGCCCCGCAACGGGAGGGGCCGCGATAGTGAAAGGCCCGCGCACCGCGATGAAGAGCGGTCCCCGCACCGCGATGAAGAGTGGCCCCCGCTTGCCGCAACTAGAGAAAGCCCTCGCACGAACCGAAGACCCAACACAGTCAAAAAAATAAATAAATAAATAAATAAATAAATAAATAAATAAATAAATATATTTAAAAAAAAAAGATATTAAAACCACCAGAAGAAAGTCCTTGAGACTATTCACTTTTCCCTGATTTCACTGGTCAATGGTGAAGGTAAAGAAAGTGATCGTGTTTGAAGAAAGAAGACAGAGTTCTTACAATTGATTCTTATATGACATTTACTGGAACTCTTTTGTGATACCCACAGTGGTCTGTCTCTAGGTAAATTTGCATTCTCCATTAAATGATTCCTTTGGTAGGAACAGTAAGTTCTTCTGGCAGTATGAAGAGAAAAGGATGATGATTCAGGAAAAGAGAACTTGTAGCATTTAAAACATATATCCTTATACATTTCTAGATAGTCAAGGTATTATCATTAACTTTGTCAATAATAAAAGAGAGACAAGTATGACAAACCCACAGCTAACATCATTCTCAATGGTGAAAAACTGAAACCATTTCATTTAAAATCATGAAGAAGAAAAGGATGTCAACTTTCACCAATATTATTCAACATAGTTTTGGAAGTTTTAGCAACAGCAATCAGAGAAGAAAAAATAAATAAATAAATAAAAGTAATCCAAATCGGAAAAGAAGTAGTAAAACTGTCACTGTTTACAGATGACATGATACTTTACATAGAGAATCCTAAAGATGCTACAAGAAAACAACTAGAGCTAATCAATGAATTGGTAAAGTAGCAGGGTACAAAATTAATGCACAGAAATCTCTTGCATTCCTATACACTAATGATGAAAAATCTGAAAGAGAAATTAAGGAAACACTCCCATTTACCACTGCAACAAAAAGAACAAAATACCTAGGAATAAACCTACCTAAGGAGACAAAAGACCTGTATGCAGAAAACTATAAGACACTGATGAAAGAAATTAAACATGATACAAACAGATGGAGAGATATACCATGTTCTTGGATTGGAAAAATCAATATTGTGAAAATGACTATACTACTCAAACCAATCTAGAGATTCAGTGCAATCCCTATCAAACTACCACTGGCATTTTTCACAGAACTAGAATAAAAAATTTCACAATTTGTATGAAAACACAAAAGACCCTGAATAGCCAAAGCAATCTTGAGACAGAAAAACAGAGCTGGAGGAATCAGGCTCCCTGACTTCAAACTATACTACAAAGCTACAGTAATCAAGACAGTATGGTACTGGCACAAAAACAGAAATACAGGTCAATGTAACAGGATAGAAAGCCCAGAGATAAACCCACGCACATATGGTCACTTTATCTTTAATAAAGGAGGCAAGAATATACAATGGAGAAAAGACAGCCTCTTCAATAACTGGTGCTGGGAAAACTGGACAATTACATGTAAAAGAATGAAATTAGAACACTTCCTAACACCATACACAAAAAGTAAACTCAAAATGGATTAAAGACCTAAATGTAAGGCCAGCCACTATAAAACTCTTACAGGAAAACATAGGAAGAACACTCTTTGACATAAATCACAGCAAGATCTCTTCTGACCCACCTCCTAGAGAAACAGAAATAAAAACAAAAATAAAGAAATGAGACCTAATGAAACTTAAAAGCTTTTGCACAGCAAAGGAAACCATAAACAAGATGAAAACACAACCTTCAGAATGGGAGAAAATATTTGCAAATGAAGCAACTGACAAAGGATTAATCTCCAAACTATACAAGCAGCTCATGCAGCTCAAAATCAAAAAAGCAAACAACCCAATCCAAAAATGGGCAGAAGATCTAAACAGACATTTCTCCAAAGAAGATATACAGATTGCCAACAAATGCATGAAAGGATGCTCAACATCACTAATCATTAGAGAAATGCAAATGAAAACCACAATGAGGTATCACCTCACACCTGTCAGAATGGACATCATCAAAAAATCTACAAACAATAAATGCTGGAGAGGGTGTGGAGAAAAGGGACCCCTCTTGCACTGTTGGTGGGAATGTAAATTGATACAGCCACTATGGAGAACACTATGGAACCTATGGAGGTCCCTTAAGAAACTAAAAATAGAACTACCATATGACCCAGCAATCCCACTCCTTGGCATATACCCTGAGAAAACCATAATTCAAAAAGAGTCATGTATCACAATGTTCATTGCAGCACTATTTACAATAGCCAGGACATGGAAGCAACTTAAGTGTCCATTGACAGATGAATGGGTAAAGAAGATGTGGCACACATATAAAATGGAATATTACTCACCCATGAAAAGAAACGAAATTGAGTTATTTGTAGTGAGGTGGATGGACCTAGAGTCTGTCATACAGAGTGAAGTACGTCAGAAAGAGAAAAACAAATACTGTATGCTAACACATATATATGGAATCTAAAAAAAAAAAAAAAAAAAAAAAATTGGTTCTGATGAATCTAGGGCTAGAACAGGAATAAAGACGCAGATGTAGAGAATGCACTTGAGGACACAGGGAGGGGGATGGGTAAGCTGGGACGAAGTGAGAGAGTAGCACTGACATAGATACACTACCAAATGTAAAATAGACAGCTAGTGGGAAGCAGCTGCATCGCACGGGAGATCAGCTTGGTGCTTTGTGACCACCTAGGGGGGTGGGATAGGGAGAGTGGGAGGGAGATGCAGGAGGGAGGGGATATGGGGATATATGTATACATATAGCTGATTCACTTTGTTACACAACAGGAACTAACACAACATTGTAAAGCCATATACTCCAATAAAGATGTAAAAAAAAAAAGAGAGAGACAAATGTTGTGAAAGTTTTTAAAGATTGTCTCCCCTTAGTTTGAGTGGAGGATTATCCTAATGGCTGAGTATTAAGAGTTTTCAAATGAAAGTATAAAGAAATGCTGAGTGGACATTTCAAACTTTGATTTAACATAGTTTTCAATTTTCCCAGAATATTAAACCTTGAAAACATGGTCATTCCAAAAACAACAGATTATTAAAATTCCTGGAGTTAAGGACAAAACTTTCTTTGTGGAGGCAAAAGTAAAAGAAATAAAATATGAAGATACACAAGGGGATTGACAAGTGATCTTTAGTAGAAAAGAAAAGAAACTGGTAATACTGGGAGGTTTTCATTTTTATTTTTAAAATATCATTACTATAGAGTATGTCATAAAAAGGTAAGCAAAGGTGCTAGGCACTCCTGTGGTATGATTTATGAGGCTCTCGGAAAACTATTTTGTTAAAAGTATGTTTTTTTTACTTCTAGTACAGCAGTTCTCAGTACTAAATCAAGGTTAATAGTTAGATGAACACTGGACAGAGGAAATGCAGGATGGGGAAAATGTGAGAAGAATCCAAGGAAATTACCTAGTAGCTTCTATAACTTTGGTTTTTGGTTGATGGGTGAATGCTCTGTGGTTAAGAAGGGTGGAGTTGGCATACATACATAAATATATGTGTTTCCTGCATATATATATATATATATATGTGTGTGTGTGTGTGTGTGTGTGTATATATATACACACACACACAAACTGCTTCAGGGGTTACAGCTTTATAGTTAAGAACATAGACTTAAAGGTTAGACAAGAGTTTAAAAAAATTTTTTTATGTAATAATATTTTATTCAAAAAAGGTTTTTAGATCACTATTTTCCCATAATACTGGAACATTGTTTCTCTGAAATAGAAATCTTTTTTCAGGATTCTATCTTGTCTAACGAGTTAGACAAGATTTTAATTCTGCTCCAGATAGTCCTCAAAAATTACTAGTTGACTCTCTGAATTTAGTTTCTTTATTGATAAAACAAAACAACAGCATTTAGCCCTGTCTCATTGTTAGATTATATGTCAAACATACTTCCTGATGTATAATACACACTTAATACATTGTCAAAGTACCTGTATTTTTGTGTCATAATCTATCAGAATGGATAGTCAATATTAGCTGATAAATTTCAATTAAACATTACCAAGTTGTGTATGATTATAGGGTTTGGAAGAACAAGAAAGAAAGGTAACTAGACTTTCATTATAAGGTTAGACAATAGCAGTGCCAGTGGACATTGTTATTTTGTTCATAACATCACCAAGTATGCTTCTATTCTTTCTAGCTTAAGAATACAGTGGGGTTTGATCTTTTGTGTTTTGAGCATATATGTGTTGGTATGGATTTTGTTTCTTTAAATTGAAATATAGTTGATTTACAATATTGTGTTAGTTTCTGGTGTACAGCTTCTTGATTCAGTATTCTTACAGATTATTTATTTTTTACTGTTGTTTTTTCTTTTTAAAAAATTTTTATTGAAGTATAGTTGCTTTACAATGTTGTGTTAATTTCTGCTGTACAGCAAAGTGCATCAGCTATATGTATACATATATCCCCTCTTTTTGGATTTCCTTCCCATTTAGGTCACCACAGAGCATTGAGTAGAGTTCCCTTTGCTATACAGTAGGTTCTCATTGGTTATCTATTAATACATAGTATCAATAGTGTATATATGTCAATCCCAATCTCCCAGTTCATCCCACTCCCCCTTTCCCCATTGGTATCCATACGTTTGTTCTCTACGTCTGTGTCTCTATTTCTGCTTTGTAAATTAGATCGTCTATACCAATTTTTTCAGATTCCACATAAATGCATTAATATAAGATATTTGCTTTTCTCTTTCTGACTTGCTTCACTCTGCATGACAGTCTGTAAGCCAATCCACTTCTCTACAAATGACCCAATTTCATCCCTTTTTATGGCTGAGTAATATTTCATTGTATATATATACCACATCTTCTTTATCCATTCCTCTGCTGATGGACATTTAGGTTCTTTCCAAGTCCTGGCTCTTGTAAATAGTGCTGCAATGAACGTTGGGGTGTATGTGTCTTTTTTGAATCATGGTTTTCTCTGGGTATTTTAGGTTACTGTAAAATATAATTATACAGGGTATAATTCCTTGTGCTGTATAGCAAATTCTTTTTGCTTATCTATTTTATGAATAGTAGTTTGTATCTGTTAATCCTATACCCCTAATTTGCTCTTCCCCCCTTTCCTCTTCCCTTTGGTCACCGTAAGTCTGTTTTCTGTGTCTGTGAGTCTGTTTCTGTTTTGTACATGCACTCATTTGTATTACTTTTTAGATTCAACATATAAGTGATATTATACAGTATTTACCTTTGTCTGGCTTATTTCACTAAGCAGCATAATATTCTCTAGGTCCATCCACACTGCTGAAAATGGCAATATTTCTTTTTTTCATAGCTAATTAATATTGCATTATATATATATATATATAGATAGATAGATAGATAGATAGATAGATAGATAGATAGATAGATAGATATAGATATATACACACACACACACACACACACATATCACATTTTCTTAATCCAGTCATCTGTTGATCCTCCTTTGGGTTGCCACAGTGTGTTGGCTATTATAAATAGTACTGCTATGAACATTGGGGAGCATGTTACTTTTCAAATTAGTGGGGTTTTTTTTTCTGGATATATACCCAGGAGTAGAATTGCTGGATGATATGGTAGTTTATTTTTAGTTTTTTAAGTAACCGCCATACTGTTTTCCATAGTGGTTGTACAAATTTACATTGGTATGGACTTTATTTTTAACTTAATGTAATAAATCATATTCATAGGTTTCTTAATGTTGAACCATCTTTGCATCCACTGATAAAATATAGTCATGATTTATCAATATTTAATTAGCTATGCAAGCTAAATATAATTTGTTAATATTTTACTTAATACTTTAAATCATACTCACGGGTGACTCTGGCCTATACTTCTTTGTCCTTGCCTAAACAGTTAAAAATGATTTTTCCATGTGCTCTAAAAATGCTCCAGTAAGCCTCTTAAAGTTCTGCAAGTTTAACTTTAACTCTAGGAATTATCAGCAAATACTCTTCTTAATTGAACATTAACCAAATTAATAGTTCATTAGGTTATCAAGCTTTCAAAGCACAATCAAAACTACCTAAAAATAGAGTACTAAAATTTACCAAAATGTTTTCAGCCTTTCTTAATGACTCAGAAAACACTTCAATATTTTCCAAGAATCTTATATCAAAGGGGTCCCAATAGAAAACAGATGATGCACTTAAATTAGTATAATTTATGAAGATTTTCTTTATAAAGGACTTATTAAAAGGCTGAGAGTGAGGTGTAGAAGAACCACATGGAACAGTTAAAGATGCCCAGGACTAGTAGCAGAGGACTATTTCCTACCTCGGAAGCTCAAAAAGATGAGAGAAGGGAAGGACCAGGAAAGAGAAAGTCATGTAGAGCAGGCCACCTAGAGAAGCCTGTGTGTTAAGAGACACAATCAGCTTGAAGTAACCCTCAGGGAAGCCAACTAGAGGCCAGAGAGCACAGGAGCTGTTGGTGTAGTCTACAGGGGTCAGCTTCCTGAGATAGTCAGCAGAGCAGAAATGGAGATGAAGCGCATATATGGACTGGCAAAGGAAGATACTCAGCACATCTTTCCAAGGGGTCAGGGACTTCCTGTGTTTTGCTTTTTATTGTATTTCTACTGCCTACAATACTGCCATAAGTATTTGCTGAATAAATACATGAACAATGAAATTAAAAGAAACATCCAGTGGACATTTGGTTAAAATTAAAATTTACAAAAGCATTCCTACCTGCAAATATTTTTCATTTACACTGCATATAATTGTTTAATTAATTTGTTAAAGGATTTATATTAAAATGTCCAATCCAGTAAATTCTTTGTATATAAGTAAACACAAATTAATAAAAATTTATTTTTTGAAAGTACTACATCACGTGCTTTCTTAACAGATCTCTAGCTAACTGAATCTCTTCTTGTAAGGTTCTCCCTTCCCCCTGGAAACACAGACCCTGTTGCCTATGGCACATCCAACACCAATGGCTGATAGCACCACTTCTGCTTCCACAGTTGAATCTGAATTCACCAAGAGTGTGATATTTGTTTGCAAATCACATTGTACTTGTTAGTATATCATTTAATTTAAATATTTGTAAACAGATGATATATAATACGAAAGAGAAGGGTTTTTTTATGAAAACTAAGTTGAATGCTGAGAAAAGATAATGAAACTGAGTCACAAAATATGGTATTGAATTGGATGTAGAAAAATAATAAAACCCAGATGCCTCCATGTAAATATTGCTTTTCAAATGTATTTTTAAGTGTTTGTTCCATTTTAACTAGATTTAAGTTAAGATCACTGATGAAACAATCTGGGTGTGATTTATGCCAAAAGGTGATATCAAAATCCAATCATAGGAAAACATTCAAAGAAAGTCTATAGAATTCCCAACAAAACCTTTTAACTGAATGGTTACATATTAATAAAAGATATTATATATATATGTGTGTGTGTGTAAAGCATTTATATATATATGTGTGTGTGTGTGTAAAGCATTATTAAATTCTCCTCATTTAACAAGAATTTTTAATTGTGTTTATTAAGAAATCTTCTACTAAAGCTGTATTTTTACATAAAATGAATCAGGAAAGCATTACCTGACATAAAATTCCACAGCATGAGTGTGTTCATGTTCATATCCATGCTTATTCTTTCAAAACATATTTACTAAGGACCTACTATATTTACCTCACGTTATAGGCGATGAATATACAGCCATGAATAAAACAAACAAGTCCTTTCTCCTCTCTAAAACTTGCTTGCTAATAGGAAAGGACAGATAAAAATACATAAATACTTACATACATACCTGTATATGTACACATATAAACAAACAAGCAATGGAAGGAAGAAATGAAGGAAGGAAGGAAGGAAGGAAGGAAGGGGAAGAAAAATAATACAATCTCAAATATGGAGATGTTACATAATAAGGAGTAAAGGGAGTGGGATCTCGTTTAGGGGAAGCCCTCTCTGAGAAGATGGCATCTGAGCACAGACTATTATAGAAAATGATCCAGTAATGAGCAATATGGGAGCCAAATACAACCAATAAATCAATTATCAATTTGGAATCCATTGGGAGCATTCAAAAAAGAAATGTGAGTGTAATTGTGAGGACAGAACCCTGATTATTGTGAGTTAAGAATAGAGTAGCAAGAAGTGGAAAGAGTGAGTATAGATCATTCTAATGAGAACTTTGTTGTCAACATGGAAATAACACCCTCATTCTACCACCTACTCAGTTGGGAAGATATGAAGAAAGGGGAATCCAAAACACTTCCATAAGTGGAAACATCTCCCTTTTAAGCCAGGAGGTGCTGGGAAGAACTATGCAATCACAAATCAGTAGGCTGATTTGTGACTCTGCCACATCCCCTTCTCATTTGTTTGTCTTTTTATGTCCTTAAAGGTGTTAAGTGAGAAAAGGTTTGACCTCACATAAAATTCAGAAGTGACAGGAAGCAAAATCAATTGTATTTTGAAGTAAAACTTAAATTAATGAACAACTATGATCTACTTTTCCTATATAAGGACCTAAAACTATGCATGCAAGTAAACATCCTGTCATTTGATTTGAACATTACATTTCATAGGTATATAGTTCTGTCATATTATAGTGACATACGATGTTTATTAAAAATATAGATTTAGAAAGCTATTCTGATTTGTGTTATTCTGAGAAAAAGGCTCCAAATGGTCATTCTGGCATATTCCACTGGAAAATACAACTTTATCTTCAGTTGGTTTTATAACATGGTAAGTTTTCCCTCAGATGTCTGTAAAACTTTGAGGAAATCAGATCATAAGATAAACTATAATGAAAACGGATGACAGCATCTTTTTTCCAACTCTACGGAATATTGCTAAAGTAGGATCCACTCTAATTTTTTCTACTGTCTCGGAATTTTCCAGTAGAAAAATGTCTTGTTATGTATTACAGTGACAGATATCTTTTAGTTCAGGTTGTGTGCTTCACTTGACATAACCTAGAATAAAATAAATCATGACTATATATCTAGTTAGGCTCCCCAGTTGTTTTTTTTCCCTTTAATCAAAACAAATTTCACTACATTTTTTTTAAAAGAGCTTAAAAGATCCACTTGAAATGCAGTTTAGAAAGCTTAGTCACATTAAATAAACATACAGATAAAAAAGAAAGGAAATTCCTGAGTTTTCAAGCATATGAAATTATAAATGCCTTGAGACAAAAACTGAAATAATTGCACCAACATGTTAATGATGTCTAAATAATATCCTAGCACTAATGGGTAATAGTAGACAATTCATAAGTAAACAGTTTCCTCTGAATATTAAATATGGTATATTGGAATAAAACAACAAATTGCTCTGCCAAGCTTTCAAAAATTCTCTTTGTTTTAGAACCAGCTCACAAAGTATTGTCAGTTAAGTACACTGGTTATATTAATAATAAAATACATCAAATTATTCACAGAATAGTGAGCACAAAACATCACAGTGTACCTCTTTATTGATCAGGAAAGTTTAAAATTATAAATATGATCACATCAGGCATAGAAATATGCAATTTTTTTAGAGTATGAAGGGCACTAGGAGCCATTTATCTAGAGAAAAACAACATGGAATCATGGGAAGTTACAGGCTTTGGAGACAGGCATGGGTTTGAATCTTGACAATACCACTGTATGACAGTTTGGGTTCCCTCAGAAGGAGACTCTAAAATAGGAATTTGTGTGCAAGCAGTTTATTTGGGGGGTAGAGGCATCACTGGTAATGGTGTGAGAAAGTATTAGAGTAGGAATAGGAAACACTAGGTAAGAGGGTGAATTTTTAAACCAGCTTTTATAGTGGGTGGCTGGAGATTAATCTCTAGGGATAGCTCTGGGTACTGGTGCAAAACATGTACCTGAGATTCTCAGAAAGAAGGAAGCTGAAGTATTTGGTGAGTGCCACTGGTCAAAGATTGTCCCCAGGGGTGTTAATTCCCCAGCACTTCTGGCTGGCATCTGTGGTTGAAGTAAAAGGTCTATAAAACATAGATGCAGGTATTTGCATTTGGAAGTATATGATCACACTGGAAGGCCCTACTGTTAAGGGTGGGGCACTGAAAGCATCCTGCTAGAGGGATCTTGAACATTCACTGGGCTTCTCTGAGCCTTAGTTTCTCCATTTATGAAACAGAGATTATGGGATCTTCCTCTGTCATTCATTGATATGATAATATAATGACATATGGAAAATACTGTCCACTCAATAAGTGTTACTTACCTCCCCTCACCTTGCCTCCTAGGGCCTTTCCACAGGATCTTCCAGATGTTATCTTGTGCCATAACTACTGCATTCTTCTCAACACAGTAATACAGCCTTAGGTTACAATAGACTTTTTAACAGTCATTTTCCACTATTGATGCACAAGAAACTTCAAATTAAAAGATAAAAATACAGTACTATTAAATCAAGCATTGTGTCTTTTTTTCTTTCCATATTAAATATAGGGTAATTGCATTTATTCCTATAAAATTGTTAATTCTGTTTATTATTCTAGCCTTTGATATCATGAATATAAGATGATTCATCTGCAATTTTTTTGTCTCTCCATCTGAGGGTTTCTTTTCTCTAAATTTTCTATGGTTCCTACTTCTCCAATGTGATTCTTCTCACTGGGTTAAATTAAATTACCTTAACTGATTCTCTCACTGTTTTCTTCTCTCTTCTAAAAGATGTATAATCAGCTAGATAAGTCAGAAATGTATTACATGTTCTAATTTTCACAAACCAATATCACTAGTAGCTATCCAAGTGAATAAAGTCCCCATCACCGCTCTAACTTCTTGTCTGTGCCATGGTTCTTTTCTCTTGGACATCACTGTGACACCAACATAGGACAATAGACAATACTAAACTGGGGAAAGCTTAAAAATGCCTTGAGCCATAGTTCCACTAGGAAGACGGCTTTATGGCCTTGGAAAACTTTCTGAAAGGCAGTTAGTTTATTTCCAAATTTTAGAGGTGTCACTTAAGTGCTCAATCAAATTAACTTAGTTACATTTGTTGATTCATAGTGAAAAACTTCATTCTTTTATCATGTACCATAAATATTTTCAGTGTTATACATGGGATTTTAAAATATCATCATATATTGCAAAAAGATAAATACAATTCAATAATAGTACCATCATTAGTATGAACAGTATTTTAATAAAAAGAATTTTGAAAAGGAAATAAATAAGAGCAAGGTACAAGAAAATTCAAATTTTTATTAGAGAATAGTTAAGAAAGAGCAATCACACCTACAAGGAAGAACACAGATATGCTTATACCTAGATGCTCTCTTTGGCACTCTATTACCTTGGCAGCATCCAAAATTCATAAATATTAGTCACAGTAATTAACAGGATGGTAAATGGCAACAGATGGTGTGGTCTTCTACTCTCTTGAATCTTAACATATTTGCCTTTAAGGTTGTTAGGTTAAAACTAATTAAACAAGAATAGCTTATTGCTCTGTCATTTGTACTAACAAAGAGTTTGCAATCATAATTAGGACTCCTGTCAATTAGCTTTACTATGTTAAATTCTATTACCTATCAGCACTCAGCTTGGGTGAGTCATGATGGCTCCCTAATATATCTAACAAAGAAAACTAGTCCATTAAAAAGAGATGGCACTGAATCAATAACTCAGTTGGCAAGAAAAAGAAAGAGATTCAGCAGGAAATGAGCTGAGAGAAAAAAATGAGAGAAGAGTTTTGAATAGAGCTTCTTATTAGTGTCAGAGATTTTAGGTTTAATTTTGTCAAAAACCCAAGAACATATTCTGAAGATTACTGCTCCTTTACTTCATGAACCTATATGAACATGAAATATATGGTCATGCTAATCAATTAATTTCTTAAGTTATTCAAGAAGCATTTTGGAAACTTTTAATTTATTTCAAGAAACAATCTTCAAGCATAACACATTTTAAAAGTTATAATGTCCTACACTAATAGGTACTAAATACATTATTATTGAATAAATATATAAAAAGATAGAGTTTTCATTTACATTTGAAAACTATGCTAGTAATCCTGAGAATAAGAATCCAAATTTCTGCATGTTAAAATAATAATAATTTTAAAAAACCTTTGGCATATAGTATTAAATTTTAAGCTGAGTGTACTTCCTTTTTTTTTAAATTTTATTTATTTATTTATTTATGGCTGTGTTGGGTCTTCGTTTCTCTGCGAGGGCTTTCTCCAGTTGCAGCAAGCGGGGGCCACTCTTCATCGCGGTGCGCGGGCCTCTCACTGTCGCGGCCTCTCTTGTTGCGGAGCACAGGCTCCAGACACGCAGGCTCAGTAATTGTGGCTCACGGGCTTAGTTGCTCCGCGGCATGTGGGATCCTCCCAGACCAGGGCTTGAACCCGTGTCCCCTGCATTGGCAGGCAGATTCTCAACCACTGCGCCACCAGGGAAGCCCTACTTCCTTTTTTAATAGCAATACAATAAAATCTCCAGGTGTATTAGATTATGTTTCTCTGACTACTGATACAATATTAGTAGCTAATTAATCATTGATTAGTTAATAATTAATACTAGTTCAATGCTAAAACAAAATTAATACAAATCTCTATTATATTTCTTTACAAGCTAACTCAGAACAGTATATAATTATGTGCATATGTACAATATATTACCAATAAATATATGCATACAGGTATTTCATAAAAATCAAGTAAACTAGGTGTTACTGATAAAGGCTTCCTCCATTATAGTATGGTCTTTGACCTAACTTCTTTAATCTTTAATGCTGCTAAAAAAAAAAAAGTCAGAAATTTCCCTTTCCTTTTTTCTAACTGAATCCCCACCTTCTCCATCTCAGCCTACAAGATTCTGACCTTATTTTCAAAAATACATATAAATAGAACACTTCCTCCATGAAGCTTTCCCTTGTCATGTGGTTAGAACTGACGTCACTCTCCTTTGAATCCCTTAGTCTTTTAATTATTATTGTTGTCATCACATCTGTAATAAATGCGTATGCACACATTGTCTCTCACTAATATGTGAACTCATTTAAGAACAAGGATTGTTGTTCTATGTATAAGTTTTGTAAGATCAAGAAATGTTTTGTTCTGTTTTGTTTTATTTAAGTATAGTTGATTTACAATATTATGCTTGTTTTGTTTTGTTTTTCTGATCAACTTTGAATCACCTACGCATTTAGCATGTGCCCAGATCGTTATAGCATTCCAGGAATGTTTATTTAATTTTAATATTAATTTAAAGTCCCTTTCAGTACAGCACAGTAATTAAACTACTAGGTGTGTAAAAATGTTTATTTAATTAACTGCTTCCCTAGGAGCTAGCTAAAACTCTGTAACACAGTGCCATCTGCATTGTGTGGTTTCAGTAGTATGCGTGATTAATAATGCTACTAAGGATTTTCTTTTTTCATAAGGCTTTAAGTTCAGTTGTCTCATTTTAGAATCTATAACTTCAAATTTTAAAAAATTGATTCAGCGTTCCTGAAAACAAAAGAAAAACCTGATGAGCATATTTATTTTGGGAGTTAATCATTGAACCATATCACATTACAATGAGATATTTGTTTTTGTGGCATGAATGCAACTGCATTCTTGGTTCAATAAGTGCTCACAGAATAAGATTAAAGCAGATAACTAGGTTTTTCATGTGACATGCAAAGAATCTTTACTCTGGAGAGTGTGCAGCTTAAAAAATATTACATAGTTCAACTTTGACTTTCAAGTGAAATATCTGCCTACTTGATTACATGAGCGTAGTTCTGAGTTTCCAGCTTTCTGGGGCATTATTTTCAGTTGAAAATAATTCATAAGGAAATAATTTTTAATACTACATTAAATATAGCTGACATGTATTGATTTGACTGTCACCAGCATTATTCACTTAATAAACATTTATCTATCCACTGTTCTAGGTGCTGGCTGGTGAAGAAATGCAGCAGCAAAGAATAAAAACACAAGGCCCCTGCTCTCATGGAGTTTCTTTCCTATATGTCAGGGAGTGATCTCTCATAAGAATAGAGCAGGGTAAGAGGACAAAGAGTGCCAGGGTCAAGGCATGGGGGCGTTCAGTTTTGGAAATATTCATCAGGGAAAGCTCATCTGATAAGATGGCATTGGAGTGAAAACCTGAAGGAAGGAAGGGAGAAAATTGTGCAGATATTATGTACAAAAAGGGTGAGACAGGGGTAGGAGAAAACAGGTAATTCCAGAAGAGATAAAAGCCATGCCATAACTCTGCTATAGAAGTGGATTGACATATTTGTAAGATAGAAAGGAGGTCATTGTGGCTAGAATGCAAATGGTGGTAGGGTGGAAAATGACAGAATAAAAGATCAGAGCACTAACAGAGAACCAAATCTCTTACAATGGTACAGGTCTGGTTATGATCTTTATTTCATTCTGAATGACATAAAAAGATATTGGAAAATTCTAAACTGAGGAGTAGCATGACCTAACTTATAGTTTCAAAGATCTCTCGTATTTCTGTGTGGAACATGTTCTGTATTGTGGTAAGGATAGAAGCAAGCAATTTTAGAGGGCTATTCGAACTTCTAGGTTGAGAAATGAAGGTGGCTTGGTCAGAGATGGCAGTAACGGAGGTGGTTAGAAATGCTGAACATACTTTCAAGGTAGTTAAAATATTTTTTTCCTTGATGGTTTGAGTTTGGAGTGTGAATGAAAAATAAAAGTGAATAGAAACTAAAAGGGTTTTGATTTGAGCCAGTGGTAGAATGGAGTAGATATCACTAAAACAAGAAATGTGGGAAGTACAGGAGTGTATGACTAGAGATCTGGAGTAGATGAAAGTCATTAACATGGCTATGGTACAGAAATCTTTGAGACTGGATAAGATCTCCAAGGAAGTGAGAATAGATAGAGAAGACTAGCTGTTCAAGGACTGAGTGTTGGAGGATTACAATATTTAGAGCTTGGCAAGATGGAAAGAATGGAGAAAAGGAGGCAAAGAGTGGCCTGTGAGGCGGAGAAAAATCAAAGCTAAATTAAGAAAATGAGTCAACAACTGATCAACTGTATCAAATGCTGTGGATAACTTGAGTAAGACAATGACAGAGTATTGGTGATTGGATTAGATAAAATGTAGGTCATTAGGTAATACAAAAGGAGTAGTTTCATGGAGAGTGGAAAGGAAAACCTCACTGGAATGAATTCAAAAGACAGGGAGGAGATAAAGTGGATATGGCAATTAGTGACAGGTTTTCAAGGAGTTTTGTAAAAAAAAAAAGGGGGGGTGTGGGAGGGGGGACAGAGAAATAGAGTAGCAGGTTGTTCAATTGGATGTGTAGTCAACAGATTAGTTTTTGTTTTGTTTTAATATCTCTCATAAATATTAGAATATATTTATACAGTGATGGCCATTATCCAATTCAGGGAAAATGTTAGCAGACATTTGGTTCTGTCCCAAACATCCATATGACATTTGCTTCATAAGTCATTTGGTTCAAGCCAAAATGTTCTTGAAATTTGGTCCTGTCCATAGACATTTGGTGGTCCACACCTAAAGGTCTCCTTAAAATTTCATCCTATCCAAAATGTCATGAACATATTTGGTCCATGTTAAATGGTTTTGGAAAGATCAAATATCAATGACCTTTTGGAACAGACCAAATGCCTTCATGGATATTTTGAACAGGATCAAATATGACCAAATATCAAGGACATTTTGGCATGGACCAAATGTCTTATGTACATTTGGACAGGACCAAATGCCCTGCAAGGCAGGGAAAATAATGATAATGCAGAAAAGTATAGGGAATTATTTCAGGGTCAGGTTTCTCGAGTTAGTCAGACTCTGGGATCCAAAGCTCATTCAGAAGAGCTTGCCGTAAGCAGAAGAACAAATAATCCGTCCCTCAAAATAAGAAGGAAGACATAGTATATAGTTTCAGATGTAAGTATATTAATAGATTTAGTGGTGGTGTAAGCACATCCAAGTTTCTTCGGATTCCTTCTTCTGCTGCTGCTTTTTTCGTTTTTCTTTTTTTTAAACCAGTAAGATTTGAGACCAGGTCATCAGCTGAGAGTTTTAACTGGGATGTATTGGAGGTTTGAGGACATGTGAGATTGTATGAAATAGTTGCCTAAGTAAGTGGGTAAGTGAATGGATTAGAGATAAATCTTCAGAGAGTGAAATAAAGGTGCTGAGGGTCAGATAGAGATGATTTTTCACAGGTGATAATGGAATCAAGGCTTGCAGCCCTGCAGTGAATATAAAGGGATTATAGGCTCCAGCAACCTGGTAGTAAAGGTCTAATGGTGGCATCCTAAGCAGACCATTCCTCTGGCAGGATCTTGGCTATGCCTTTTCTCCCTTAGAACCCCCAAAACCTGGTTCTCTGGCATTCAGGTAAACCCTATGATTTACTCAACACTCTCCCACTAGATGACTTTTACTTTTTATGATAACCAGAATTGGTTTCTATTATTTGCAATTAATAACCCTATGTTAACTGGCAATCAAGAATTGTGGCAAACATCTGGGCCCCCACAAGGAATTCTATCATAAATTAATAAACCATAGTCATTTGATCATTTACAAAGTTTGCTTAATCCAATTAACAGGACATCTTTTTCAGCTGGATAATTTCCTAACACAGTCTGTGTATGAGTGTCTCTAAAGCTGTGGGTATTACAAGGACATCGGGTGGTATATTTAGGAATTTAACCATCACTGTCAGGTATGAAATGAAATTTAATCAAATCCAACAAGAAAATTTTGTAACTAGGTCAAGAAAGAAACATATTTCCCTCTAATGAGCTGTATCATGCAAACCACTCCCAAAGAGCATACAGGTGGTGGAAGTCTTAGCTATTACTATAAAAGGTAAACACTCCAGAAGAGAACTCTTGAAAACTGAATCACTGTAGTTTAAAACTGAGAAAAACGAAGAAGCTAAATTTGATTCAAGCCCACAACTGTAACATAAACAGGAATAATAACAATTTCTGAAGACTAGATTGACCACCCACAATACTGTTCCCTACATGGATGTATCAGTCATTGGCTCATAGATCATATGTCTTTTATTGTCCAGGACAGCCCAGATTCACTAAGTTTTTAGCACATTCCCCCATTTTTTTCTCTTACACATGAAGAATTTAAAGGGTCTAAAAATTTCTATACTACTTATGTCAAACTATATCTCCAGACAGCCTCTGGAAACCAGAAAAACACACAAAAAAATTTTATCATATTTTTTTCATCCAATTTAAGGGTTCAAAAAAATGTGACTTTTCAATAAAGATATAGTTTATTTAAAATTGCATAGGTACACACTCCACTTTAGTATTCAGTAGTGGTGCTGTCATCAGCCGTCCTTAGTAAAATTCATTCAGTCTTCAATCATGGTCTCTTAAATCATTCTTGAATGAATATCTGCTTTCAGTCTTCTCTAAGAGGAAGATGATGGACTTTTTCATCCCATCATTTATTTTTGTTTCACTTACCTTCCAATCCTTTTTGTTTTTACTTTGCTATCTAATTATAAACAGGAAGGATATTTTTACTTGAAGTGTAATCAGTAGAACATTAATTTGACTTTAATAATTTTCTTTTGTCTTTCCTAAGCAAAAATCCTGATAGAAAAAGAGAAAAGTGGGCCCAGGCAAAAATCATAAAGTGGAATGTAATTTGACTCTAGTGTGAAGCCAGTCCTCTATCTGTGCTCCTCTATTGTTAGTGGTTTGAGAACAACCACTATTATGACTAAACCAAAGCTTGACCCTCTCAGAATGTGGTCTCATGTTCCAAAACTGAGATATCTTTCTCCATCCCATTCTCACCCATTAAAGTTATAATTTCAAGTGACTCTTTAAAATAATAATAATTGACAATATTTCCTGAGTCATTATCCTATGTCAGGTACTATTCTAAGTGTTTTACATGAACCAGCTCATTTAAT
Organism: Balaenoptera musculus; assembly: GCF_009873245.2. NCBI lineage: Eukaryota > Metazoa > Chordata > Mammalia > Artiodactyla > Balaenopteridae > Balaenoptera > Balaenoptera musculus. Next base: position 28,407,419 of record NC_045792.1, read on the forward strand.
GTTAATAACCATCTTGTGAGGTAGGTACTATTATTCCTAGTTTACACATGATGAGTCTGTGTTCTAGTTTTCAAAATTGAATGCAGGCAGAAAACACTTTTTTGTGGTATTCAAAGTACAGTATTTCAAATACTATTTGCGGGTTTAAAAGTTGGTGTGTAAGATATGGGGATATATGTGTATGTATAGCTGATTCACTTTGTTATAAAGCAGAAACTAACACACCATTGTAAAGCAATTATACTCCAATAAAGATTAAAAAAAAAAAAGTTGGTGTGAATAAATATACTACATGAGTATCTGTCTCAGCTTTTTTACCTAAAACACATGAAGAGAATTTTGAAAAGAGTTAAAAATAAAACTTCTGGGGCTTCCCGGGTGGCGCAGCGGTTGGGAGTCTGCCTGCCAATGCAGGGGACACGGGTTTGGGCCCTGGTCTGGGAGGATCCCACATGCTGCGGAGCAACTGGTCCCGTGAGCCACAGCTACTGAGCCTGCGTGTCTGGAGCCTGTGCTCCGCAACAAGAGAGGCCGCGATAGTGAGAGGCCCGCGCATCGCGATGAAGAGTGGCCCCCACTTGCCGCAACTATAGAAAGCCCTTGAACAGAAACAAAGACCCAACACAGCCAAAAATAAATAAATAAATAAATAAATAAAACTTCTGCTAAGACCTTTTTTATAGAAATAGCAATTATAGCATTTTTCTGAACCACTCTTAAAAATATACTTTAAAAAATTTTCCCATCTTTTGTTGTCAAAAAGTTTCCAAGTGTTCAAATACTAGAATGCTATGTTCAGATTTAATTGCCCTTGCAAAGCTCTTTCTGTATAAGGTTTATGTAGTTTGCAAATAAGCTGATATACAGGGAAAATTCACTTTCTAGCCAGCATTTTTCTCTAAATGAGGTCATCTTTCTTTAATGCTCTGAAGATAAAGCCTAAGAAAACTATATTTGGCCGGGCCAACTCAAATGGCAGACCAGAAAGGAAGCTGTAAAACACAGCCTGACAGGGTTGCCACAGCTCATTTTAGTTCTGTGTACCTCCTTCCTACCCACCTGACTTCATGACAAAGAAAGTCCACAAGGAACCTGGGGGGAAAAAAGTGCTGTGGCCTCTGCTCATTTGATCTATTCTGTATTAGACTAAGTTAAAATGTATTTTTTACTCCTTTATTAAAACTTTTATCAACAAAATGTGTTCTGTATTTCTAATGTACATTTGATTCTGTCAAGAGGTAACCTGATTTTAGCTATTCCCAAGATACAATCTCATTTTGACTATAAAAGTTTGAAAGATAAAAATGGTTTATATTTTTCTCTAAAGGTACATCTGTTCAGAACAAAACATAAAGAGAATCAGCTACTTCACATGATCAGTTTACACAAATAATTTTTTAAAAAGACCTAAACATGAGTATTTTGTGTTTGTATTTTTTTCCATTATTCTCTAAATTAGCTTGTTGTGTGATAGCAAACAATCAAAACACAATGACTAACTTATTCTTTCTCTTTATGCTAACCTGAGAAAGGAACTATGCATGTGAGTAGAGAACCACCTATTGTGTAGCATGAATCTTTTTGACAACAAACTCCTTGAGTAATATTGATCTGGACATCTCATCATGTGGATGGGTAGAAGAACAGTGTTTTTAGTGCATTAGATATGACCTAAGTGAAGGCTTTATATACCTCATTAAATATCACACTTTTTTTTTCTTTTTAAGGGGTTCAAACACAGAAACACAGAAATAGAGGCATTTTCTAAAAGTACCAATGTGCAGAAAAACTCAACATTTTTATGGCAATATTCAAAAAACAAAGATAACTTGTAGCAATGATCCTGCCCTATAAAGATAGCTTAGATGTAGCATTTTTTAATGCAATTACCCTGAGTACTTCAAGAAGAAGAAATGAATCACAAAAGGAAAATATTTCTTGATGCCAGACTTACTAGTTTCCAAAAGGTTATTTTTTATCTTGACTTGTGTTTTTTCAGAGTCACATTGTCAAGTCTGGATTAAATGCTTGTGTATTATCTGCCTATTCTTTAGGAATGAATGTGTTTTTTTTTTAAATGATGATTCTATAAAAAGAATATATGAAATCATTATATCTTAAAAGTCTAAATATGTGGAGGCAAAGTTTGTTTGATTCTGTAGTTTGGTGGTAGAAAGAAACCTTTATGAAGTAGCCCTTCAATAGATGCACACATTTAATTTATGACACAACCTCCTTATGAAGAGAGTTTGAATAATCTAAGAAGAATGCGTAAAGTAATTATAAAAACAATTGGGTTTCTCATCTTTTTATTGTTTGTGGTATTACCTTACATCCTGAAAACAGATGTTTCTCCTTTCATAATGTACCTTCCTTTTTCTACACTACTTCTCTACAAATGTGCAGAGCTTCTTTCCCTCCCATTTTTGACTTGGGTAGCAATAAACCTAATCTCCTTTATTCTATCACAAAATCTTTTATTTAAAACCTCTTATTTTTCTAAGAGAAACACCATTAAACTTGAGCAGCAGTGCTAAAGTATAAAGTAAATTTTGGGTGCGGGGTGTTGTGCAGGTTTTGGGTGTGTGTGAGCACTCATGCGTTTTTATGCTGTTGCTTTTCTCTTTAACATAATCACTCTTATCTAAAGAGCTGTGGTCTCAATCCTGTCTGCATATTAGATACACCCAAGGAGTTTATTCAAATGACATGGACCCATCCCAAACAAACCCCAGAATCTCTAGGCATGAAGCCCTGGTGTTGTTATTTTTAAACTGCTCCCCAGGGGATAATAAGGGCAGATAGGTTTGATAACCACTGACCTAGAGACATCAAGCATTCCTAGAAAATCAAAATGATTATAAGTGAAATCACTGATCTACTTGTCACTTATATGTTTGTCTCTAAATCACAGTTAAGCAAGGTAAAATCCATTTTATTAGGATTTGTAATTACAAATCAGCCTCAAAATTTAAGTGCCCACGAATGCAAACATTCCTTTGTGATGGGCTACTATACACCAATAAATATGTGAAATCATAGAGAAGGAATTAATTTCCTATTATTCTTACCTTTATTTTCTCTCATTAATTCTTATAATTTACATGTATACATTAATACATCTGGAGGAATAAATATAGCATTAAAAACATCTTCAAACTTTTTTCTTTTTTTTGAATGACTTACAGAAAATAAAATCATATAAGCCCTTAGCAGAGTCTCCCTTGGGATAATGATTCCTTAATATGAAAAAAAAACTTTTTAGAATTTGTGCATTAGTATTCTATACCACTGTTGCTAAAACTATTGTGATTTTTTGGCTACTAACTAAAAGTAAGCATAAATTTTATGAATTAGAAAATATTGTTGAGGTTTTGAAATCTGATTCACCAATCAAAACTCTCTCTCAGCCTCTCAATCCCCACACAATTACTCCTCTCCTCCATCTCTCTCACTCTCTCTTTCATGCGCATGCACACACACACACTCCAAAGCACATTTGATTTTCTTTCTTTGATTCTATCTTTCTACTTGGTACTTTTGGGGCCAGGACCCAGTATAGATAATAACTCCTCTTTTTACAATATTATTATTTCTCTTATTTCAATTAACATAGGTTAAAATTGTCTAAAGGAAAAATAGCTATCAAGAATCAACAGAGTGGAATGGGAAGAATATATGATTAATTCCATGCACTTTAGCTTCACTTTATATGATCATGGGCAAGTCAAGAAAAATTGGTGAATCTCTATTTCTTCATCCCTAAATTGAAGCTAAAATTAAATCTTCCCTGTTTATCTTATAGAAATTGTGGTAAGAACAAATGATATAATTTCCCTGTGAACATCAGTGTGCTGGTGAATTTTTAGTTGTAGTTCAAATTTTGAAAAGAGGTTTAATAATAGAAGCAACCTAAATTCTAATTTATTCACTTCTTGAGTGTGTGTGTATATGTGTAAGCAATAAGAGCAATTAAAATCTTTACATCACCCATCGCTCATACCTCTAGTATAATTGGGAAAGAGTTTACTGTGATAATAAACTTACATATAACTTGGGATATAAAAACCCCAGAACCACAGGGCAGGCTCAAGAGATTACAGCAGAGCAGAGAGTCAGGTAGGACTTGGCTTTAATAAGGGAAAGAGTGGCATGCTTATGATTTTATAAGAAACGCTAAGTAGAGTTTACACCCAGAAGCAGATGGTGCCGTACCGAGCGGCTAAAATCTGAAACTTTTGCTCTTCATAAGATACTGTGATTAAACTGAAAAAGTAGTTCAGAGATGGTGAGAAAAAATATATATATGTAGATATATATATATATATCTACATATATACATGTCTGTGAAAAGATTAAATTTAGAATATGAATAAATTGATAAGAAGACAAGCAATCCAATATAACATGAGCAAAGATTTCAACAACTATTTCATTAAAGAAGATACATTAATGATCAATAAAAACACAGAAAGCCACACAACATCATTGGTCATTGGGAAAATGAAAATTAAAACCGCAGTGTGATGCTACTACACACCTGTTAGAATGGCTGAAATTTAAAGGCTTGATAACTATAAGTGTTGATCCAGACATGAAGTCACGATAATTTTCTTACATTGGGAGAAATATAAAATGCTTCAACTACTTGGAATAAAAGTTTTGCAGTTTCTTATAAAGTTAAATAACACAGAAATTTCACTCTTAATTTTTAACCAAGAGAAATGAAAAGGCACATAAAGATATACATATGGATGTGCAAAGCACTTTTATCCACAATAATTAAACCCTGGAAATAACCCAAATGTCTATCAACAGGTAAATAGATAAACAAGTTGGAGTATTTCCATAAAATGAAATACTATTTAGCAATACAGGGGAGGGAGGAACCTACTTACACATGCAAAAATATTAATGAATCTCAAAAATAACATATTCAGTGGAAAAAAAGACAGATTCAAAAGGCTACATAGCATACTATTCCATTTATATGAAACTCTAAAAATGGCAAAACTAATCTATAGCAACCGGAAGTGTATTGATGGTCGGCTGGGGCTGGAATCAATACAAGGGGAACAGGAAGTTTGGGGGGAATGATAGAAATGTTCTATATCTTGCATGTGGTTGTTGTACATGCATACATTTGTCAAAACACATCAAAACATAAACTTAACATGGATACACTTTATTATAAATTGTACCTCAATAAATAAGTTGATTTATAGATTTTTTTTGGAAACAAGGAAGCAGTGTTGTTATTCTGTTATCTAACAAGTTAGAACACAGGCCAAAGACATTTAACCAGAAAATAAGTCATTTTATAATGCTAAAAAACACAATATACAATAAAGATGTAACAGTTATCAATATCTTAGAACCAAAACACAACTTTTATAAAGCAGAAATTATAAGAGATGCAAGGAAATATGCAGAATAGCACCAATAATTGGAGTTAACCTGCCACTCTCAGTCTAAGACACATCACATGGACAAAACTAATAAAAGATATTGAAGATCTAAAGTATATAATCAGTGGGATAGATATTATGAATGTATATGAAACATTGTATCCCTATGATAAACATACACTTTCAAGTCCATACTAAATATCTTAAAAATTGAACATATTTATTAGGGTCATAAAACAAACCTCAGTAAGTACCATAAATTGAACATTATAGAAATCTCATTCAAAGAAAGAAACATAAACCAAAGAAACACCTTTCCTAGAAATTTATATGTGTGTATTTGTGTATGCATGTGAGTGTGTGTGAGTATCAGCCTGAGTCAGTGGAGTGAAGTCAATGCAAGTCAATGCAAAATCGATATTGCAGACTTTCTAAAAAATAATGCTAAAGATAACACATAAATCATAATCTATGGAATAAAATTAAAGCAGTTATATACAAGATTCATAATTTTAAATATTTAACTCAAGAGAAGTTAGGAAGAAATAAAAATAACTAAGTAACCAGCTATTTAAAAAAAAATAAGAACAAAGAAAGAAAGGAGAAAAGACAAAAAAGAAAAAAAATGATAAAAGTAGATAGAAAGCAGAACCTGGGTTAGAAATCAAAAAATCCAGGAAAATAATTAAACAGCAAAACTATTTCCTGAAAAAGGCATTGAACTGAACAGATAGGTAGGTAGCAAACTTAATTTAAAATAAATTCAGGGCTTCCCTGGTGGCACAGTGGTTGAGAATCCGCCTGCCAATGCAGGGGACATGGGTTCGAGCCCTGGTCTGGGAAGATCCCACATGCCACAGAGCAACTGGGCCCGTGAGCCACAATTACTGAGCCTGCGCATCTGGAGCCTGTGCTCTGCAACAAGAGAGGCCGCGATAGTGAGAGGCCCACGCACCACGATGAAGAGTGGCCCCCGCTTGCCACAGCTAGAGAAAGCCCTCACACGGAAACGAAGACCCAACACAGCCATAAATTAATTAATTAATTAATTTTTAAAAATTTTAAAAATAAATTCAACTTTAAGAAAAAAATAACAGGAAAATAACCATTGAAAAAGGAGATTTAAAAGTCTATATTGTGTTCATCAATTCAACTGTACTTGAAAACCTAGATGAAATGGGTAATATTATAGAAAATTATAGTTTACCAAAATTGACCTAAGTGTAAAAGGAAGTACAAACACTAATTTCTATAGAAAAAAATGGAAATTTTCTAAAAACCGACCGCAACACCTGGCCCTGGGAAATTCACAGTGGAATTCGATGAAATCTTCAATTACCAGAGAAGGGCAGTGCTCTTTAAACTCTTCTGACCAAAGGAAAAGAAATTTTCCAGAAGTGTTTTGTTGATAACTATCTATAACACCAATACTCAAAACTGACCAATATTGCTAAATATAAATAAAATAAAAAAATAAAAACTGATATAAATCATAAATGCCTATGTGATTATAAAAATATGTAAAAGTATAAATAAAATATGAGCAAACATAACCCAATAGTGTACAATATCACATTACAAAGTAATATATCTTTATCATGTGGGGTTTATTCCAGGATTACAAGGTTGACTCAATATTCAGAAACCCATTAATATATTGCTAAATTTAAAAATAATGATTACCATATTCAAAGGCATTCAACAAACTCAATACCCAATCGATTAAAAATAAACAAATTTCCTTACTTAATGGAAACAAAGACTGAATTTCTGCTAAAATCAGGAAAAAGACAAGAATGTCTGATAACACTACTTTTTTTTTTAAATCGTTATTGGAGTATAATTGCTTTACAATGGTGTGTTAGTTTCTGCTTTATAACAAAGTGAATCAGCTGTACATATACAATATATCCCCATATCTCCTCCCTCTTGCATCTCCCTCCCACCCTCCCTATCCCACCCCACTAGCTGGACACAAATCACCAATCTGATCTCTCTGTGCTATGCATCTGCTTCCCACTAGCTATCTATTTTACATTTGGTAGTGTATATACATCCATGCCACTCTCTCACTTCATCCCAGCTTACCTTTCCCCCTCCCTGTATCCTCAAGTCCATTCTCTAAGTCTGCGTCTTTATTCCTGTCCTGCCCCTAGGTTCTTCAGAACTTTTTTTATTTTATTTTTTTAGATTACATATATGTGTGTTAGCATACGGTATTTGTTTTTCTCTTTCTGACTTACTTCACTCTGTATGACATTCTCTAGGTCCATCCACCTCAGTACAAATAACTCAATTTTGTTTCTTTTTATGGCTGAGTAATATTCCATTGTATATATGTGTGACATCTTCTTTAACCATTCATCTGTCGATGGACACTTAGGTTGCTTCCATGTCCTGGCTATTGTAAATAGAGCTGCAATGAACATTGTGGTACATGACTCTTTTTGAATTATGGTTTTCTCAGGGTATATGCCAAGGAGTGGGATTGCTGGGTTGTATGGTAGTTCTATTTTTAGTTTTTTAAGGAACCTTCATACTGTTCTCCATAGTGGCTGTATCAATTTACATTCCCACCAACAGTGTAAGAGCGTTCCCTTTTCTCCACACCCTTGCCAGCATTTATTGTTTGTAGATATTTTGATGATGGCCATTCTGACCTGTGATACCTCATTGTAGTTTTGATGTGCATTTCTCTAATGATTAGTGATGTTCAGCATCCTTTCATGTGTTTGTTGGCAATCTGTATATCTTCTTTGGAGAAATGTCTATTTAGGTCTTCTGCCCATTTTTGGATTGGGGTGTTTGTTTTTTTGTTGTTGTTATTGAGCTGCATGAGCTGCTTGTAAATCTTGGAGATTAATCCTTTGTCAGTTGCTTCATTTGTAAATATTTTCTCCTATTCTGAGGGTTGTCTTTATGTCTTGTTTATGGTTTCCTTTGCTGTGCAAAAGCTTTCAAGTTTTATTAGGTCCCATTTGTTTATTTTTGTTTTTATTTCCATTTCTCTAGGAGGTGGGTCAAAAAGGATCTTGCTGTGATTTCGGTCATAGAGTGTTCTTCCTATGTTTTCCTGTAAGAGTTTTATAGTGGCTGGCCTTACATTTAGGTCTTTAATCCATTTTGAGTTTACTTTTTGTGTATGGTGTTAGGAAGTGTTCTAATTTCATTCTTTCACATGTAGCTTTCCAGTTTTCCCAGCACCACTTATTGAAGAGGCTCTCTTTTCTCCATTGTATATTCTTGCCTCCTTTATCAAAGATAAGGTGACTGTATGTGTGTGGGTTTATCTCTGGGCTTTCTATCCTGTTCCATTGATCTATATTTCTGTGATAAGACTACTTTTTAAACCATTTTATTAGTGATTTTAGTCAAAGTGATCAGTCAAGTGAAAACAATCAGAGCAGCACTGTGCTTTGTATTGGAAAGGAAGTGAAGCAAAAACTCTCTCTACCTGAAGGTGTTATGATCCTATATCTGGAAAACCCTAAGAGTTCTACCAAACAGCAGAAATGAATTTTCATTATAATTGTTATTAATTTCATCTTTATATTGAGAAAAAGTTGTGTCTCCTTAACAATTAGTGGTAGTCTTCATTTTGTTCTGTGAAGCCACATAGGATAAGTCTGAATATTCTCTCACAAGATACTTTCTTACAAATTTGACAAAAAAAAAAATCTTTGCCATTTGTCAAAGTCTGATCTTTTCCAAGAGCATGCCTGAATCTTTCAAATAGTTCTTATAATGGTTACCAGACTAGGAAAGCATTTAGCAACTGTTTTGCTCAGCATGAACTAAGACCTAACCTATTGCTCTAATGAATCTGAGGGTAAACATATAATTTATCTTTCATACTGTTACACTTTTAAGAGTGAAAGAGGGTGTTATTAATAGCTATACTGGGACAACAGAAATAAAATGAGTCTGTCTTTTTCAAACAGGAATCTATGTGTCCTCCTCTATTAATCTGCATTCTGTATTTCTTTAATCTTTCACCAGCCTTCTTAGTTCATGAGAGGTACGGTATTATAGGAAAAAGAATCCCTGACTTTCATTTATTTAACAAATGTGTACTGTATATGGGCGAGTATATTATTAATAATAATAACAGCAAAGTGTCACCATTATTGAGGGCAGGCACTTTACATTCAAGTGACAGGCACTTTACATACATTACCTTTAGTCTTCACAAGGACACTGTAGGAGATTTAGTAAGAGTACTGAGGTTCAGAGATAACAGCTGACTGCCCAAGCTATAATTGCTGAAAAGTAGTGAGACTAAACTATGCCTGACTTTTTTGTGTGCCGTTTTAAAAACTATGGGATATCTCAAATATTCGAAAATAATAGAGAGTAATATGGTAAGCATTAATGCACCAACCATTTATCTATAATAAATCATAATATTTTGCTGTTTGCCACAGTTATATTTTTTATTAAGAAACAAACATAGACGCAGGTGAAACCCCTCTGAATTTCTCCTAAATTATATTCACTACCACCTTCCCTAGAAGTAACCACCAGTCTTCGTTATTTTGTTCCATAAACCTCTATACAGTGTCATTTGTGTTTTGTGACATTATATAAGTGAACTATGCTTTATGCGTTCTTTAGCACTCTGTGTTTTTTCAACTTTATATTTTTATGATTATCCACTTAATACTTGAAGCTGTATTCTACTCATTTTTCTGTATTTCTCTATTATCTTGTCGAACATTTAAGTTAATTTCAATGTTTAATAATTGTAAAAAATGACAAGGTGAACATCTGTGTATGTCTCCTCTTGTAAATGGGACGAAATCACTAAGCTACACACTTCCCTAATCCTTCCAAGACCTGACACTAACTACCCTTTTACACTCTGTCTTGTAGTTCTGGAGTTGGGACTCCCGGCTCCCTCGCCAGATGGCTTCCCCTTAGTTTCTGACAACATGAAAAACTGGCAAAAGATTTGGAAAGGAGGAGAAGAGGGGAAGGGAATATGCTTTCTGCTTTCAGGTGAAGCCTGAATCTCTCCAGCAGCAGAGGATTTGAGCAGGACTCCAGTCTCAAACTCCTTTCCACTTCTTCTGAGTAGAAGCAGCTGCTCTGCAGGGAGCCTCCAGCAGGTTCAGAACCAGTCATGCTCAGCCCCAGCCACAGGGGTTGGAGTATCATCCATACCATAACCTCTACTGAAAATTCATAAAGAAAACTTCTCATATTGGATAGAGGTTATTCCAAATACACACAGATCCATAAACTGACATAGACAAACATATGTACTTGTCCCTTACTAATTTCTGTAGTTCTCAATGTTTCTACATGGTTCTTATTAAGAAATAAGTAAATTATTTGAACAAGGAACTATTCAAGATGGAAAATTGTAGGCTTCAGTAAAATAAATGACCTTAAAATTCAATACGTCAATTTATGGAAATTGTCTTTTCTATTCATTGCCTGAGTGCTAATGAAATACAACAATGAATATTTTTATTTATTTATGTTACTAATATTTCACACCCCTTGAAGGTATTCCAGAATATTCAGAATATGACAGGCACACTAATTAAAATGGTACAGAACATTTTCTGCATGCTGATATTTTAAAAAGACTTCACATCGTGAAATGTGTTATTAACTTTGTAATGGAAAGAATCAGAATTACATTATTATTTTAAAAATGACTGCTGGACTAAAGAGTGCTATTTAGTTTTCTTGAAAAGTAAGCCAATATTGGAATATAAAGTCTAGAGATGACTAGATTTAAATAAAAGCAAAATGCCTTGTGAAAATTATGTTTATAATGGTATTTTATGACATTAACTATGCTATGACAGTTAAAGTCTGAGATGAGCTTTGATGCATAATTATCTGCAGTCTAGTCTCTCCCATTAGGCAAGTCCTCACATACATGTCAATGGCACTATAAGACTTACAAGTGGTAGTAACTAGTCAATAGAGGTTAAATGAGAATGACATTGAAAATCAGTGATTAGACATAAAAAGAATACGAAGCTGCTATGAGATTTTGGATCTTCTGAAGGGGATTAAAGATGTATGAGTTAAATTTGTGGCTTAGCAGAAGACATCTCTGTTTCTGCTACTTTGGCAGGAATGTTTTTTCATACATTGGATCTTTAATCATCTTTAATCCATCCATCTTTAATCATGGATCTTTAATCATAAACATATCTGTTCATAATTTTGTAATCTGATCATCGTCCTGTTTTGCATCTGTCTCGGCTTTGCTTCATATCTCTCATTACCTAAAGGAACTTTAGAAAGTTTGGATATTTAGAACATTTTAGAGGATTCTGGTTGTTTGAATAGGTTTTTTGTTGACATGTAGGGTTTTGGTTATGGTGAATCAGTGTGTGCGTCGGGGGGGAGGGGCAGGGTTGGAGGGAGTGGGGCAGGCAGAAGAAAAAGAAAGAGAAGGTTACTGTGTAGCGTAATAATCCATGTTAGTTTCCTACTGATAGGTAATGATCAGCCTGGATGAACATATATTCCCCTGTGTGTTTATCAAGAGTAATATGTAAAGGATCATCTATTTATGACAAGGAAAAAAAAGATGTGGAAGACTTGAAAGAGAAGAACAAAAATTAAGTATTTGCAGACTCTGTTCTTTTTATAAACACAGGCTCTTAAAGAACATTTGTTCAGTGGTGAATAAGAGGAGGACCAGTGAAAGAAATAAAATGGAGGAGAAAATTTCCTGATTTAAGAGTGTCCTGGGTTCCAACCCCAGTTCTTCCCTCAAATATCAATGGAATTTTGCAACACGTGACTGCTTAGGGTCAACTTCCCTAATCTGAAATATAAAGCAACTCAGAAATGGTTTCTAAGGTACTCTACTCTGACACTACTACACTGTGGGCACCCAGATATTTCTTCGTGTGTTTGGGCTCAGGATAAAAGTTTCTACATAGGAAATTTGATGAAACTCACATATTTTATACTTTGGCTGAGAAAGGATAAATAACAATCAAATAGGAAAAAATTTAGCTCAGCAAGCTAACTACTAGTTGAAGAGCCCAGAAACAGCCACTTCAATTGACCTCAATGACTTTTTAGTTACATTCTTAACTTCCTTTCTAGTCATTGTAGGGGAAGAAACAGAGAGGCTTAATATTTTATTTAAATCCTAATCAACCTAATGCAAGATGGTATTTGGATTTTCCCATATCCTTTCTTTCAGCAAAAACTCATGAAATTTTTGAAAAAAATATTTCAGTAGTGATTTATTTCACATTAGATCATAATAACCTAAGCTTAACATTTTAAATGATTTACAAATATAACCAAATGATGTGAGATAATGAAGAAGAGATTGATGGTTTGGAAATTTTAATGCTAAAACACTTCCAATGAAATACTCTCTCCTAAAGTCTCTCTTATAATGACTGAAAAGCAGTAGCTCATGAGAAAGAATTATACTCAAATTGAGAGCGCTTTAGCTTTTAATAAGAAATCACTACACCTCAAATTAATTTATAAAATGTGCTTTTGAAATGCTTTTCATGATATTTAAATTTTATGATAATTTCATTACTATAATCTTTCTTTGCTAATTAATGATTGCAATATCTTTTGGGTGATTAACAGTTCTTTTTAAAAATTCTGGCTAATTTGAGTGTTTCTTAATATATGGTTATGTTGTCCTGACTAGTGTGCAGTGCAATAGTGGAAAATACTGACAATGCCCATCGTAATATCATAAAAGTTAAGATTTAAAATAGCCTAACAAGTTTTTTTGCCTGCTGGTGTAAAAGGGATTTCTAATAATGCTTTAATATCTGAACTTAGCTCTTTATGATTATCTGGCTAAAATTTGAAAAGAGATAATGAACATTAGCTTGAGATGATAATTTGAAACATTTTGCTATAAAAATGTCTTACACATACAAAGTAACAACTTTCTAATGAGTCCCCATGTATCCATCACAGATTATCAACACAATTCCTTCCATCAACGTTTTTCTTTAAATATGAAACTTCATATTTAGATCATCATGAAGAAAAAAATAAATAGGATTTTGAAAGAAAGGCAGAACATTCTCTCAGATGTGCTCAGGTTTAGGAAGTTAACATAGCGAGCACCACAGAGTGGAAGGAACACCAGACCAGAAACCATGAGACCGGGGTTCTGGGGTTGGGAGTCATTTGACAATACTGTGGACTTATGTGATTCCTGTAACCTTTCAGTGTTCTTATCTGTATAATGGAGGTAGTATTAGCATCCTACTGACCTCACAGTGTTGTGAAGAAAAATGGACTTCATAGTATTATGGGAGTGTTTAGCAAACTGCATTATATTCATTTACTTATCTGACTTCCCCACTAAACAGAAAACTTCTTAAACTCAGGTATTACATCTGATGCTTCTTTCTATCCCAACACATTGCCTGAAACACAGTAGGTTTGATAAATAGTTATTGAGTAAAAAAATTACTTTAACCAAATAAGTATTATAAAGCAGGCTATTGAAATTTTAAAAGAGTACCAAATTATCTTCCAAAATAAAAGCTACCATGCTACCACTACTGAGACTTGGATGCTGGAGGGGTCAGCCAGGCTTCCTCATTTATGAAATTTGTGAACACAAGGTGAGGAAGAAAATATTAGAACTTTAAATTTTTTTCATTCAGACTTTTAAAATGAAAGTTTTGCTGACATTTAATAATCTGATTGAAACTTGAATACTCTCTTTGTATTTCAAATAAACACAAGTCCCATTAGTTTCAGGAAAAGTGGTCATTCCTGAATGTGTGGGTGTCCTTACACTGTCACATACTTTTTGTATATTGCCACACATTACAAACCATTAAATAGACTTATGTATCCTTTTATCGCGTTTAATAAAATTAATCATCCAAAAATGGATGATTAGCTTTAAAATAATTTTACAATAAACTACACATTAAAAACAATTCCTAATAATGCAAAGGAAAATAAACAAGAGGAAGAGTTGATGCTTCTTTTTGTCCTAAAATGAGTCTTCTGTCAGCCACATTATGAAATGAAAACAATAAATATCTAACCACTCTATGTAGTGAAAAGGTTCTAAAATATCTAGGGCACCATTGGAAATATAGATTTATACTCACTAGTATTGATTATGTACCGTTAATAGGTAAAACTTAATCACTTAAAATATTGTTCATCTCTTTTATATATTTTATTTATATTTTTATGTATTTATAATGTATGTAGTGTATTAGTATAGCATAATTTTTACATTAGTGGTACTAACATGATTGAAAGATATATATGTTAGGATTGTATATAAAAGTTGTTTTTATTGATAAAGTTAAAAACTTTTAGATCTCTGACAAAAAAGTGATAGTAACAGTTAACATTTATTGGTCACATGCTATATGATACTATAAAATAATTTCCCCATTTTCTTAATCCTTATGAATTTCTATAAATATTATCACTTTATTTTAAAATATATAAAATGTGATACACCATAATCACATTTATACTGATTAGATAAGTTATGAATTATAATAATGAAATTATTATATTATTATTTATAATATAATATATATTATATATGTTGTACATAATATATTATAAATATAATATATTTATAATGTAATTATTATTATTCCTGAACACAAAACCTAAGAAAAAGAATACTACACATAACCTATAAGCCACCATTGTGTTCCTCCCTTTGCCTCAGATCCCAGAGATAATTGCCATCATGAAATTTAGTGTTGATAATTACTGTGCCACCCTTAAAACACATATGTGTGTATTTTTAAATACTGTGTTTAGTTTTGTATGCTAGCATGCTATGTGTAGCCTTCTGTGACTTGCTTTTCACTTAAGATTATGTTCCCACAATCATTTCATTCATATATATATATATATATATATATATATGACTCATTAATTTAGTGCTATATAATACATGTGATTGTATGTTCCAAGAGGGATTTTTTCCCATTTTCTTCTGTTTCCATTTTTTTCGATTACATTCAGTGTTAATATGAACATTTTTAGATATTTTTCAGTACATAAATGTGACAGTAAATTTATGTTCTACTTCTCATAAAGGAGTGACCAGTGAGTAAGAAATATGCACGTTCAATTTTTCAAAATAATACCAAAGTATTTTCCAAATTGGTTAGACTAATTCACACACTGACTAACAAAGTCATGTGTTTTTATTTTTGCTTATTGAGTGGTTTCTCACAATGGTTTTAATTTCATATCTCTCAGGACTAATGAGGTTTAGTATCCTTTCATATATGTCTCATTTTTTTACCATAAAATTTTTCATAGAATCTTACTTTTAACTTTTAAATTTCTATTGCATCAGTAATTATTGCTAATATTGTTTCTCTGTCTCTTTCTCTCACCCCCACCTCAATTTATTTTACCATTTTACCATGCATTTCAATTTCATCAATTTCAGTTTTCAGCTTTATTATTGTCTTCTAATTTCTTTGGGTTTATGATACTATATTATTCTTGTAAAAATAACTTAATTTGACAGACATAAAAGATGACATATTTTATGATTATATTTGCATGAAACATCTAAAATAGGTAAGTAGATTGGTGGTTGCCAGGGACTGGGTGGAAGGGAGAATGGCAAGTAAGTTCTTAATGGGGACAAGGTTTCTTTTAGGGTAGAGAAAATAATTTGGAAGTACAGAGAGGAGTGGTTACACAACATTATGAATACACTGAATGCCACTGGGCTGTTAACTTTTAAATGATTATTTTTTTGTTATCTGGATTTCATCTTAATAAAAATAACTTAATTTGGACCATTAGTCTACTAAGTTTCAATCTTTATGCTTTCTAATATAGCCATAGTGGTATATCTATGACAATATTTATATTCTGCATTTGTTGTATCATCTCAGTTTTCAAGGTATTATTTTTGGTACCATAATGTTCTAAATATTTTCAAAAATTCTATTATGAGTAATTGTTTGACCAATGTATTTAACTACTGGAACATCCACTAATAAAATGCTCAGTCATTTGCATGCACTAGATCTTCATTTCCTGAAAGAATACTACAAGATTAGTGTCACTTGCCCTGTACAGACATAAAAACTTCCCATCTATAAATGTTTAAAACTAGAAATTTTACATCATCAAATTCCAAAGTTTGATTGTACACACATACAGAAGAAGTTATTGAAAGACCTAAATGAAAAGGGACAATATTATGCAACTAGATTCCTGTTTTGAGGGAATTTGCATTTTCCTGGCATAAAACTGTAGTCCCACTACCTTAACATAAATTTTAAATGCTATCAAAGATACCTAGGAAATATTTCTCAGCTATTTTCTTAGATCCACTGAATTCATCTTTTATCTAAAGCAGGTTAAAATGTACCAAACATAGTGTAGGTGTTTAATAAATATGCATTGAATTCACTAGATAATGGAGACAGACTTAGAAAGGATTTCCTACTCTGAAAACTAAACATTGATTGTTCAGGCTTAACCATTAAAACACAAGACCTTTAAAAACAAAAGTAAAAGCAAAATTTTAAAATACCTTAATTTTTTCTTTCTTCCATACTTGTATTTTGCAAGACATTTAGTTTTCTTGGCAGGAGGGACCATGGGCTTTTAGGATTCCTCATGATGATTACTCAGAAGAATTTATCAGTCTTTGACTCTCACAACAGATCCTTTGCTACAAATGTTGCATTTGACTATGACTAAAGATAGTTTGATCCAAAGTTTGCCTTTACATTTACTCCTTCTGTTGGTTCCTTAAGTGCAAATTTTCTTTATCAGATCATTAATCTCAGTGGGAGCAGTACAAACATTTAGAGGTAGGTAATTAAATAACTGGATATTTTTCTCCGTAAGAAGTTTCTAAAACTTGGAACTTGATTATGTGTGATTATGAGTCATTCCTCCTCAAAGCCAATATTGATATTGGATTGTTCATTGAATGAGAAATGTATAAATTCTATATTAAGTCAACTCAGACTATACTAAAAAGAGAATCATGAAGTTGATTTACTAAATACTCCAAATTCAAAACACTACAGGCAAATTAGATAATATCTATTCAGAGAAAATAGTTTTTTAAATTTTTGAAAAATTTGATTAAATATCATTCATAACCAGGTATATAATTTCATTTATTACTTATTTATATATACATTTTTGCTCATTCAGTGATAAGTATACTGTTCTAATAGAAAATAAAAACTATTGTGAAAATTTCTTATTTGAGAAATCAATTTTTAATTGAAAATCTATAATTAAACTTTGCTAGTCTGTAAAGTAATTTTAAGTAATGACTAATAATTATTTTGTTTCTAGCATAAATCAATAAGAAACACAGTTACTATATTCAAGTCACTGTGCTAAACACTGCACTGTCCAGTCAATCCTCATATTCACTTACAGAAAAAAAAAAACAAAACTCCTTACCTGGAAATATTTTTATTTAATACAGTCTACATTTTCCAGGGCTTCATGTTTTGCAAACCTGTTTATTTGAGGTCACATAAAAAAGAACCATTTTTTGCTATTGCTTGCCCATGTTTCATTTGCTTTTTCCAGTGTTTGAAGAGAAAACATCAGCAACACCAGCAAAAGACAACATATATATTGGTAGATTTAATCTCATAGCCATGCACTTACAAAAGCAACTTTCTGGAATAAATGTGTCTAAAAATGAGCCCCAAATGAAAAGCACATGAAAGTGCTATCAACTTAAGTTTTGGAAAGTACCTTAGAAATGATCACACCAAATACTTCCTTCAATTTACAGATGAAGAAACTCGTCTATATGATATTATTGGTAGAGCCAAAGTTTATAAAATCTTATGCAATACTCATCTTGTGGCATCAAAAACCTTTTTCTCTTCCTTAGAATGCCTTAGTTTACATTGGGGAAGTATTTTTCCCATGATAATTACAAACATTTAAAATGTGGAGTTTGAATAGAAAGGGAAGCACAACAGCTGATATAATTTTATTAGCACATCGTAGAATTATATATGCATGCACATACATATATACATAAATAGCTGATAGATGATAGATAGATAGATAGACAGATAGCTTTCTTTAACTGATGAAGTTAAGTTGCTTGGAAACAGTTTGTTTCTTTTGGGTCTTCTTTTTAAGCCTTGTAAGGAGAAAACAGGGTGTCCTTTAATCTAGGATTAATTTACCATTCTACTGAAGCAAGACCCTTTTCAGTTTTCTACTTGATGCCCCATGAATATGAGGTTCTACTCTGAGTGGTGGGAATATGCATTATTACAGAACCTGTAGGGGAAGTAGGTACTGTTTCCTCTAATCCTTCTGGGTAGTTCTTGCCCTGGTCCCAGGTAATTTCCTTACACAGAGCACACTAATCAGAATTCTGCCAAAGACTTAGGAGGGATCCTCTGCAGATTGCCAAAGTCCTCTCTCTGTGCAGCTCTCTCCTCTTCACTGTGCCCTGTACTCTAGAAGCCTACAGCTGCAAGGAGATGATTTGGTCTCCCCATCCTCCCTTTCCTCTCCTCAGCTCAGGGAGACTACCAGAGTCCAACAAGTTTCTGTCTCCCCACTCTGTGGCCTGGAAACTTTCTTCTGGCAGTGGCCTGGGACAATCCTAGGGCATATGTCATTTGTTTCTTATCTCTCAGGGATCACTATCCTTCATTGTCTTATGCCTAATGTTTAGAAAACTGTGGCTTCATGTATTTTGTCTTTTTTTTAGTTGTTTCTTATGGGAGGGTAGATCTGATTCTTGTTACTCCATTTCAGGTAGAAGTAGAACTCCTCATTCAGATTTTTTAACTCTTCTTATTCTTACAAGTGAACAGCTCAGTACTTAACAAAAATTTACCAAGAAGCTCTTTTGTGCCAGGGTCTGGGAAATGACAATGAGAAAAGCACAACAACTTACCTTAAGAAACACAGAGTTCATTGTGTACAGCAGACACACAAGTAGTTCCTGACAATATTATACATTAAGTGCTCTAAAGTAAGCTTGTACAAAGCTCTATAGGAACATAATATGTGTTGTTCCCTGGAGAAAGTAAATTGCTTATATGTTTTTGGATTCAGGCATCTAACAGTGCCTGTTACACACCTGTTACTCAATAAATGTTTGAATATTTAACAAATCTGGAGGTTTCCCTCCTGGTAAGCCTTATGATATAACAAATGATATACAACAAAATGTTGAGTTGGCTGAATCCAGTTATATGTTCAAATAAACCAAACTCTGTAAAGTATATATATATAATTCCATGCCCTTGTTGAGATTATGAGCAATAAAAGTACATTTTGTAAACAAACAAAAAAAATTACATACTAATCTTTGTCCTTCTTGAAACTAAAATTTTAGGATTTATCTTCTTGATTTTTGGAAGCCTTTCAAAGCTTTATAAACTGTATTTTTCAATTTGACTGAGAGATACAGTGAGTTACTAGTCATTACTTATTATTGAGGTCCTATTGATGAATGGAGGTTTTCTTTTCTTTTTCTCCCCTCAGTTCTCTTTAGAAGTAGAAAGGTCACTCAATATCATTTTTAAGATCCTCATTCACCACAGTATTCCCTAGAGAAATGTAAGTTTCACAGGTAGGATGCAAAATATTTATAAATATCAAGACTCAAGCAAGAAGTCTTATTTTATAGATCTTGATAAATATCTATCTCTCTCTCTCTCTCACCAGTCTAACCTTTCTCTCTCCTTCCATCCCCCTTTTATTTTCGGTCCAGGCAGTCAGTTTAGCAGACATACTAAGACTATTTCCAAGAGCAGAAGGGTGGTTTTACCCAACAAGTTCTCTGAAATTTAATGCTTAAAGGTAGGAGGGGTTCCTTAGGCATCATAATCATCCTCATTATAACTTACTGTGATTGCTCACTTACCATGTTCCATGTAAATGCTAAGCATTTTGCATGGATTATTGCATTTAATTCTCAAAACAACCTGATGAAGTTGGTATAATTATTATTTTGGGCTCAAGGGGTTAATTAACACATGGAAGTCAAATGGTAAATACAAAATAAAATTGGAATTCAAACTCTCCAGTTGGGCTTCAGCGTCAATTGCTTAATCTCTAGATTACACTGGCTCCTTTCTAGATCATGGAATCTAAGTCACAGTGTTAAGAAAGTACCAGGGATTTAAGGAATAAACTTTGCTTTAGAACAATGCTAGGATATTTGCCTATTTATCCCAAGTGCAATATCCCTTAGGAGTCTAAACCTGAGTGATGGCACAGGAAGGCAAGGACCCCAATTAGGCAATGCCATATGATTCCCTTCTCCTCCTATAACTCATGTTCCTTACTGTGCTAAGTCAATTAGGACTTTCTTAAGAGGGCTATATTAGTGAATACCATAATGAGAAAAGAGGAAAATCAACAGAAATGGTTCTACAAGTTGATGAGTCGAACAAAGTCCCTGAAAACTAAAGCCATCAAGCCTACCTACAAGGTAAAAGTGATCTAGTGGTACAAGGCTTCAATTTCAACCAAGAAAACTATGTAAATATTAACTGTTCTACTGCATGAAGATCCAATTTTGGAAGGAAAATGAAAATGTATGTTTGTCCCCTTTATAGTCACTCTGTAAATAAAAGTGTAATTCTTAACATCAAAAAATACCATTAAAGCAGCTGTGTCTTACCTGTGTTAAGGCCAAATACAATAAATGTGTCTGACTGCTGTTCATTTAGTAAGTGGAATTTATAAGAACGTGTATAGTGTTGAGTAGCTGAAATATCAAAGTGATTACACCTTTTCAACTGCCTCACTTATAAGGCTGTTACAAAGCAAACTGCATAATTTTATCACAAACTAAGGACAAATGGTTCCTTTTTGGTATTGTGAAGAAAATTTGACTGACTTATTTCAAGAACACTAAATCTTTTTCAATTACCACCCTTTTATTTTTCACTGTGCAATTGTGCCACATTAATACAAATCAAATACAAAACGTTACTCTAGCTCTCTGAAATTCTGATATGGAATGCAGTCATACATATTTTCTTGGCCTACCTGTAATATACAAGCAACCATAACTCCCAGAATCTTTACACTAAAGTATATAATCAAAGCAAATCAAACTGGATGAATATACACTGGACCTAGAATCCAATATCATTAGGCAATCTGAGTTCAAGGCCTGGCTTTACCACTTACTAGATCTGTGATAATGAATATGTCAACTTTCCTAGCGGGACTCTAGGAGGAAAAGATGATTTCTATGGTCCCTTACAACACCAGCATTCTACAAAGTCTGAATAACTGGGGCTCATATAATTGAACTTTTCTTATCAAGTTATAACCCAAGTCTATTTGTTGTGACATATTTCTTAAATATGCTATGTTTTCAGTAAACAAGACTATAACTGTGAAACCTATATGGAAATCACATTTTTGAACCAAACATTTAGCTTGTAGAACTATTACAGTGGATTAATAATCTTCACTGGCAGAACAACAGTAATTGGGTTGGTGCCTACACTTCCAGGTGGAAACTAATCCTGCCCTGACATTACTGAGCAAAGTAATTAGGAAACCTCTCAATTTGCACAGAATCCACAATCATGTATATGGAGTACTAAAAAATGAAAAGGTTTTTAATTAAAATTGGCATTTATCATCTCACAGCTGCTCCTTCTCATGTCCTATAACGTGCCTTGATTTTGATACCAGGAGGATAGAGATCTATAATATAATTCCAGAAGGAAGATTTTATTTGGCTACAAACAGGGGAATTACTAGCTTGATCAGAATAAAAGCTTCCCTAAGGCACAGCTCAAGACTCAGGTAAAACCTTTTTTTGTGGGGGGGGGGGGGAAGGGTGTTCAATTTGGTTAGATCAATGTTATTGGAATGAATTTATTTTCATGTATCATAATAAAAGAAGGTAAATCATGAATAGACTGTAGTAGAAACAGAAAAAGCAACTGTGAAATTTCCAACTATAGTCAAGAATCTCAGAGATTTTGTAGATTTTGCAGTAGTGTTAACGAGGTTGAATCAGGCCTTCACTAAGCAAATTATGGTTTTTGCTAGTACCTGAGCTGATTGACAGAAGGAGGTGGGCTGGCCAGATCAAAGACATACATTCAGGAGTCCCTAGGTCAACAGAAACCTGGGGGCAGCACAGTATCACAGCTAAAAGACAGTTTATGTGAAATTTCCAAAGAGAGTCAGAGGAAGTTAATTCCATTTGGATGCAAGAAGCAAGGAAACCAAAGAAGCTGTATGAACAACTTGTAAGGAATGTGCCAAATCTATGTTCCTACATTGTTAGCAACCATATCAGTTAAAAGGTAAGGCTTGAATTATAGTGTGAAAATGAGATGTGAAAACAAGACATTGAATGATTGCCCCTAGGTTAATGGTTAGTGCCTTTTAAATGGCTAATCACATATTTATCGAATTAACCATGTGCAAATATATACAGAAAAGAAATGAAAAGAAGTACACAAAAGTATTTAAAAAATTATTTTGAAGTAATGAGAATAGGATTTTTTCTACTTTTTTCTGTATTTTCCAAGTTTTTAAAGTTTCCATACCAAGAGCTTGTAATACAAAGATACACTTTGTATCTCAAAATATATATGGGCTAATTTCCCAGATAAAGGACAGAATGCAAGAACAAAACAAATAAAAGCCATTCTATGATGCACTATGTTAGGATGAAAAACAATTCTTAAGTAAGGAAGAATTCTAAGAATAAAATCATAAAAAATGATACTTGGGAGTTTTCTTTGGACTCTGATGCATCTCAAACTTTCTGATTTTGTTGCTGAATTTTTGGATCTGAAAAAGTATACATCTTAATAATGGCAATTTATTGAGGATACAGTGTGTGCTCACCACTATCCCAAGCACTTGGCGTTATTAATATCACTTAATCTTTATCCATACTGGAAGGTAGGGACTAAGTACCCTGGTTTAAAGATGTTAATTTATAGATTCTAAGAGTTTAAGAAATTTGCCCAAGCTACACAACCAATAAGCCGTAGAGTCAAGGTTAAAGCCCATGCTTTTTAGGCACATGTCTCCATTTTTAAGGAGATAGTAATGTTTTATCTAATCAAGACTAGCTTGTTTATGGGGAGACTCAGTTTAAGTTTCAACAATTTCTCAGTTCTCTGTGGTTTGTTCTGAGCAATGCACACGCTAAGGTCCACATATGATTTTCCTTTGCAATTCAAAAAATCATATAAGTAGATGATTAGAGGCCCCAAGCAGTTTCATTCTGGGTTCAAGTTGCATTACTTTTAAGTTTTTTAGGGGTATTTAACTTCAAAGACTTCTAAAGCAGATCACTGTGGTTTAATAAAATCTTGGTTGTACTTTGCAGCATCCTTTTGAAGCTGAATTCAATTTCTTTATGCTTTTATAATCAAAATTCATATTTTCTTTTTTATTTTCTGTTATGTCAGTGCATTGAGCTTTGGAAGTGCTGCTTATCAGTGTATTTTTCTGAGACATTTGAAATTTTGTTCACTTAAAGCTGTTTTTTGGGAAATGTCTGTGATGTCACCATGAGACATCAATGAAAGGTCAATTAACAATTTATTTCCCAAACTCAGTAACTGGAAGAATCTATTCATTTGTAAGTAATGTGACCAAAGTTATAGATTTGAAGTTTTTATACTATAGAGGAAACAACATCTGTGTTTTCACTATAACTGTGAAGAGCATGGGTTTCAAAATGAATCAGACAGACCTGGGTTCAAATCTCAGTTTTGTAGTTTATAAACCAAGTGACCTTAGGCACATTTCCTTACTTGTAGACTGAGGGTAATGGCATTGCCTCATATATTAATTATTTTAAGCATTAACTGAGCTAATACATTTAGAGTGATTAGCAAATTGCCTGACACCTAGACTCAGTAAAGGATCAAATTCTTTGTCATTATCATTATTGCTGATTGATATTTTATACATTATCTCCTCACATGAAATGACACTAAATAAAGGTTTAAAAGTAAAATTGCTGTACACTTCCCCCACTTCTATATCTTCCTTCCACATCCAATGAATGACTTCAAAGTATGGCTGCTTTCCTGGGGCTCGGGTATCAATTACATTTGACACAATTAGCCTACTTTGAAACCTGAGGAAATGGCCTTCCTGCCTAGGAATGCGGAATAAGAAAGAGGGTATCCTGCTCCTTTGTCAGGAGGACAAACCACCCTCCCATCTTCCAAATGTCAAAGTTTTAGGGAAAACTGTTGGGCCAGACATCTAAATGTTAGCAAATACCTGAGTATCAAAAAACTGCAAAAGGGGGCAGAGTCAAATGCACAGGCTGGCTGCACCAAAGTAATAAAGATAGGCAACACATGAGAGCCAAAAGCAGGTCACAGCCTGCAGAATGAAATCAGGAAAAAAGTAAAAATCCATGCACGAATAGAGCTAAGAAAACATAGAACCATTCTTTGGACTCAGGAGAGATTGTGTAATGTAATTGACTTACTATGAACCAACTAGAGCCTTCAGAATGAACGTATGTATGTATGTATATATATACATATATATATATATATATACACACATACATACATTGTGTCGGGCTATATAAATATACATGGAGAGAGAGAGAGAGAGAGAGAGAGCGTGCCTCAGTTATTGTTTACCACAATCTTGTCATATAGATAATATAGACTTCTAGCTTTTAAATGAAAAACATAAGGTTCGTAAGAACAAAAGGTATTGTGCAGCCTTCCAAATGAAGTGTGAGAACCAGGATTTAAATTTGATTTCTCAGGCTTCAGACCATCATCGTCACTAGAAAACAAGTGAACAGTGAGTAAGCAGCTGCAGTATTGAAGGGCCCTGAAACACTCCTAAGAGGGATAGAGATAAAGACAACAATGTAGATTCTAGAAAGCTGAAGACAAGAGAGAAACTGCTTTTATAATCATAGGCCAGTACTACCTGATTACTGGGTCCTCATATGGAAGGACTGATCAGGAAATGGGTGGTTCTCAGCCTAATAAGACCCAGCACCCTTTACCACATCAAATATTCCATATAACCTCTTTCTTTTCCTATGCTGAAATAAAATTAGTAGATAACATAATCTAACTACACACTTTGTTTTTTTAAGAAAATAAATATTATGCTCTTATTGCAACCTACAGGAGAAATAAATAAAAAACATTTAGAAAAATAATATGCATTACATTGTGTAAGTTACCAGGCATGACTATCCTAGATAAACTGATGGAATAGTCAGATTCTCATACCTATATGTAGAGTCAAAGGGATGTGACAGCTCCAAACACAGAGTGATATAAATGAGTCTTATTGACAACTTAAATGCCACAAGTGGCTTTCTATCCATGGACAATTTTTGGCAATATTCCAACCCCTCAAAAAAAGTACACTCTCTCTACAATTTGTATGCTGATTGCATCCTTGAACATATAGTATATATCAAAGCCATGCAAAAAACAAAAACACTGGGCACTTAATGAAGCAGAATTAGGTTTTAGGCTCAGATAATAAGAAAAGGGTTTTCACCTTCATGTTATATCTGATTTTTAAAATTCAGCAGGTCACATGGAAGTTCTTTGTTGTATGAAATTGTACCAAGAATTGCAGAAATTCTAGCACCCTTGCCAAATACTCCCCTCTACCTCTGCCACCACCAAGAGCACCAAATATCAGATGCACCCCTTATAATCATTGTCACAAGCAAAAAGCCATCCACGTGTCTACAAATCATCATCTAAGTGGCCAAAACTGTCATTTTGTTTTTACTTCATAAAACAATTCATATAGCCTTTAGATGATTTAATTAGTCTAGTGTTTCATTGATCGCAAATAGAGAGAAAATGGACTTTGGAGTACACAGTTCTGAATTCAAATCCCAGCTCTGGAGTTCATTATCTTATGATCTTGGGCCAGTTGTTTTACCTTTCCTAAGATTCCTCACTGAGAAATGAGAATACTGCAACCATCTCAGAAATTTTTTGATGATTATTTAAAATAACACATAGTGATTGGTACAATGACCACATATTATGATTGCTCACTAAATTTGTATTGCTATACTTGACATATCATTAACCATTATAATATTTGACAATAAAATATTGAAAATATCTTTGGTTAGCATGAAGGGGCAAACTAGACAGAATGTTTGGAGTTGCTTCCTAGCTTAGGCTGGCAGAGTAGTCTGGCATGAAGAAAAGGCACTTGAGTCAAAGTAACAGAATCATCAATTTAGGTTAAGTTACAGCGGATCAACTTTGTCTATATCCCATAATTTTAAAAGCCCCATATGACTGGCATAACTTCCTGTACATATGTCCACTTCTCTTCAAGAAGAAAAATTAGTCTTGTAATGCAGCTGCTGTTTTTATTACTTTCATGATTTTAAATTCAAACAATTTGAGAGGGGATTAGCATACGTTTTGAAGTAAAGAGTTATTTCAAGAAACAGCAGGCGTGGATGTGCAAAATCTATGAACCAGGGACACGCTTATAGACACAGGGAAATACGTAATAATATTTAAACTGTTAAAGCCTTCAAAATAATCTGGCAAAATGTGCTATAAAATTTGTTGTTTTACTTTATAATTGGCTTTAGGATGAATATCACAGACTTTAGTTCTTTTCTCATTCTTATGAAGATAAGCATTTTTTTCCATTCAATGGAAATCTCCATTATTACTTTTATTTTAGGGCTTCATTGTAAATAATTAATAAAAACAATAAGAAGCTATTTCAGATGTTAAAATAGATAACTAAACTAGGACATAATGAATAAATAACTGAAATAGTCATATCTGAATAGGTCAAGCTGAACTCTTTAAAATGTACTTTAATAGAATAGGCAATATATGATAAAATTATTTCCATGTTATTATAGTATTAAAATACATAGAAGAAATAAGTAGCATAGGGTCATGATCCTAATAATTCATTTCATTTTTGTTTTAATATGTAAAAATTCAAACAATCTACAATGGGGAAGTAACATTTTAGTTAAATAAGCTATACAGAAAATATTTCCTTGAAAATACCTCCCAAATCATCCATATTTGAGATAATACAGTCACCCTAGTTCATTCACAGGAGTGAAGGGTAGTATGTGGGGTTAGGAATGCAAGACTGAATGTTTTTGGAGAATCACAAGGGTGGTTGAGGACAGAAGAAGGGAAGCTCTGCACTTACCTCCTGGGAGTTTTTAATTAAACAAAGCATGTGTCCTAAACTAATTTGCCATTCAACAAACTGTAAAATTTTTTTTTTCAATTAACTCTCACATATTGTTTTATAATCAAAGGCACAGGTATTGAAGGCAATATAAGTGGTTATTTTGTGTCCCACAGCAGCAGACATGTAAAACTTATATTTTTACTTTTTTGGAATAATGCAACACTATTTATGATTGTATGTGGAGGCTGTAAACATACCAGTTGTATATTAT
Source organism: Balaenoptera musculus (assembly GCF_009873245.2). Classification (NCBI taxonomy): domain Eukaryota; kingdom Metazoa; phylum Chordata; class Mammalia; order Artiodactyla; family Balaenopteridae; genus Balaenoptera; species Balaenoptera musculus. The sequence goes on from NC_045792.1 coordinate 28,435,229, forward strand.
CAATAAAAGAACAAAGTCCCACATTACCACATTTGCCTTGGGCTAAGGCATGAAATAAGGTATATTAAGCTTTATTAAGCCATAAAGCTTAGTAATGCTTAACAAATAAGACAGTCTGTCCGCCTACTTGGTGTTTCTTTTGCCCAAACTTTGAAAACAGGAATAAAAATTATGAAAGGCATTTAGGAAGAGAAATAGGTTGAATCATAAGATAGACTTCTTTTGAACTAGGAACAATATAAAAATGAAAATTAAAACAATCTAGCAACTAGTATTTTTCCTTATTATAGTGTGATGTGTGATTATTTGGGCATTGTTTTCTCCAGATTTTTTCACATACATGAATTAAAGACAAACCAAATTTCTAATGATCTTCAAATCTATCTTCAAAAGTACTAACGTGCTTCATAAATTACTGAATTAACATCTCAAAAATTTCCTAAAAGGCCTCTATAAGAGGAACAGAAATGCATCTCAGTATATACACTGCATACTTTAAAGCTGAGTGAGACACATGAAATCCAAGAATGTTATAAAACCCAGGTTTTAAACCCAAAGATCAAGTCCACTCCAATTGTGCACATCAGCTGTTCAGGTAACCTAGAAAGTGTATAGCTTTTCACTACAATGAAATGTATTTTATCTTTTATACTTCTGCTGTTGGGAATGATATATTTTCTACAACTGATTCTTAGAGCTGCAAAGGAATTGTAACATTACACAAAAGAAACAAACTCTTTCATTTAGAAGAATGAAATTTCTTTCACACTATCAGTTCAAACATGCAAGGCACATATAAAGGGACCCTGGCTACCTCTTTGGTTATAGAACTTGGAAACAGGAACCTGCTGTCTCAGTTTGCCTTTACTTCTGACTAACTGTTCAGTCTGGGGAGAACTCAGTTAACAAATCTGGGCCTCAGTGCTTCCCATGGAGAAGAAAGAGCTTTTAAAAGAGCCTTTTAAAACCTAGACAAAACTCTTCTTTTTTTGCGCTTTCTATTTACATTATTTTTTCCATGAATTTTGGATATTTCAAGAGAATTTCTCAGAACTTATCAAAATATTAACTATCAGAATCAATCTAGATTTCACCAAATCAGTAACATCCCAAGATTCTCTTTAGTTTATGACTTTTCTATCCTGCCTATGGAGGATAGCTTACACAAAACAAGTAGTCCTAGGATGTAGGGGAGCGGCAGAAAGTGATAAAGAGGCAGTATTTAATGAGGATTGTTAAGTGAACTAAAAACCATCCTGTGGTCATCAAAAGTTTTAAACAGTAGAATAAAATTAGATTCCTAAACATTGTGAAGAAAATTTGGAGCATGAATTGGAATAGGGAGATAGACTGAAGAAACAATGTCACTGAATGATGTAAGCAAGTGAGAATGATGTCAAAACTAGAGCAGTAAAAGAAGAGGGTCATACAGTGAGGAACTCCCGCTTTTCAACAGGCACATGGTAAAGCATAAGTACTTGTCCTATTATAGTTAGCCTCAAGCTCAAAAGAATTGTCCTTTCTGACATTTATCATAAAAGATGATATATGTCACAGTGCCTTCTCAAATAATCTGCATGTGATATCATAGAATTGTTTTTCTAGAGACTTTCTTCTATAACCTGGCTCTGAATCTGGTTGGACTTCTTTGTCATTCCTTTAACAAACCCAAGGAAGAGGAAAGACGATTTACCTATAACTGTAAAAGTTAGCAATGAAGCAGGTTCACATCAGTTACCACTGTCTCTAACACATACTGAATGAACCTCTACAGTTGTGTGTCTTCTGGTCTCCCCATTCATTTCTTGTATTATCCAGTCTTACTCATGGTCACATCTCTAACAATAATGTTGGACAGGTCCCAAGAAAATGATCACTGGAGAATTTTATTTGGAATATCAATTCCTTTCTTCTACCCATTGCCCCCCCCACCCCCAGTACAGCCTTACCACACTAATCATTCAAGTCTGCATTCAGAGCTTAGCATTCTTACTGCCATGGAGCCCTGAGCATGGAACCCTATAATGTACTTTGACCTTAAGGAGAATACTCTGGCATATTCCAGCCTGCCATAATCCTGTCAGATTGAGGCTCAAGGATCACTACAATTTTCAACCCTTCAGGATTGGGACACTAGTTCTTTAAAAAATGTTCAAAAACATCTCTCCACAAAAATATATTGAGTTCACCTTATATCAGTTTGCTGCCTTGCCATCCATGTCTCCCAGTTAACTTCTGCCATATTTTTGATCTTCCGTTTTCTAAAAGGGTCTGACTTTCACAGTTATCATGCACAAATGAGGTTCCAGAATCCCTAAGACTCAGATCTTATTTTCTAGACTAAATATTGGTGCCTTGACCAACTTCCTTAGTATTTGACCCTCACCTATGCCAATGTGTCTTTACTATTCCCTTCTAAAAACTAAGAAATTATAACAAGGTTATTCTGCTATGCAAACATCATATCCTGCTGTCTCTCTAATGGACCTTTGGCATCTGATTGGTTAAGATGGGACAAAAAGCTTCCTTTACCTATTAAGTCTTCCAGAAATGTTTCTTTGAATATTCAAGTTGGAGTTCCACCTGCACTGGGGACTACCTAAAGTTAATGATTCAACAAAAAATTATTGAGCCCCAATACTGTGCCTTGGATTATTTGAGGCATTAAGAGTTAGAAATGTGAATAAGTTACAGACTGACTTGGCAAAGGAGAAAAGCACATGAAAAGTAGTATACAGAATTACACATATATCAGTGAGAACCAACTACTGGGTCAGGAGAGTAGATACCCAATCTTTATGCTCACGGAAGTCTCCTGGAGAAGATTACAAACTGAGTTGAATTTGAAAGAATGAGTAGAAGAAAGAACATTCCCATGAGAAAAGACAGCATGGTCATCAATACTAATGCAAGAAATAGCACAGAAGTTATGGAAACCTCTATATGGTGTTACTGGAACATAAAGTGTGAGAGAAGGTGGTAAGTGATGGGACCAGAAAAGACTAAATCAGGGAGAAGTACAAGATTATGCTAGGGCATCAACTGAACTTAGTTAAAACAACATCAACAGAAAAAAAAAGTTACAGAAATCTTGCTTGGTAGGGTTCCTTGGGTTAACAGTTATCTGTGGCCTCAAAACTGTCCCCCCCCCCGATAACTGTTAGTTTTGGTGAGACAAAACTTGAGCTATAATTTTAAATCTTTTATTTCTATAATTGTCTTTCTGCTGATCAAATCTGAGGTATGATGTTTGGTCTGCTAATAGTGATTACAGTGGGTTATAACCTCTCCAAAGGTGCGAAGCAAGGTTGTATTAAGTGAACATTTTATGCAATCTGTTTCACTCAGGAATGCATGACAAACCACAAGAATCCTGAAAGCTGGTCTTACAATATGCTTCTAGTCCTTAAGGAAATTCTTCCAGCTCATTGGGCTGTGAGCATCCTTGTAAGTTCCTGAGACAATCATTTAGGAATTGCTGACTGCTTATGACTATGCTCTGGAAATGCAAGCTCTAGCAGATATTGGGCCAAACATATGTAAAAGCTTACCAAATACTTGAAATAATGATAGGCAAGAGAAGAAAGACCTCGATGCTAAATCAGCATAGTGATATGAACTATATTGCGCCAGAGGCAAACCAAGGTCAAGCAGTAGCAGAATGAAAAAAGTTTCCCCTCATGACATTTACTGTGCATAAGAATCAGAATATTCCTCTGATGCATTATTCATTATGTTAATGCTGCTAAAGAACCCATCCTGGATTTACTCTTTCTCATAAAATATCTACTCTTCAGCCTAGAACTTAAGATCTTTATTTACATTCTTTCTGTATATCCATCATAATTTATTACATGCCAACTGGGTCCTCCCTCTGATCCAACCAAAGTTATTTACTTACCAAAGCCCATTCATCTAAAATATACATGTATGCCTACATGTATAAACACACACACACACAGTCACACACACTACTAATTCCCATTACTTTGGTATATTGTATGTTTCATAATTTTCATGTATTCATTTGTAAAATCAAATCATGCAAATATGAAAGCTTTAATTGAGTCTCCCTTTTCTATTTGTATTTGAAGTTGTTTTACATTATAGAAAGAACATAAGAAATCTTGGGTTCTATCATCATTTTCATTTATGAATGTGCCCTATTTTATGTTCTGGGGATGTTATTTTAAACCATATGATCTATTTTTCCCTTCCTATGAAAGGAGACTAACAGTATGGATTCATGAGAAGATTATGATGAGTACTAAAAGGGTAAATGAGTGAGAAATTGCTTACCACTGGGATTGGAACATGGAAAATGTTGAATAAATCTTAGGTGAATAAGAATGAACTATCTTACAGAAAACTTTGTATATATTCAATTAATAAGCATTTACTGAGTGTGCCTGTTCTATGTCAGGTACTATGCTAGATGCTGGAGCATGATTCTGGCCCTCAAAATGATTCACTTCTTTTGGCCCATTTAGTTGAAAAGGAAAGTATGCATGTATATTTATATATGTATACAGATAAAACAGAGAGAGATTTATAATATGAATGAGGGTTTTTTTTTCCATTTTTTTTCACTGTTTTTATTATTATTTTTTTAACATCTTTATTGGAGTATAATTGCTTTACAATGGTGTGTTAGTTTCTGCTTTATAACAAAGTGAATCAGCTATACATATACATATATCCCCATATCTCTTCCCTCTTTCATCTCCCTCCCTCCAACCCCCCCATCCCACCCCTGTAGGTGGTCACAAAGCACCGAGCTGATCTCCCTGTGCTATGCGGCTGCTTCCCACTAGCTATCGGTTTTACATTTGGTAGTGTATATATATCCATGCTCCTCTCTCACTTTGTTCCAGCTTACCCTTCCCCCTCCCCGTGTCCTCAAGTCCATTTTCTAGTAGGTCTGCATCTTTATTCCGGTCTTGCCCCTAGGTTCTTCATGACCACCTTTTTTTCTTTTTTTTTAGATTCCATATATATGTGTTAGCATACGGTATTTGTTTTTCTCTTTCTGACTTACTTCACTCTGTATGACAGTCTCTAGGTCCATCCAACTTGCTACAAATAACTCAGTTTCGTTTCCTTTTATGGCTCAGTAATATTCCATTGTATATACGTGCCACATCTTCTTTATCCATTCAACTGTCGATGGACACTTAGGTGGCTTCCACATCCTGGCTATTGTAAATAGAGCTGCAATGAATATTGTGGTACATGACACTTTTTGAATTATGGTTCTCTCAGGGTATATGCCCAGTAGTGGGATACCTGGGTCGTATGGCAGTTCTATTGTTAGTTTTTTAAGGAACCTCCATACTGTTCTCCATAGTGGCTGTATCAATTTACATTCCCACCAACAGTGCAAGAGGGCTACCTTTTCTCCACACCCTCTCCAGCATTTATTGTTTGTAGCTATTTTGATGATGGCCATTCTGACTGGTGTGAGGTGGTATGTTTTGATTTGCATTTCTCTAATGATTAATGATGTTGAGCATTCTTTCATGCATTTGTTGGCAATCTGTATATCTTCTTTGGAGAAATGTCTATTTAGGTCTTCTGCCCATTTTTGGATTGGGTTATTTGTTTTTTTGATATTGAGCTGCATGAGCTGCCTGTAAATTTTGGAGATTAATTCTTTGTCAGTTGCTTCATTTGCAAATATTTTCTCCCATTCTGAGGGTTGTCTCTTCATCTTGTTTATGGTTTCCTTTGCTGTGCAAAAGCTTTTAAGTTTCATTAGGTCCCATTTGTTTATTTTTCTTTTTATTTCCATTTCTCCTGGAGGTGGGTCAAAAAGGATCTTGTTGTGATTTATGTCATAGAGTGTTCTGCCTATGTTTTCCTCTAAGAGTTTTATAGTGTCTGGCCTTATATTTAGGTCTTTAATCCATTTTGAGTTTATTTTTGTGTATGGTGTTAGGAAGTGTTCTAATTTGATTCTTTTACATGTAGCTGTCCAGTTTTCCCAGCACCACTTATTGAAGAAGTTGTCTTTTCTCCACTGTATATGCTTGCCTCCTTTATCAAAAATAAGGTGACCATATGTGCGTGGGTTTATCTCTGGGCTTTCTATCCTGTTCCATTGATCTATATTTCTGTTTTTGTGCCAGTACCATACTGTCTTAATTACTGTAGCTTTGTAGTATAGTCTGAAGTCAGGGATTCCTCCAGCTCCGTTTTTCTTTCTCAAGATTGCTTTGGCTATTTGGGGTCTTTTGTGTTTCCATACAAATTGTGAAATTTTTTGTTCTAGTTCTGAGAAAAATGCCATTGGTAGTTTGATAGGGATTGCATTGGATCTGTAGATTGCTTTGGGTAGTATAGTCATTTTCACAGTGTTGATTCTTCCAATCTAAGAACATGGTATATCTCTCCATCTATTTGTATCATCTTTAATTTCTTTCATCAGTGTCTTATAGTTTTCTGCATACAGGTCTTTTGTCTCCTTAGGTAGGTTTATTCCTAGGTATTTTATTCTTTTTGTTGCAATGGTAAATGGGAGTGTTTCCTTAATTTCTCTTTCAGATTTTTCATCCTTAGTGCATAAGAATGCAAGAGATTTCTGTGCATTAATTTTGTATCCTGCTACTTTACCAGTTTCATTGATCAGCTCTAGTAGTTTTCTGGTAGCATCTTTAGGATTCTCTATGTATAGTATCATGTCATCTGCAAACAGTGACAGCTTTACTTCTTCTTTTCCAATTTGGATTCCTTTTATTTCTCTTTCTTCTCTGATTGATGTAGCTAAAACTTCCAAAACTATGTTGAATAATAGTGGTGAGAGTGGGCAACCTTGTCTTGTTCCTGATCTTAGTGGAAATGGTTTCAGTTTTTCACCATTGAGGACGATGTTGGCTGTGGGTTTGTCATATATGGCCTTTATTGTGTTGAGGTAAGTTCCCTCTGTGCCTACTTTCTGCAGGGCTTTTATCATAAATCGGTGTTGAATTTTGTCAAAAGTTTTTTCTGCATCTATTGAGATGATCATATGGTTTTTATTCTTCAATTTGTTAATATGGTGTATCACACTGATTGATTTGTGTATACTGAAGAATCCTTGCATTCCTGGGATAAACCCCATTAGATCATGGTGTATGATCCTTTTAATGTGCTGTTGGAGTCTGTCTGCTAGTATTTTGTTGAGGATTTTTACATCTATGTTCATCAGTGATATTGGTCTGTAGTTTTCTTTCTTTGTGACATCTTTGTCTTGTTTTGGTAGCAGGGTGATGGTGGCTTCGTAGAATGAGTTTGGGAGTGGTCCTCCCTCTGCTATATTTTGGAAGAGTTTGAGAAGGATAGGTATTAGCTCTTCTCTAAATGTTTGATAGAATTCGCCTGTGAAGCCTTCTGGTCCTTTTGTTTGTTGGAAGATTTTTAATTACAGTTTCAATTTCATTATGTGTGATTGGTCTGTTTATATTTTCTATTTCTTCTTGGTTCAATCTCGGAAGGTTGTGCTTTTCTAAGAATTTGTCCATTTCTTCCAGGTTGTCCATTTTACTGGCATATAGTTGCTTGTAGTAATCTCTCATGATCCTTTGTATTTCTGCAGTGTCAGTTGTTACTTCTTCTTTTTCATTTCTAATTCTATTGATTTGAGTGTTCTCCCTTTTTTCTTGATGAGTCTGGCTAATGGTTTATCAATTTTGTTTATCTTCTCAAATAACCAGCTTTTAGTTTTATTTATCTTTGCTATTGTTTCCTTCATTTCTTTATCATTTATTTCTGATCTGATCTTTATGAATGAGTTTTTAAATTGCAATATTTTCAAATTCTGACTCATTGATGCCAAGAATAAATATAAATTGAATACAGTCAAGGAGGAAAAGAACAAGAGGGCAATACAGCTTGCTTTTGATTAAAATTGTTTCACTAAGTTACTGTCTATTATTGTTTGCCACAAACTACCAGCTATTAGAAATTGCAAGTCAACATAAATCTCCTCTATTGCTCTCTTCACCCCACTTCACTCTATTCCAATGGCTACTAGGAATAACATCAAAGAATATTCTTCCTACTGGACCATGAAATTAAAGCTCAGCAAACTGAAACAGCCAGTGTGTCTCTTTGTTGCATAAGGGCCAATCTGTGAAGTCAATAAAGAATGCAATGGGAAAAAGTAATGTCTCTAGGAAAATGTTTAAGTCTTGATATCAGGAGAGCCTAATGATAGGAAGAGGCAACCAGATGTAATCAGAGTAAAGCCTTAGGATTTTGAGTAGGGTACTCAGAGAGCAGATAGAAGAAAGTATACCAGGAAATTTACCTGCCTTTGTTCACATAATTTTTAAATAACAAAAATGGCTTCTTCCCAGAAAAAGAAAAAAAAAAGATGAAAAAAAGTCTTTTAAATGAAATCTCTATTTTTCTGGTCATAGGGAAATCTCTTCTAATAGTCCCATGACACTAGGGACTTGAAACTTTGTTATTTGTGGGTAAGATCATGATACCATTTACCATTTTCTTTTCATTTATAAATTCAATTTTACAACAATAGAGAACAATAGAGAATTGTTTAATAAACTATTATTATTTATTAAGTTCTCATCATAGGCCAAGACATATTCTAATCACTGTATGTGTATGTATTCATTTAATTTTTATAACAACTCTATAATGTAGGCATACAATCATCCTTATTTTATCAAAGTGGAGACTGAGGCACAGGGAGATTAAATAATTAGTCTATAGTCATACAGCTAGTATATGACCAAACCAGTATTTAAACCAATGTAATCTGACTCCAGCAGTTTTAAATCACTACACAGCCCCTATTAAGCACTAAGCTATGCAAAGTGTTAAAGATCCACAGAAGAATAAATGTAATATTTGCCCTTTAGGATATGCAGTAGGAGACAGTAGGTAATTTTTAAGGTGTGATAAAATGTAAAATATGCTATCATAGCAGTATATGCTAGGTTAGATGGGGCTACAAAGGAGAGAGCAGTTCATTCTACCTATATAAATGGAGATGGTCAAGAAAATCTTGAGTTAAACATTGGACTAAGTCCTCCTATTAAAATAGGTATGCCTTTAGTAAGAGACAATAAAATTTATTGAATGTGTCCCTATGTCACACATTATTCCAAGCTCTTCACATGAATTCAGTCATTTAGTATCTATAAAAACCATATGAATTAAGAACTATTTGTCCATTTTACAGCTGAAAAATTTGAGGTATGGAATGCAAGATTAATTTACCAGAGTATAAAGGGGTGGGGCCTAAATTGAAACCCAAGAAGTCTAATTCCAGAATCTGAGCTCTTAACTACTATTCTCTTAACTACACTTTTAGAACTAAGGGCCTATAGGGAGACTCCATCAAATTGTAATTGGCAACATTGTTCCTGACGATTCCTGTAACTGCAAGTTGATCAGGCAGAAGAACAGATCAAAGCTAAAATGTTTATTATCCTTCATGCCAGAATCTATTTTCAAACAGCCTAAAACAGTATTGAGATAAAAGATCAATTGCTGCTTTTCTCTACCATGTTTTAATAGAGCTGATAGGCAATCATTAACAATCCTAAAAAGAGTCATAAATGAACAAATAGTGAGAAAGATAATATTTATTGGGGACCTATGATGTTTCAGGTACTGTACACATTTAATTAACCTTATTTAATCCTTACAAATAGCTATCATTATGTTGTGTATGACATATTAAATATAAAGATCAAATCATTTACAAAGGATTGTATAGCTAATAAATCCTAAATTCAAGTCAATATGACTCAAAAAAAAATCCTTTTATTACTTCATTATACCACACTGCTACTTATCTGGAAGTCTAACCACTGAAAGCATCAGAACAAAGTCCAGAATGGTTCCCCAAAAGTTATCATCATCTGTGTTTAAAGTCATGAACTGAAGCAGTTCTTGCTATAGTCTGAAGCATGAAGTGATGGCGTAATCTCCCTCCCTGGGAAAGATCTGTCAGGGACAACTCAGCAGCCCAGTACCCTCATGATCATATGTGTAATGAATTGGGCAATGAATTGGGTAATCCACTGTAATGAATTATCACACTGATGTCACAGAGGTATCACTAATAATTCACAGGTGCTCCAGGTTCAAGGTTGTTTGTATGTTTTGGCTAAAAGTGGCATCTTTGTATCATTGTAAATCTTTGGAGTCAAGATATATGAAGTGTGGCTACATTGTTTATTTCAGATAGTCCAGACACCAGGTTATTTTATAATAATGGACAATTAAGAAAAAATAACTGGGGACAACTAAATTAAAGAGAAACAAAATGAGACTAAAAATAACAAAATAAATCAGTATTACAGAATTTTCCTTCATTAAAAAAGATAGATAGATAAAATTATTTTTTAAATATGCACAGCAATTAAACAAGGGAAGGCATCTTCAGGCAAAAGGTTTATAACTGTGGCCATAAAAAGAAATGGTAAAACTCAGCTATGCCATATTTCAACAATCTCACCCCCACTTCCAGATGCAATGCTGAACAAAAAAATAAAGTTTGACAAAATTCTGAGAGTTTTCATGAATATCCTCCAACTTGTAGAGAAACAGACCAAGGGAACAAATAGGAAATTCTAAAAATAAATAAATAAATAAACAGATAAGGCAAACCCCTTATCATTAGGACCAACTACATGTTACAGAAGCATCTGCAAATGAATGATAACCAGGACTTGCCATCTTCCAGGGCCATGCTCCCAATCGTGTGCCCTCATGAAGTACTGTGTGGAGTGACACCTAATAGGATCTCAGAAGAGAGAGCAGATGCCAGGTCAATAGTCAGCCTAGCATTTCCTTTCCCCAATCATATACCCTCATATTACCAGACAGTGGCTTGAAAGAAACATCCAGCCGTTGCTCCTACAACTCAAAAGGAAGATGGAAAATTGATCACAGTTCAGATGGGGACTGTGTCAAGGAGAATAAACCTATAATTTTATCAGAGCAAGAAGATGGTCTAGAATCAGAGCACCCAGATTAAGTATAAACAAGATGAAAATAAATGGCATGCCAACTGCACACATGGCACAGCAAAAATACATCAAAATAAAATATGAGGTAAAAAAAAAAAAAATATGAAGAACCAGTCTGGAAGGAAAGATGACTCAAGCAACAGAAGTAGGTATTTTGCAATTGTCTCATATTAGATAATTTCTCAAAAATATAGATGTAACAAAAATAGATCTCAAGAAAGAAAAAAGATAATAAGATGGGAATGACAAGGTAAGTTGTGGACTAAGGTGAAATGTTCAAAACACAGCATCATGTCTTACCTAATAAGTAAGTTGGAAACAACAAGAAACAATAGATACTTCTAAAAATCAAATTAATGATATGGAGAATAGGTAAGGGTAAACTGTGATTGCAGAGGCAAAAAAAAAAAAAAACTACTGTAAAGATGAAAATTTCTAGGGTAGATAGACTGGTAAGGTAGACAGACTCAGGATGACTCAACATGAAGAAAATTAATATACAATTGACCCTTGAACAACATGGGTTTGAACTGTGCAGGTCCACTTGCACAAGGAATTTTTCCAATAAATATATTGAAAATTTTTTTGATTTGTGACAATTTGAAAAACCTTGCAGACAAATTACATATCCTAGAAATATCAAAAAATTAAGAAAAATTTAGGTATGTCATGGATACATAAAATATGTTTAAATACTATTCTATTTTATCATACACTACCATAAAATATACACAAATCTATTATAAAAAGTTAAAATTTATCCAAACTTACGTACATAAACACTTACAGACCATACGCAGCACCATTCGTAGTTGAAAGAACTGTAAACAAATATAAAGATGCAGTATTAAATCATAACTGCATAAAATGCACTGTAATACATATGGTACTACTAAAATAATTTCATAACCTCCTCCTGTTGCTATTGTGGTGAGCTCAAGTGCTGTATCTGCTTAAAATTCCATGTGACGCCATGAGCAGTTCCTCTCTCCAATAAATTGCATATCACAGTAAAAATTGATCTTTTGTGGTTCTCACATATTTTTCTTGTGTTTAATGCAATTCCATAAACCGTGAATAACACCATGGGATTCATAGGAAGTGCCACTAGTGATGCTGGAAGTGTTCCCAAGAAGCAGAGAAAAGTCATGGCATGACAAGAAAAAGTTGAATTGCTTGATATGTATTGTAGAATGAGATCTGTAGCTGTGGTTGCCCGCCACTTCAAGATAAATACAGTCATTGTTAAAAAAAAAAGAAGAAGGAAAAAAAGTAAAGAAAATTTGTGAAACAGTTGCTGTAGCTACATATCAGCTGTGAAAAGCTTGCACTTTTTGTGAAATAACCTTTTATCTTATATCAAAAATGCAGCTTTTTAGCTAGATTGCTATAAGAAAGGCGTACCTATAGACTCTAATATGATTTGAGGAAAAGCAAATCCATTATATGAAAACTTAGAGCAAAAGGAAGGTGAAGGATCTAAAGCTGGAGAATTAAATGCCAACAAAGGATGGTTTGATAATTTTAGAAAGAGATTTGGCTTTAAAAATGTCAAGATAATATGAGAAGCAGCTTCTGCTGATCAAGAGGCAGCAACAGACATTTCCCAGACACCATTAAGAAAATCACTGAGGAGAATGGATATCTGCCTGAACAGGTTTTTCAGACAAAAGTGCCCTATTTGGAAAAAAAAAATGCCACAAAGGACATTTATCAGTAAGAAAGAGAAGCAAGCACTAGGACTTAAGGCAGGAAGGGATAGGCTAACTCTACTGTTTTGTGCAAATGCAGTTGGGTTTATGATCAGGAATGCCCTTATCTGTAAAGCTGCTAACACTTAAGCCTTGAAGGGAAAAGACGTACACAAGCTGCCAGTCTTTTGGTTGTACAAGAAGATTTGGACAACCAGAACCATTTTTCTGGATTGGTTCCATAGATGCATTGTCCCTGAAGTTAGGAAATACCTTCCTAGTAAGGGACAGCCTTTTAAAGTTCTTTTAGTATTGGAAAATGCCCCTGGCCCACCAGAACCCCATGAGTTCAACATCAAAGGCATCAAAGTGATCTACTTGGCCCCAAATACAACGTCTCTAATTCAGCCTCTAGATCAGAGGGTCATAAGGACCTTTAAGGCTCATTACACACAGTACTGTATGGAAAGGACTGTCAACACAATGGAAGAGAATCCCAATAGACAGAACGTCATGAAAGTCTGGAAGGATTACACCATCGAACATGCCATTGTTGTTAAAGAAAAAGCCATGAAAGCCATCAAGCTCAAAACAGTAAATTTCTGTTGGAGAAAACTGGGTCCAAATGTTGTCCATGACTTCACAGGATTTACTATAGAGCCAATCAAGGAAATCATGAAAGATATTATGGATATGGCAAAAAAGGTAGGGGGTAGAGGATTTCAAGACATGGATCTTGGAGAAATTCAAGACCTAATAGGCATCACACCAGAGAAATTAACAGAAGACCACTTGATGAAGATGAGTACTTTCAAACCAGATGATGAGGAAGAGATGTAGCAGCAGCAGTGCCAGAAAACAAATTGACAGAGTCTGACAGAAGGGCTCTGATTATTCAAAACTACTTTTGACTTCTTCTACAACATGGACCCTTCTATGACATGAGCACAGAAACTAAAGCAAATGGTGGAAGAAGCAAATGGTACCGTATGGAATCATTTCTAGAGAAACAAAAAAGCAAAAAAGTCAGAGAAATTTACAATGTATTTCCAAAAAGTTACACCGAGTGTGCCTGCCTCTCCTGTCTCCCCTTCTACCTCCTCCACCTCTTCTGCCTCTGCCACCGTGACACAGCATGATCAACCCCTTCTCTTCCTCTTCCTCCTCAGCCTACTCAAGGTGAAGACTATGAGGATGAAGATCTTTATGAAGATCCACTTCCACTTAATGAATAGTAAATAATCGTCATGCTGTACTGTTAATAAACTTATCTGTTGTGTATGTGTGTGTCTTCATGTGAAAATCTAGTGACTGTGCAGCATGTACCGTATGAGACATTTTATGTCATCATCATCATTACTAAGTATTCATTGTGTAGAACATCCTACGCAGGACATGAAGTGGAAAGCCTATTCTTACATAGGCATAAGGTGAATGATATTTAACATAGAATTAATAATGTATCAGTTTTCTTACTGTTTTATAACTTTACTTTCAAATAATTACATTACCTATAATATGCCTCCCTCTTAATTGGAGAAATTGCATATCAGCCTATCATTACATGTGAGTTTCCAATACTGTATTATGCATATGACCATAATACTGTATGCCATAAAAATTTTATGATTCATTCATTAGCATATAGCCTAGACTATCATAAAGCAATTAAATTGCTGCTTCTGCATTATTGATGCATGAATACCTGTAAATAAATATGAATTTCTTTTTCACATTATCTTTTTATTTTTGATGTCTAGTGTCAGTAATATGTATAACATCTACAGTGTTTTTTATCATATAAGACTCTATTGATGTAGGTACTGACAGACGATTCATCTTGTAAACAGATGACATAAAGTTACAGTATCAGTAAGTACAGTTCAGTACTACAAACGCATTTTATCTTCTTTATGATTTTCTTAATATTTTCTTTTCTCTAAATTACTTTATTATAAAAATATAGTATATAATACATACAACATACAAAATATGTGTTAATAGACTACTTATGTTATTGATAAGGTTTCTGGTAAACAGTAGAGTTTTAGTAGTTAAGTTTGGGGGGAGTCAAAAGTTATACATGGATTTTCAACCCGCTGTGCAGGGGTTCAGTGGTCCCTTACCCCTGCTTTGCCCAAGGGTCAACTGTACTTAAACACACCTAACAGGAAAAGTGACCAGAGATGCCCACTGAAACAAGGAAGAACTGAAGTTACAAAATATAAGATAATATAATGTGTCAATCAAAGATATATAAGTTAATTTTGAGATAAATTCTGATTAAATTATTGAATTACAGGATGAAGTATTGATGAGGAGGGGAAATATAATATAAAAATATATAAGAATGTTAATCACTTCAACACTCATCCAAAGTAGTTTAAAATGTGAGATTAAAAAATTAACAATTTTGGGGCTTCCCTGGTGGCGCAGTGGTTGAGAATCTGCCTGCTAATGCAGGGGACATGGGTTTGAGCCCTGGTCTGGGAAGATCCCACATGCCCCGGAGCGACTAGGCCCGTGAGCCACAATTGCTGAGCCTGCGCGTCTGGAGCCTGTGCTCCGCAACAAGAGAGGCCGCAATAGTGAGAGGCCCGCGCACCGCAATGAAGAGTGGCCCCCACTTGCCGCAACTAGAGAAAGCCCTCGCACAGAAGCGAAGACCCAACACAGCCAGAAATAGATAAATAAATAAATTAATTAAATTAAAAAAAAAATTAACAATTTTAACATCTTAATGATTTTTATCATCTCTTTTCTTCAAAGAGAGTCCCTTTATCAAATATTAATTTGTGAATAAACATCTATATGACATTTGCCAATTTAATATCTAATACTTTTTCATTTTTGAAAAGCATGTAAGATAACATTTCTTATAAAATAATTTTCCTTCATAGGTATTGATCCATTATTCTTTTTACACATCTTTAAATAGTGAATTTTGAAATAATATTGTTAACAGGTTATTTCTTGGTGATGAGAGTTCTTTCTTTCTTTCTTTTTTTTGGTGTGTGTGATTCATTGCTTCCCTCTTTGCAGGTTTCAGTATTGTAAGAATTTGTTTCAGGGAATGTATTAATTAATTAATTTTATTTTAAGGAAACATTTATATAGTGCTTACTATGTTCCAAGGATCATTCTAAGTGTTTTACAAACATTAACTCAATTTTCATAACTACACTATAAATATTATTATTATTATATCCATTTCTTACAAATGATATATATGATATGCAAATGAGGTACAGAGAGGTTAAGTATCTCACTCAAGGTCACACATGTAGAAAGTAGCAGAACCAGGATTGGAACCCAGGCACCTGGCTCCAAAGACTATACCTCTACATACTATACTGAGCTGACTCTAATAAATCATTTCAATAAAGTCTTTAGTTTTAAAAAGTGATGTAAAAGGCTACAATAGGGAAAATCAGCATTTAAAAATTCTGATGAAAAGAATTATAGTATTAATCAGTCACCTCCAATGCCTTGTGACAATTTTTGTTTCCCTTGACAGCCTTTGTGAATAACTGTTACCTATAAATTCTCAAGATCTGCAAAGTTTAACCCCTGCCAAATGGTAATTCCTTGATAAAAAGTTAAGATGCAGTTTGGGAAGTAATAAAATCTAATAAGCAGATGCATCCTAATGAAAGACAAGTAGTCCTATATTCTGGAGATATCTATGTATACAAATCAATTTGACTTAATTCTGATAAAATAATTGGTTTTTAAATTTATTTGAATTTAATTTTTTGCATGGGTATAATGTAATGACTGAATAGTTGCATTTTTCCATTGGTTGTTTTAATGTAGATACAACTGATACAGGAGGGAAGAAAGCTGCTTTGACACTTCATCAATCATTACTATTTATTGAGTTTTCACTAAATGCAGAGTACTGTACTGCACTATTTTCACCCACGGTTTCAGATCCTGAAACAAGAATATGCTCCTCAGAATAGCAATGAAGATAATGACTTTATTGAGAATTATTATATGAATGGCAGAAAACCTTTATCTTCTGAAATATTTTATTTTGTTTTAAAAAGACTTCTTTATGTTTTTGTGCTAAATTAAAGCATATTGTCAAAATTGATATTTCCTGATTCTTGTATTTCTCAATTAGCTAATAATTAATTAGTGACTCCTATTAGCTTTCAGTTGGCAAATAATGTATAGCTTATTCTGTGGAGTGTTAAAAGTGCTAGAAAGTTATTTTATTTAATCATATAAAATATATTACCCCTAAATGAAGTTCTTTACATGTCAGCTTTGACACTGGAACTATGCCTAACAATATTTGAGAGCTTTTGAGCTTTGTTTTAATTTGGAAAGCTCATAAGTTAATCACAATATGCTTTTGGAATTTGAAAATAGCAATGAATAGAAACATAAGAACACTCGTCTAAATCAACATCATCCTGTACGTAAATTGGAAATGTAATTTCTCACTCAGTTAGAATGGCCAGGTATGCTACTGGTATCCACGAGATGAAAACACAGTAGCAATTTTAAACATTTATGTATGGTTCCTGTAGAGATCAGTGGCAGTTGCCTTTGCCAGGTTTAATACTAAAAAAAAAAACAAAAAACAAAACAAAACAAACAAGGGACTTCTGTGATGGCCCAGTGGTAAAGAATCTGCCTTCCAATTCAGGGGACACAGGTTTGATCCCTGGTCAGGGAACTAAGATCTCACATGCCACGGGGAAACTAAGCCCGCATGGCACAACTATGGAGCTCACGCGCCTCAACTCTCAACTAGAGAGCCAACATGCCACAAACTACAGAGTCCATGTGCTCTGGAGCCCATGTGCCACAACTAAGGAAGAGAAAACCTGCATGATGCAACTACAAAGAAGCCTGTGTGCCACAACGAAAGATCCTGCATGCCTCAGTGAAGATCCCGTGTGCCACAACTAAGACCCGATGTAGCCAAAAAAAAAATTAAATAAATAAATAAATATTAAAAGGTTAAAACAAAAAAACGAAAACAAACAGCAAAAAAAAAGTAGCTTA
This sequence comes from Balaenoptera musculus, assembly GCF_009873245.2. Lineage (NCBI taxonomy): Eukaryota > Metazoa > Chordata > Mammalia > Artiodactyla > Balaenopteridae > Balaenoptera > Balaenoptera musculus. The sequence goes on from NC_045792.1 coordinate 28,452,924, forward strand.
ATACTAATGAGTCACCTAGCTTAAACATCTGATGGTCAAAGCAGCCCTAATATACCCTGAATCCAGAAGATCCAGTCAAATATATCCAAAACAAAAACTCTAATAAACAGCAGAGTTAAAATGGAAACCGTTGTTATGAAAATTATAAATGAGAGGGTAGACCCAAGAATCTAGAATACTGAATGAGGATAAGTGTGAACTGTGTACAGGTTAGGATTAATCAAAAGAGGTCTGGATAAATTATATAACTATGTTGAAACATTAGTTATCCAAGGCTTGGTTTAAGGATTATTCATTATGGAATGCATGAGTTTTTCAGAACTTTACAGATGTAGGGTTGATATACACATCTAAACCTGCCTTCCACAGCTTCTTTGTCCTGAGCTCCACTCAAATCACACAAATGTACAACTTGTATGCAAGCACTCTATGGAATTACTTGCATTTAACTAAAGAACCTAGTTGTTTCATGCCTTTGTGCATGTTCTGTCTTCCCAGTTAAAATTCTCTAGCTCATCTGTCTGGAAAATTGCTGGTCATTTTTTAAACTGTGTAAGTGCTGCTCTGTAAAGTCTCCAAAAACTCCCTACTTCTTAATTTGAGAGGGTCTTTTCCTCTGTTATACACCCACTGGAACATGCATATATGTTTTTATTATATATACTATACCGTGTTTACAATTATCTATATTCTGACTGCCCTACCATGCTCTGAACTCTTAGATGTTATATATCTACATAATTTACCTTCACATTCCAGTTGCCTGTGACATTCGTTGGCACATAAGAGTCACTCAATATATGAGAGAAGGGCTTCCCTGGTGGCGCAGTGGTTGAGAATCTGCCTGCTAATGCAGGGGACACGGGTTCAAGCCCTGGTCTGGGAAGATCCCACATGCCATGGAGCAACTAGGCCCGTGAGCCACAACTACTGAGCCTGCGCGTCTGCAGCCTGTGCTCCGTAACAAGAGAGGCCGCGACAGTGAGAGGTCCGCGCACCGCGATGAAGAGTGGCCCCCGCTTGCCACAACTAGAGAAAGCCCTTGCGCAGAAACGAAGAGCCAACACAGCCAAAAATAAATAAATAAATTACTTAATTAATTAAAATATTAAAAAAATATATATATATATATATATATGAGAGAAGAATGATTAGTAAATTTAGTAAAATCTCTGGTGAATCTATATTGAAAATTAAATAAAAGGGAAAGTTTGCTTGTTCACCATCAATGGCCTGAACCAATCTCTTTTATATATCTTGATAAATAACTGATTACATATTTTAATAGTATAGATACAAATAGTAGAGTGAAGTAAGAAAAAAAAAATGTTATCTTACCGTATGGTGCAGAGTTCCGCATAAATATTTCAGCTTGTTTGCATTGCTCAGGTCTAGGACCTTGGCAGATGTTGCATTGGGACCCCAGGATTCCCGGGCAAAAGCCGTTGTCCTGGTGCCAGGCCTTTCAGGTTCCTGAAAGGCTATAGTTTTAGGTCTGCGCATGCGTAGTTCACTTCACAGGTCTGGCTACTTGAGGTCCGCTCCGTGAGCAGCCTTTGTGCCAGAGTTTCCTCCGCACCTGGCCGGGCCACTGGCCCTAGACGTCACTTCCGAATGACTCAGATTTGGGGGGGGGGTGCTGTGAAGAGTACACAAGCACTTGGGATTGTGAGCTCGGTGGTGTGACCCAAATACCCCAAAAACGAGGAAGGAAGGAAGGGCCTTTAAGCACAGGGGCACCCAGGTGTTTCTCATCCCAGGACTCCGCTGCCGCGCGGTAAATCTCCCGAGATCCTGCGGTTTTAGGCTTCCTCTGGAAAGGGATTGCAGCTGCAGCGCCTCCAGCCTTGTTCCACCAGTCTCTGAGCCGCTCCTGACACGGAGCATCCCAGCCCATCCTCTCCCTGCCCCTCCATCAGGACCCCGCACTTACAGCCCCCAAACACCGGAAATCACGTAGCACACCTTGACAGCTCGAGCTGCACCCTGTTTGCCTTCATAGGAAACTCCACACTCTACTCACCGCAACCAAGCCAGACCTCAACCCCCAGACCTCCCACGTGGTCTCCAAAACTTAGAATATTTCCTGGCCAGGGGGCGGAGGGGTGGATTGGATAAAAGGGTCGCTCCCCCAACACAGGGTACTGATAGGTGAGCTGTGGAAGAAACAGAGTGAGGCCCTGAGGCTGCTTTTCCTGGCAAATGTTCCAGGAACAAGCAGAGATTGTCTCCTGGGATGAATTTTAGACCTTGCAGCTGCTGGGAGGAACAGCTGGCCCTGAGGCTGTTCATGAGTGCCTGGGGTGTTTTGGGTTTTTTTTTCTTTTCTTTTCTTTTTCTTTTTTTTTTTTTTCTTTTTTGGTCTTTGTGTGAATGAAGAAAAAAAGGATGACTGAATACATCCTTCAATGGCTTCCTGAGAAACCATCTACGGAGGCTAAATGTTTGGAAGCTTTGCTTCCCTGAAAAATGCCGTTAGTTTTTCTTCACTCACATTTAATTTATAGTTTTGACAGGGAACTATATATAATATGCTGTGATAAACCATATTGGAAAAGAATATGAAAAAAGAATGTGTATATGTATAACTGAGTCGCTTTGCTGTACAGCAGTTAATTAACACAACATTGTACTGGACTGGCCAAAAAGTGCCTTTGGTTTTTAAGTAAAAGTAAAAGACACATTTTTCATTTTCACCAAGAACTTTATTGAACAATGTATTCACCCTTTTGTTCCACTACCTTCTGCTATTTTTCAGGCAACTTCATAATTCCATCTTCCCAAAACTTTTTATCTTTTTGAACAAACTGTTCCTAGTGCCTTTTACAGTCTTCCAGGGAATTGAAATTTTTTCCATTAAGAGAATTTTGTAAAGACTTAAATAAACGGAAATCCAAAGGTGCAATGTCTGGTGAATATGGCGGATGAATCAGAACTTCCCAGCCAAGCTTTAACAGCTTTTGCCTGTCATCAAAGAAACATGTGGTCTTTCGTTATCCTGATGGAAGATTATGTGTTTTCTGTTGACTCATTCTGGATGCTTTTCATCGAGTGCTGCTTCCAGCTGGTCTAATTGGGAGCAGTATTTGTTGGAATTAATTGTTTGGTTTTCTGGAAGGAGCTCATATTAGAGGACTCCCTTCCAATCCCACCATATACACAACATCACCTTCTTTGGATAAAGACCGGCCTTTGGTGTGGTTGGTGGTGGTTCATTTCATTTGCTCCATTCCACATTATTGTACAGTATCCACTTTTCATCTCCCATCACAATTTGTTTTAAAACTGGAACATTTTCATTACATTTAAGTTGAGAATTGCATGTGGAAATACATTCAAGAAGGTTTTTTTTGCTTAACTTATGTGGAACCCAAACATCAAAGCAATGAACATAACTGAGCTGGTACAAATGATTTTCAATGCTTGATTTGGATATTTTGAGTTTGTCAGCTATTTCCCCTGTGGTATAACGTTCACTGTTCTCAATTAATGTCTCGATTTGATTGCTATCAACTTCAACTGGTCTACCCGGCTGTGGAGCATCGTCCAGCGAGAAATCTCCAGTATGGAACTTCGCCAACCACTTTTGACACGTTCGATCGGTCACAGCACCTTCTCCATACACTGCACAAATCTTTTCTTACATTTCGGTTGTGTTTTTACCTTTCTTGAAATAATAAAGCTTAATATGCTGAAAATGTTGCTTTTTTTCTTCCATCTTCAATATGAAAATGGCTACACAAAAATTCACCAATTTTGGTGTCTTTTTTAAATGCACACTGATATGACAGCTGTCACATACAATTTAACAAAATTGTTTCAAATGAAGTTAAAGACAACTAAATGTACTAGAGCCATCTTATGGTAAAAACAAAAAGAACATTTTGGTCAACCCAATAATTCAACTATACTTCAATAAAAAATAAATTTAAAAAAGACATAAAAAAGTAAAAATAAAATATACACATAAAAAATAGCTTTCAGTGAATAAAATACCATTTTGGAAGAAGGTTTCCTTCAGAAATTTGAAGCTATTTCTTCTTTAAGTTCCAGTGTATAGTTGACCTCTGAATCTGTTCTTATTCTTGATCCTTTGCATGTGGCCTTCTTGTTCCCTCTGGAAAATTTTGGGAATATTTCTTTTTTCTGCAGTGGTCTGAAATTTCTCTGTGATGTGCTTTGGTGATACCTGTATGCATTGTGCTGTGTCCTCAATAGGCCCTTTTAATCTATAACTGTGGGAATTTTTCTTGAATTATTTCTTTGATGAGTTTCTCTCTGTATTTTCTGTTTTCTCCTCTTGGAGTGCCTATCACTCAGATGTTTGACCTCCTAGAATTAACTTCTAATTTTGTTATACCTCCTTGATCTTTTGCATCATCTTATATATTTTTTATATTCTCTGGAAAAATTTCTCATCCTTCCTCATAAACTTTTTACTTGAGTTCTTTATTTCTCTTAAATTATGTACATATTTTTTTTTAACTTTAAAAGTTTATTTTTGGTCTCTGATATTTCTTTTGTTGTTTTTAGTAGCATCCTGTTCTTATTTTAGAGTTAAAATATCTTTTCTTGTTTCTCTGATGAATCAATGGTGGTTCCTCTGCTTTTCATATTAAGGCATTTCTGCTTTCTTGCTGTATACTCTAATTTAGGTAGTTTAACCCTGTGTACAAGTGTAGGGCTTTTGAATTATGGGCTCCACTGCAAGTTAACAGTGCTGTGCCAACTATTTGGAGACTCCAGTATCTTTAAATCTTTCCTCTTAGGCTGGTTGGATTGATGAGGGAAGGATGTTACAAACTCTTGCCTAGAGGGTGTCAAACACATCTATAAGTATTTTAGAAGCTACAAGGGGTAAGAATGCTAGGGTTTTTAACAATGACTTTGCAAATCTCTACAGAATTATTTTTTTATATTGTACCTTTGCCCTACAATATGACTCAACTTTTCCTGATGTCAAAGTCCTACTGTATTATACTCTCCAGGAAAAGGAGATTTTAAAAAGCAAATAAAACCAACCAACATAAAAACAAAACAACTTTGTATCATCTGCTCAGTACAGGAAAGGAAGTTATCCAGTCTGCTGAGAGAGGAAGTGATCTGGGTGTCCAACTCCTTCTTGAAGAATGTTCATTAACAGCCACACAATAATCCTGCTTCCAGAGTTATCTGGTTCCACCAATTAGTGATCCTTTGGGAATTTCTGCAATGCAAGTTAGGTTATATCTCCATTTCCTCGATGGGATTCGACTTGCTCTGGTCTGCTACACCAATGACCATTCTTTCTTTAGCTTTCTAGCTACAAAATATTGCTATTTTTCTTCTAAAGAGTACAGTATGAACATAGAGGAAAGAGCAGTTTTATAGTGTAGAAACCTGACAAACACTGTTTAGCCAAGTGATCAAAGTCAACATCAATAGTTTTAAAGTCATGTTGATAGTATACATATTGATATGATATGATGAAAATGACTCTTGACCTCTGTGGTATTCCTCCCCAAAACACAAAACCGAAAGCCCCGTCTGGTCAGAAAACAACACCAGACAAATACCAATTGCTTTCACAAAATACCTGACTAGTACTCTTCAAAATTGTCAAAGTCATTAAAAACAAGGAAAGTTTGAGAAAGTGTCACAGTCAGGAGGAGCCTAAGGAGACATGATTACTAAATGTAATGTGGTGTTCTGGATGAGATCCTGGACTAGAAGAGAGACGTCATAAGGTAAAAACTAAAGAAATCTAAATTAAGCATGGACTTTAGTTAATGAGTTAATATTGATATTTGTTCATTAATTGTAATAATGTGCCATACTAATGTAAGATGTTAATAATAGGGGAAGCTGGGTATGGGGCATATGTCAAGCTCTGTACTAAACTTGTAAATTTCTGGTAAATCTAAGACTGTTCTAATAAAGTTTATTTTAAAATTCCAGTATCATCTCTTCTTTGTTCTCTTTACTTATGAGTTTATATAATAAAATATTTTGCATTACTGTCATTTAGTGTAGCTTTGAAAGGGATGAACACAGTGTTCAGTCCACTGTTCTTACCTAGAAGCATCTAACATTCCATTTTAATTCATCTGCTCTATGAATCTGTGATGACTCCATGACTATCACTGGATCTCCTTAAATGCAAGCACAGCATCCTTATGTGAATGATAATGGGAAGAGGGAGTGAATCAGAGTAATGAAAAAGTCATAGTCCGTGGATAGGCCACACCTAGGGCATGGTAAACCTAGAGTAGTATCTTGTAAATTAAGTAATGAGAATTCTGCAAAAACTGGAAATCTAATCAGAAGTTACTAGATGAACCAGAAATATCCAGAAATTTTTAAAAAGAGAGAGAGAAAGAATCTTGGGGAATGGTACTAAATCTTGGATGGGCATTTAATATAATTTCAATAGGATTTCAGGGTCAGGGTGACCTTGCTTAGTTGAGTGTGCTGAAGTCTGTCATCTTTAACTCTTGTAACACTCAGTTATTGTAATAAACATTTTTGCAGTCACAACTTTGTCTTCTATTTCTTTTATATGATCTCTACTGGGCTTGATACTGAGTTTACAATAAAATGGATTTATTAAAAATCCTTCTGACTGAGTGATAAATGAAGAATGCTCCTAAAATTAAGAATGTACTTTGTACTTGTTCTGCCCTAGGACATAGTTAAATATCCTGACTTCCCAATTTTTGCTAGTAGCACTTCCATCCTGTGAAAGGACAGATGCACCAATGACTTTTGAAAGTATTTCTTTAGTGGCAATTAAAAGCTGATTGTCTTACTGAAATCCAATTAAAAATTATTTCTACATAAGCTGTGCTAAATAATGCCCTTTGAGTGACTTGGTAGATAAGCCTAAAATAGCCAGCAGGACTACAATCCAATAGCAGTTTCAGATATCTTCCATCTTAAACAAATTCCAATGTTCTGTCATGACACTGACTAGAATTCCAAATGGCCAAAACAGTTGGTACTACTTCACTGTAAAAATAACAAGGGTTCTTAAAGATACAGTCTATATTTAAATTTTTATTACTGCATACTTCTGTTCCAGATTCGACTTTGCAGTTTTATGATGCATTTGGCTGTGTCACACCCTTTGATTACCACCATGATTCCTATCTCACGTGTCCCTTTACTCTAGAAATTAGTTCTCTCCTTTCTTCGGTACATATATATCACATATAAAGACACTTTGTTTCCCATTGATCAATCCATCATTTTACATGAACCAAGCCATTCTCTTTCTTTATATTCAAGTTTAAACTCCTATTTTCTCCATTTGAGGAATTTATCTAAATTAGTTGTCTCAGTAGAGGTTAAGATTTTGACTGATGAACGATAAAACTTTCAGAGTTTACAACAAAAGTCTTACAGAATATGTTTTGCTACTCATATGATTATATTTGAAAGTAAGATAAAAGAAGTAAGGCACTTTTCTTCAGCATGTGATCTATTTAATACCTGGCAAGTTATAAATGTATACAGGAATCTTTATAATTCACAACACTGTGTGTTGGTACTGAGTTCAAACTCACTGTGTATATGCTGTGCCCTAGGCCATCGTTAAAATTCCTAATTCCCTGTTTTTCTCTAAGGAAAGATATACCTTAATATGCAATAATTCAGGAAAATACCTAGATCTGGAAAAAAATATTACCATATATGTGTGGCCATTTGATCCTGGCTGAGGTCACTTTATGAAAGAAGAACTTTTAAAATAACTTTTAAAACATTAAAAAATTATTAAGTGGGATGGTATTCTATCTGATCATATTTCATTTATGCCACTTACTACACTATCCCCAGAATCCTTAATCCCAAATCTCACCAGCTTTTGAATTCCTGAAATCAGCTGCTACCAAGAGTTCAGCCAGATGCTGATCTCTAACAAATCGGTTCTCAAAGGAATGGTAGGTAGGAAATTGCACTTTATTTTAACTTTAGTTCTAGTCTCATCTTTAGGGATTTTTAAGAGTTGAGACATTATTTCCCCTTACCTGTACTCTGAGACACATCTGTTACTCATCAGCTAGAATTGCTCCCATTGAACCTGAGGGTTCAGAACTGCCCACGAAGAAGAAACAGGTCATTCTCAGCAAATGCAAAGACTAAAAAGTGGCAGAATTTTAACCAGAAACAAAAATTATTGGCCAAGTTCTCATTCAGAGACAGCTCATAGGAGCATTTTCCTAAATCCAACATGCACTTTACATCACCTTTATTCAAAATAAGTAAGTCCTATAACTTTGAAAGTATCTGACATGACAGACTGTGGGAAGTTCTGCAAATGTGTGAGGCTTCAGAGGTCCTGACGAAGACAAAATGTATTACTGGCAGCAATTATTTAGAGTGTGAGTATGTAGGGTTAAAAAAAAAACACCTGAATATGATGACAGTGTTAGGTAGCTCAAGAAGGGGATGAGTCAAGTCTTAAATGGGCTCATTGTTGACTCTATAACATGGGCTTTCCATATACAATGACATTTTACACTCAGCAATTCCAAGAGATTAACACCACTGTAGCCAGTTTGCAGATGTGGAAGCTGTTTTGGAGAAGCTAAATAACTAGCAGTTTCTGAATCAGTATTATTGATTCTCATTATTCATAGTAGTTATGTTCTATAAAGTTACTGTGACCACTGAATTAACAAATATGGAACCCTTGCTCCTAGGGGAAATACAGGGTTATACTCCTACAAGCCTCTGGTCACAACATTTTTGTAAACTGATCCATATATAACACAGTTTTATGTGTATTTTTGTTTAAAGACACCTTATTTAATATATATTATTGACTCATTAACATTGAATTCATGGCCAATAGTACAAGAACTCATACCTGAATGAAGCTTATCTGACACATTTGTTTTCTCTGGTGTAAGGTACACCACAGCCTTCTTGCATTTAGAAACACTAGACAGCACTTCAGCACTACCAAAAATTGAGGCAACCAACAAAAACACAAAATGAGAAAAACGTGGCACTAAATAGACCACAAAATGGACACTGGATTACAGTATGAGATGAAACAAGAAAGCGGTGTCACCTTGTTCACCCTCAGCTGGGAACATGCTCTTCAGACAACTCAATTTTTTCACCACCCTGCACGTGACTGCAAAAGTGCTTTGAGTATTGATTTTAAGACTACAAATAAATTTTAGTAAGTGGTATATTCACAAATAATGAAGTTGGCTGTATTTAATTTTAGATATGTTGAAATCCAATGTACATTTGCTTTTTTTGTCCCCCACTTATTTTTCCCTTGGTTATAAAAGTAATGCACTCTCATGTAGAAAAATAAAGCCATATAAAAAATATTGTCAAAAGATTTTTTTCCATCACCAGAAATCAATGATGTCTTTCTGTATATATGTATATATTTACATATATACATAATGCCTATGAAAACAATTCTGGAAAAGAATAATAATAGAGGTCTTTCCCTTAAGTATTGAGTATAGCTAGCTATCATCATTTAATCTCCTAGTGATGGACATATAGACTACTTGTAAATATCTATTCTGAACACTGCTGAAAAATCTCAACATCTGCCTGTATATGTTTATTTTTGCAATAAATTCTAAAAAGTACAAGTTATATTCAATTGCCTATTATATTGCACTTGAGAAATGTTTTCCCAATTTTAAGCCATGCTCTATCTATTGTCCCATCTGCTACAATGTCAACTTCCCTATTTAAGTTGATGCTGGGACTTCATATCTAAGTGGACATCATACTCTGTAGCCATGGGAAAAGAGATGATTACAAGACATGATTCACACAACCAAATGTCTGTAGGTGACACAGTACTAAAAAAGTAAGCACTGGAAGAATTGCAAGAGTATACAAGTTAAAGAGCCAATATTGATGGATTCTGGGAAGGTGTCAGTGGTGGCAGCATAAATTTTGAATTTCTCCAAAAATAGAGAAGCTAGGTAGCAAAATCGAAATTCCATGGAGAGCATAAACAACAAAACTAGGGGAAAAGGTATTTAAATCCAAGCAGATTCTCAGCTACAGGACCTGCAATTTATTAGCATCTGTATGGGCAAAAACAGGAAACCAACCAAGCAGCTTGATGAAACTGAAATGGAAGAATCCCAAAATAGCAACATGTAGTCATTGGAAAGCATCCCTGGTCAGTTTGAAAAATACAACTGAAATGGGAGGAACTTACCCTGCTCCAACAGCAGGTGAGTGCAAGGGCCCCACAGTAAGAGCCTGTGATGGAAAGAAGTCTACTAGCCTTTATGAAACTTCAAAACTGACTTTGTTGCCTCCATTCCAGAAAAGGACCTAACACTGAGGAAAACTTACTGAGAGTGGATTCAAAATTTAGCAAGTTAGGGGTGATGGAGATAGAAGAAGGAGAATACCCAGAGAAAAGGAGGGAAATGGAAGTGAAACAGAGCTCACATTCTCACAAACTCTTCATATTCTGAACAAGAGAGGAGAGAGAGAGAGAGAGTGTGTGTGTGTGTGTGTATGTGTTCTGTTATATCCTTTTAAAAAGGACCGTACCATGAACACGTAACCTGCAAACTCCAGAGGCTGTGGAAAACTGTACAGATATAACATACTGGTAGGTAAAGAACTAGATGAAGACTTAAAGGACACATTAGATTGAAAATTGAAAACGGCAAGGTTAAAGTATGGTGTCTAGGAATGCATGCCTGGGTTAAAATACACACACACGCACACACACACACAAAAGAAAGTGATTACTCTAAAAGTCAGGATACTGTTTATGTATGGGGAGGAAAAAAGGTAAAATCTAGAATGCGTCACAGGAAAGGAGCTTCTAGAGTGACTGGCAAAGTAATATTTCTTGACTTCTTAGTTTCACCATACATTTGATTTGTGTGGTTTTCTGTGTTTTTGTTTTATCTTACAATAAATGGTTTTAAAAAGGGGCTAATTCTTCCAAGTATATGATTAAATTCCCAAAAGATCTGGACAAGAATATGAAGAAATATGAATATCAAACTAATATTTGTTGCAATTACTTTTAATACAAAATGCAATCATCGAATTAAACCATTTAATCTTACAATATGCTAAAACAATTAACTAAATTGTAAAACTTCCACCAAAGATGGCTTTTTTTTATCCAATCTTGCCAAATAGTGATCTAACCAAATTTCATTACATTAACTATTTTTGCTGAATTGATTGAATTAATTATTGTGTGGCATATTTAAGACAAAGACCCAAGAGCTTGACTAATTGCCTTTGACAACATTATCTACACTCTATTTTTTTGAAATGAACAACACACAGATATGACAGGAATTAACAACATAGTACATATAACACTTGATAACATGCAAAAAGCCCCTACTATAAGAATAGTTCTCACATTCTCACAAAGATCATCCAATAAAAGTCTTAATCTACACTTCTTCAATCAGGTTTATCCAAAATAGATCAGGCTGATATGGTTGCTATCCCTGAAGTCTGCAGAGAATATTTCCATCTGCATGGTGATTTATTAGCTGGGATTATATTATGGGTCAAGTCAAAGAGGAATTAATGTGTTTGCTTCCTTTTCATTCCTCCACCCCTCTCCATCTTCATTCCCACCTGCAATGGTCCCAGCAGCAGGCAGTTAACGCAAGTAGAAATCTAAAGTTGTGTTCTGTAGGATCGAGGAAGGGCAGGGGGGCAATCAAATAAAATAATCAGAACAGCCAGGTGACTGTGAGAGCACTGAGGTTGTTAGCCTCAGGAAGAGCCTGACTACAACCCCAGGTAACAGCTGTGGTCCCTCATTAGGGATCTACTGAAGTTCTGAAAGAAATAAGGAAGAATATTAGCAAGGAGAGTCCTACTTGAGGACAAATTAACTTGTGGAATCTTGCAAGTTTTCCCAACGGTCTAACCCTGCAAAACAGTATGAAGCAATTTATGAAATTCTGAGCTCTCCAAAATTTAGGACTTTATTTCACTATGGAGATTTTATCTTATTTAGTTTACATTTTTTTCTAAATTTCTATTCATTATATCCTGCTATGGTCCCCATTCTTCAATATCATAAATTAATTCTTTCCTTGTAGCTTTGACTTTTAAATAGATTGCCACCACTTGTCACATGCTGATTACTTAACTCTGCTTCTTCTAAGTCGCTCTCATTATTGCCTTAATCATGGCAGTCAAGCTTCTGTGAATCACCTTCTTACCATGTCACCACTGGTAGTAAAGTGCTGGATCTCAGGGATAATTATTGTTTTGCATTTATATTATTATTACTTTGCATTTATATAGCCTATTTCTTCATCTGATACTTTATTCACAACAAGCCTTTTTCTGGTTATTCTTGCTAAGCGTACTAAAAATATTAAAGCATTACATAAGGAAATGCAAGAGGAGATTTCATGCATCATTTTACTTTATGCCTTAATTTTCAGATGTGAAAACTCAGCCCAACAAAGTTTGACTGAATTTCCCCAAGGCACTTATTTGTAGCAGAGCCAAAATTAAAGAACAGTTTTCTTGACTTGGGCAGCACAAATCAATTTTGAAATAAGGCAAGATATAAATGCATTAATAAATAAATGAATCAATTAATTAACAAACTAATAAATTATGACTCATAACCAAGAGTAAAAGCTGTACAGTTGTAAGTACTGTTTGCTGAATAAGACTTACTTAATAAAACAACATCCACTGAGGTCAGCTGTTACCCGAATTTGTTCACTCTGGGTGCCAGAGGCTTGACGGATGAGTTCTCCCAGATAGAGCTTCTCACCCATAACATGTCTGGGCGGGGTGGGAAGCAGTATGGAGAATCGTTCACTTTAAGGATGGCCAGAGTAAGTCCCTTTTGTTGTCTCACACACTCTATTCTGCATTCATCTCTTTAGGGTTGCCTTCATACTAAAGAGCTCTTAATACTTGGCTAGTCTCGGTTTGCTCCAGTTTTCAAATTTTAGATTGTAAATGACCTTTTTGATGTCTTCAATATGTTACTCAAAAGTGCTTGCTATCTGCTTTGCTTGTGAGGGATTTTCTTTCCTTCTCTGGGCAATTTTCTGCAACATTTTCCTAGCAGGCAGGCTTTTACTTAAAAATTACTGAAAGGGCAAATTTCTCATTGAGGCTCAGGTTGCAAACAATTTCTCACTGGGCAAAAATATGATGTCATGGTCCTTCTAAGTGTAACACTTTGAAAAATTTACTTGGTTGCAACAGCTAAAGGAGAATGTCTGATTAATTACTTCATTTCCTTATGTGGCAAGCAAAAGAAGAATATTATAAATGTTGCTTTTTAAATTTGGAATTTAGAGAAAATATGTTTGATCTACTCAAAAGTAAAATAGTTACATTTCACAAGTTACATAATCATGGAAAAAATACCTGATTCATCTGTTGTATCATTTTGGGGTGCTGAAAGCTAAGAAAGTTATTAACTAGGTAATTAGAATTGGTATTTACTAGATATCTATTGTGCAGTTAACTCTTTGGCAAGTTCTGTGAATTTGCAAAAGAGATATAGGATATAATTTATGACCTACAGGTGTTTACAATCTAATTGGGAAATAAAACTAACACACCTGAAACAATTAAAGAGCAACTAAAGAGTAAGATGGTAAATTCAATCAAACTTCATGGATTGGAATAGTCCAAAGTGGGAGAGATTTGTGGAGCAGGTGAGACTTGAGTTGTGTCCCTGACGTATGGATGGGAGTTAGACAATCAGGTAGAATGAAGTAGGCATGCCAGAAAAGAAAGATTCTACAGGAAAAAAATAATCACAAGAAGGGTAAATAAGCATGTTGTCTGTTGGAAATAGTGAGATGCCCCACTCAACTGAAGCTACATTCCATAGAATAATAAAGAATTATTAATGCCCTTGAAAACATGCTCATGAATTCCAGGCACCTTTGTATCCTGGGCACCAGGCTGCTCAATAAATACTCATTGAGTTAATATTGTCCTCCTCATTCATTTTACAAAAATGAAACTGAGGGTCAGGGAGGTCAGGATATTTGAACAAGATGTCACTGGTAGTGAATTGCACACACTCACCACGACCTCTCAACTCCACTACAGAAAGTTCCAGATGGTGGAAGTCATTTTTAAATTCACCCACCCCAAATCCACCAGATGCTTGTAAAGTTTCTGTTGAAGGCAATATATAGGCAGAAAAAGTTAAGTATCTTTACAAGCCCTTGTTCAAAGGGAGGTGATCCTCTTCAAATGAGAAGATGTAACTCTGACTTAATTTTCCACATGATCTACAGTACAAAGAGGCTGAGACTCTTAGACTGAGGGTTCAAGCTTCATTATCAGCTTTTCTCCCAAGGAAAAATGATAAAACTCCTCAGCTAAACTCTTGTATGCTAAGTGATGGGATGGCAGGGTAAAAGCCATCCAGACAGAGTTTGGAGGGCAAAGTCATTCACGGTAAACTTTTATTTATATGCTTTCTCAAGGAAATCTAAGTGTATCAATGCAAAGTGGAAAATGCCCTTCGATCATCAGCTAATTGCTCCATAACCCTCCAGACATCTAGCTTTTCCAAAACATAACAGAATGTGACAAAGGTAATAGTTTCCAGATTCCTTGACATTTTCACTACGAGTATCAGGCTGATGAACTGAATTTCTCACTTTATAAGCCAAAATTGTTTTCATAACGTAGGAAGTGTCCATTTCTCTCAACGTAAATATGTTCCTATTTCTATTTCAAATCGATAGCTTCTTTAAGTTAAACTATATCTTTGTTGCATTACCATTCTTTGTTTGTGGCTTTCCCTATTTCAGCCTTACTAAAATTAATGAATTAATACTGAAACTAATGAACCTATAGCACACTGAAACTTGACAACATCCAGAGGCTATCCCCTGCTAAATGGTCCTTTCTGTGTTTAGTTTTGTCCCTGTCATTTTGATTTTGCTGTATCTACAGTGCTAATACCAGAAGGCACTCAAAACTATTTGTTGAATGAATAATTGAGTGCTATGTTCTTAAAAGTAAAGAACAAGGAATGCCTAGGAGAGGATAGAAGCTGTAATTGCAAAGAAAAAAAATAACAATGAAATAGTTCATGAGATCGGTCACAAGAGAACTCATTTCTTACATACATTAAATACTTTCATGTCTACTGTTTCTTATAGACCTTCCAATATCCCTATCATCAAGGGAAAGCAGGTATTTCATTGGCCCAAAGGAGTTTATTGACTTATCTAAGCTCACATATTCAGTAAACAGAAGTGTTCAGACTCCTGAATCTGAGTTGATTGTTCCCCCTACTATAACATGCTATGCTCTGAATTGTTTCGGACTTCACAGACTGTAATAATTTGTCCAATAGTTCAGGATTTTGTCTTTAGTAGAATTAATTGATATGAAAGCTAGTAGCTTCTGGATTTTGAGCAGTTAACTGGTGACCTGCTTGGGGAGAGAGTCACTGGAGTTCTGAACACTTTTTTTAATAAAAAGTGCAAACAAGATTTAGCAAGAAGGGTTATGAGTCAAAAAAAATTAGTAAAATAGTTCCATAGCTATTTTTGTTTATTTATTTTCCCCTACAAGAAATGCCAGCCTTTGTTTATTTAAAGATGTGTGACTTTCCAGTTATTAATAACATTTTCAGTCAGACCACATGAGGCAGGCAGGCAATGTTAGATAAAACATCTGCAGAGCAGACATGCCTTCCATGACTGATGTTGTACCACAGAGATATAAGAAATATACCTGCTGGAAACTCAAATAGCAGCATAAATAAGATATATCCATGGAAGATTTTGAAACCTCAAAATAATCCTCCTGTATTTTTATTTTCCTAAGCTTATAATCAGGGCATCGTACTTGTCTTGCTATTACAGAGATGTACATCCTCTACCAAAGCAGCTTGCATGGAGACAGATGCTCTGCAGTGAGCAAATATCAAAGAAATAATGAATTGGAAGTGACAAGTGCCTTTAGCCAAAAAGTCCAAAAGGAATTGTCATCTTGAAATCATACATAGCAGAAGGATCCAAAGAAAAAATGAAATGGCAAAAGTGGCAGCGTTAATCCAGAAATTAAACTCAGGGGTTGTGTTAGGCCAAGCTAATTGCACCAACAATGGTCTTTCTTTCATTTTGAATTAAATTGTGTTCAAAAAGAGAGGGCATGCCAAAATATCCTCAACTAGATTAGGGGAAACAGGACAACAGAATCAGCAGCATAATCAAGAAATATTTCTTAGAGTGATGTGTATTTATTGGGCAAGATAAATAAATGTCTCCATCCCTTAAGAGTTTACAAATTGGGACTGACAGCACTGATCTAGGAAAAAGAAACCATCAAAAACAAAATATTGATTAAGTGACGTTAGGCTAGGAGCAGTTTAAACGTTCTGTGTGTAAGTGCGGTTATTCTAAGAAATATAATAATAGCAATATTAGAAATAACAGTAATCTCTATCATACTTGGCACCGTTTCTTGAGCTACTGGCTAATGCTAAATAATATGCCAAGTGTTTCACATGCATTTTCTCTTCCAATCTAAAACGTTACTATTGTCTTCATTTTACTGTTGGAGAACCTGAGGCTTGGAGATAATAACCTGTCCCAGTCTCGTAGCTAGTAATAGGTGGGTGGATTAAAAGAATCTCACTCCAAAGTGTGTGGGCTATTCCTCTGTATTACTGTGTCCTAAATTAGCCACATGTAGACTGAATTAAAAGAACCACATTACTAATCCTAGGTGTAACTAGATAGTGAAGAAAAGATAATGATTATATCACAAAAAACAAAAGAACAACCAGGACATGTATTAATAAAAGCACTATTTATGATTGCATAGGGAAGGGATAGCTAGCATACACATTTAACCCCAATTGTAAGTGCTATTGTGTGAAAGCATTGAATGTGAATAAGTTGCAGTTTCAAGAAATGTAAAATTAAAAATTCGACTCTATTCTCTCTTAATGCCATGTGTCAATGACTGCAATGAACAAAATAAGTCTTATTACAGTCAGCCAGTGTTTAATAACTAAAAAGGGATGTTAAGATAATCTTAATTACTAAATTTCTTATTAATGTCTATTTATAAAACTTCATAGTCTTTTAGACAATGACAGAAACACTAAATCTAAGTTAAAGGCAGGCATAATTTGTTCAGACTTCCTTAAATGATAATGCATGTGAGGTACACCCTTAATTAGAACAGTCAAGAGCCATTTAAATAAATACAAAAACATAGTGATAATGCTCAAAGAACCATAAATGGGAAAAGAGATAGTAGTTCGTCAGTCAAGCCTCCAAAATAAACTGCATTGGTCTATGGAACAGCATATGTGAGAACCAGATCAATCTTTATTAAGGAGAAAATGAAAATAGGTAATAATAACAAACATATTTATTGTTCAACACAGGTAACATTTTTCCATTGCAAGCTCTCTATGAAGACTGTTAAAGTAGGTAAATTTATCTTATTTGGGGGGATGAAGAAAGTGAGCTTTAGGAAGGCTAAGTGATTTTACAAAGAAAAGACAGCCACTGATGGTTGGCATGGTACTTTAGTTAATGTTTTTTTAGTTAGAGCTGGTTGCCTTAAAAGTGAAAGAGAAGGAGAAAATCAAAGAAAACAGATATAACAGTTCTATTTTTAGTTTAATGGGACTATCTGTTGAAATTCTGGAAATCTAAAAAGTAGGTCAAAAGAACCAGTTTTGATGGATAACTTCTGTTTTGAAACAAATATGTCTCTGAGAGTCATATGAAGCTGGCATTACTTGCTCCATCATTGGTGTTAAAATAACACCATTTTGTACAAAAATCATTTGGCATTTCTGCAGATTCCTTGTATTTATCTAATCTCCCAGTGCTGAAGGTCATCCTAGTACATGGAGAAAGAGTTTATCACTTGTTTTATCTGGCAAGATGATTCACCATCAGCCAAAAGTCTAAAGGAAAATTTCATGTAGAAACTACACACAACAACATGAATAAACAAGCATATTTTATATGAAAAAATGGGGAGCTGGTGGTGGAATATGTAGTCATTTAAAACAAAATTCATATCCAGAGACCAAAAATGTTTTACTCTAATCTATATTATAATTTAAATGCACAACTATCTTAACTGTGAAAGGTGAGTTCTATTTTCACTTAGGACAAAGAACACTGTAAGAGAACGTCATTCATGATGTAAAAATGAGAACAAGACAGGTAACATACAGAATCATAATTTTTGGAGCACATAGCAGATGGCAAAGTTCTCAAGGCAAACTGGCAAACTGAAATCCAAGAGGAGACAGGTTCCTTGAGGAGAATTGCACACATGAATTGGTATAACTTTGACGGAGCCTGGGTAGAAGTGGTCACCATAGAAGCAGGTGAGAAGAAAAAGCTGAAATTTTAACAAATTCTTAAAGTTTGAATGAAGACTATCATGACTGTTTAGGATCCCTAGGGTCCTCAAACACAAGGAGAATCAGCACCCACCTACTCACTCATTTTCATGACTTCTACCAAGTGTCCATGAGAACAACCTGGAACCGAGCAAGAAAGCTGATTAAAACCACCACTTCTGTGGATTATTTTTGTAAAGTCAGCCTAGTTTTAAGGAGAGAGCATTAGGATTAGGAGAAATCCATCTGTACTCTGGACCCACCAGACTGTAAGGTAGTGGTTAGCTACCACTGAGAGATAAGCTGGAAATGTCCTCACCCTGGACTCTCTTCTGATATGAGACAAAAGCCACTGCCACTGGGTGGAAGGACACATAACTCCCCCAGACCCAAGACTCTACTGATTTCAAAAAGATGATGACTACTACTAGAGAAGGGACAATAAATCCCCCTTTTCTGGACTCTGTGCTGAGATAGCCATCTACCACTAGGGTGGAGTAGGAAACATACTCATTCCTAGAATCCTGAACTGATATAAAGCAGATTTCAGTTGCCTTTGTGGTGGGGGAGGGGGTGGTGTAAGAAGGGAGGAAAATAGAAATCTTCACTATCAACTCTTCACTGGTACAAAATATAGATTGGTTGCACTGAGGAAGAGTAGAAAATGTGCCTGCTCTCTGGAGTCTGGACTGAGTAGGAGGTAGAGATTACTTGCATTTCAGGAAGGGCAAGAATGCTGAAAAACCTGTCTCCCTGCAGTTTACATGCAAATAACCTACCTAAGACAAAGGCAAGATCAGAATAACAAAGAAACATCTCTGCCCCCACAATGTGACTTCAATTGAGTATGAAGCAATAGCAGTATATCATGGGAGGAGGGGCAGGAACTTTGCACAGGCATGAAGAATCTGATGAAATGTGAAGGTAGAATAAGAACACTGAGAGAAAACCTGTAGCATCCTAGACCTCACACTTAGCACACCCCCGGATATTTGAAGCCTGTAATGTCCTTAATGTAACTAAAGCAACAACAAGCCAAATTCAGTTCATATACAAAAAATTTTGAGTCAATCTTTCAGTCTGGCAGAAGAAGAGACACGTACAGAAAAGACACTATTGACATCAATCTCTACTATTTTTACATGCAATATTCAGAATTTAATAAAAAATTGGAAGACACATGAGACAAGAAAAAGAGATCTATTATTAAGAGATAAAGTAGTCATCAGAATCAGACTAGAATTTCTTATTCAGAATTTGGACAAAAGATGGTCCAAATGTGATCAGACAGGTAGATACTTTAAATAACTAAGGTTGATATGTTAAAAGATCTAATGTGGAAATGTGGAGAACATGTGTGAATAGGTAGAAAACTTCATCAGAGAGATGCAAACAATAAAAAAGGAAATGCTAGAAATGAATAACACAGTATAAGAAATGACAAATTACTGTGGTGGGATTATTAGCATACTGTACACATAAGAAGAAAGAATTAACAAACAGTAAGATGAATCAATAAAAATTGTGCATGTTTACAGCAAAAGAAACATATGAAAAGACAAATTCAAATCAGAATAGAGGATCTGAGATTTTAGAACATTAGCAATCTAATACATGTATATTTGATGTCCCAGAAAAATAAGTGACCAAGTATGGGAAAAAATATATATTTGAGGAGATAATGTCCCATTTTTTTTTCTAAATTTAATTTAAGAGAACAAAGACCTAAGAAGCTTAGATAAACTCACATAGGAAGAATATAAAGAAAAACTTAGGTGCATTATACTTAAATGTTAAAACCAAAATAAATAGAAATGTTGAAGGCAGCTGAGTAAAACAAACAAACTATATATATATATATATATATATATATATATATAAAGGGAACTACAGGTAACAATTTCAGCTGACGTCTCATCAGGAAAAACAAAATCCAGAAGTCAATGGAAGGACACCTCTGATGTGCTGAAATTTAAAAAACAAAAACAAACAAAAAACCCCTTAGAATTCTACCAGTAAAAATATCCTTCAAAAATCAAGGGGAAGGGCTTCCCTAGTGGCGCAGTGGTTGGGAGTCTGCCTGCTGGTACAGGGGACACGGGTTCGAGCCCTGGTCTGGGAAGATCCCACATGCCATGAAGCAACTAGGCCCATGAGCCACAATTACTGAGCCTGCACGTCTGGAGCCTGTGCTCCACAACAAGAGAGGCTGTGATAATCAGAGGCCCGCACACCGCGATGAAGGGTGGCCCCCACTTGCCACAACTAGAGAAAGCCCTAGCACAGAAACGAAGACCCAACACAGCCATAAATAAATAAATAAATAAATAAATAAATAAATAAATCTAAAAAACACAACTCAAAAAAAAAAAAATCAAGGGGAAATATAAACACATTCAGAAATACAAATTCACAATGAATTCATCTCCCACAAAACTGCAAGACAAGATAGGCTAAAATAAATTCTTTAGGTTGAAGCAAAATGTTATCAGAAAGAAATTCTCTTACTTTCAACCTGTTTGTGTCTTTAAAATTAAGGTGTGGCTCTTATTTTTAAAAGAAAGAAAAAAAAATTATAGTTGGTTCTTGCTTTTTTTATCCAGTCTGACAATCTTTGTTTTTGAATTGGAGTGTTTATTTCATTTACACTTAATGAAACTATTCGTATATTTGGAATTAAGATTTGCCTTTTGTTTTATATTATTCCATCTTCTCTTTGTCCCTCTGTTCCCATTTGCATAACTTTATCTGGGTGAAGAAAATTATTTATTTTATCTTATGTTGAAATAATTACAGTCTTACAGGAAGTTATATAGATAGTACAGAGAGGTGTTGTGTACCCTTCATCCAGGGTTCCCCAATGATTACATCTTGTATTATTGCAGTACAATATCAAATCTGAGAAACTGTCATTAGGATAATGTGTGTGTATACTTCTACACATTTATGGTTGTGTACCAAACACCACAATTAAGACATAAAACTATTCTATCACCACAAAAACATCGTCTATTCTACTCCTTTAAAGTCACACTCACCCACCCAAATCCTTCCTACTATTCCTAATTCCTGGCAACTCCTAACCTATTTTTGATCTATATTATTTTGTGATTTTGAGGATGGAATATAAAGAATATGTGACCTTTAGAAATAGCTTTTTCACTCAGCATGGTACCCTTGAGATTCATCCAAGTTGTGTGTATCAGTAGTTCATTCCTTTTTATTGCTCAGTAGTCATCTATGGTATGGATGTTCAACAGTTTATTTACACATTCACACACTGAAGTGTATCTAGGTCATTTCTAGGTTGGGCTATAACAAACGAAGCTGCTATGAACAATTATGTACAGGTTTTTGTATAGACATAAGTTTTCATTTCTCTAGGATATCTGTAGTGCAAATACTGGGTGGTATGAAAGGTATATGCTTAGTTTTTAAGGAAATGCCAAACTATTATTCAAAGTGGCTGTATCATTTTATATTCACATTTTATATTACACCTTTAGTGTATAAAAGAGACAGTTTCTCCACATACTCACCAGAAACTGCCATGGTCACTTCTTTTTTTATTTTAGTTGTTCTAATTGTTGTTGTGATGATATCACACAATGATCTTAATTTGCAAATCCCTTATGGGCAGTGAGGTTTAACACCTTTTCATGTGCTTATTTACCATCCGTATATCCTCTTTAGTGAAATGTCTCTTCATGTACTTTGTCCATTTTCTAATTAGATTTGTCTTTTACTGTTGTTGACTTCTGAGATTTCTTTACTATATAAATGTCAAAAAAGGGCAATATTGTTTAGAAATGCACAGATGGGCAGCGAAACTCAAACAAAGCAAAACAATCATTTCCGTACAAGTCCTGACTTGTTAAAACTAGAGGGGAGGAAGAGAGCTGTGATCTCGAAGGTACAAAGTTTCCTGGATTGCAAACAATGCTCTTTTTTTTGATTTAGGTGTTCTTTTTCTCAACACTGGTGTTTATAATAATTTATTAATTTTTGTTTTATGTTTTATGCCCTTTCCTTTATGTCAATTATGCAGTAAAAATTTTTTTCACTTTTAAAAAAAATGTTTAAATGTTTTATACAATTTTTAAAAGTTACTTTCCATTTATACTTATTACAAATTATTGGCTATATTCCCTGTGTTGTACAACACATTCTTGAGCCTATCTTACACCCAATAGTTTGTACCTCTCACTCCTCCAACCCTATAGTTCACCTTCCCCCACTCCCCACTGGTAATGACTAGTTTGTTCTCTATATCTGTGTCTGCTTCTTTTTTGTTTTATTCACTAGTTTGTTGTATTTTTTAGATTCCACATATAAGTGATATCATACAGTGTTTGTCTTTCTCTGTCTGAATTATTAACTGGCATAATGCCCTCCAAGTCCATCCATGTTGTTGTAAATGGCAAATTTTCATTCTTTTTATGGTTGAGTAGTATTCCATTGCATATATGTACATCTTCTTTATCCATTTATCTGTTGATGGACATTTAGATTGCTTCCATATCTTCGTGATTGTAAATAATGATGCTATGAACATTGGGGTGCATGTATCTTTTCGAATTAGTGTTTTCATTTTTTCCAGATATCTACCCAAGTGGAATTGTTAGGTCATATGGTAGTTCTATTTTTCATTTTTTGACAAACCTCCATACCACTTTCCATAGTGGGTGCACCAATTTACATTCTCAACAACAGTGTAAGAGGGTTCCCTTTTCTCCACATCTTCACCAACATTTGATATTTGTATTCTTTCTGATGATAGCCATTGTGACAAGTGTGAGGTGATATCTCATTGTGATTTTGATTTACATTTCTCTGATGATTAGCAACGTTGAACATCTTTTCATGTGCCTGTTGGCCATCTGCATTTCCTCTTTGGAGAAATGTCTATTCAGTTCTTCTGCCCATTTTTTAATCAGCTTGTTTGTTTGTTTGTTTTGACGTTGAGTTGTGTGAGCTCTCTATATATATTGGATATTAATCCCTTAATGGTCATATCATTGGCAAATATTTTTCCCACTCAGTAGGTGGTATTTTTGTTTTGTTGATGTTTCATTTGCTGTGCTAAAATGTTTAAGTTTAATTAAGTGGCTTTGTTTATTTTTACTTTTATTTCCTTTACTTTAGGAGGCAGATCCAAAAAAATCTTGCTGGGATTTATGTCAAAGAGAGTTCTCCTTATGTTTTCCTCTAAGAGTTTTATGGTATTTGGTCTTACATTCAGGTCTTCAATCCATTTGAAATTTATTTTTGCATATGAGGTGAGAAAATGTTCTAATTTCATTCTTTTACATGTAGCTGTCCAGTTTTCCTGGCACCACTTATTGAAGAGACTGTTTTCTCCATTGTATATTCTTGCCATCTTTGTTGTAGATTAATTGACCATAAGTATGTGGGTTTATTTCTGAGCTCTCTATCTTGTTCCATTGATCTATGTGTCTGTTTTTGGGCCAGTAGCATACTGTTTTGATTAAAATAATAACAATAAACACTAGAATTAAGCAGGATTTACTAACTATCAGGTATTGTGGCAAATACTTTACTGAATTCAGTTGTTTAACCTACCAATCTCACCAATGATCCCAAGAAATAGGTTCTATTACTATCCCATTTTATATGTAAAGAGGCTGAGTTTCAGATGGTTAATAACTTCTTTGAGGTAACATGGCTAGTAAGTGCTATAACTTAAATGTGCAATTACATCTGCCTGATTCCAGTGCTCACACTCTTAAATATTATGCAATACCAACCACCATATGTATTGGAAAAATAATAGCCAGTGTTTACTATTTAAGTTGTGATTCGTATTTAGGGATTCGAGGCACTGTATAAAAATTGGGACATATAATTAATTTATTAATATGCTTCAAAGGCAGTAGTAATGCTATTTTTGAGGCAGGATCTTTTTATTTTAATAATCAGTTATGATATGGCCAGATGAACTCTAACTCTTACAATTAGAAAGAAAAATAATCACTCCACTACCCAATTTTGCCTCTACTAAATGAACTTAGACACATCATATTCACACTATTTCCTATTATACTAAAAAATAAGTATCATAAATACCTGTTGTAATCACTTTACAGAATTTGTATGAGGGTGCAGAGGGAAGGTTGTGCTTGAAAATTGATAATGACATTAGTTCTGCGAACCCCAGGATGGTGCATTTGGATAGTAAATCTCATTAGCAGAAACACTCTAACCAATCTCACCAACTATATTTCTACTGGGCTGTGGCTGATTTATTCCATAGGCTCTTCTCCCAGGAATTCAGAAAGAAATATGTATCAGTTCAATGCTCCAGGCCATGTAGAAGTCACAGAAGTAGAGAGATTAATAAAAGTTTACCCCTACTTTCACAGCCTAGTGAAGATAGACTCTTTTAAAGTATAATTATAATGAAATGTGAGAAACGTGATGAACGAGCTATGCACAAGTTGTCATAAATAAGCCAGAGGACTCTTAACTCAGGCTTGGGGGGTTAGAGTTATATTCCAAGTGTAAGAATAACTTGGAATATTAAATAATAATAATTATGTTATGATCTGATTATGTGCCATTTCAAAACTGTGTTCTCAGTTCCTACATTTATGCTTCAGCTTGCCTTTATTCCTTTAGCTCTTATTCCTTCTTAGAAAGAACAAATTATGTTTTTCCAGATTTGTTTATTCTAAGTGAGCAGGAAAGGACAAGGAATCTAAAAACTAATATTTTTTCACATCTTCATATTATAGTAGGAAAAGGGATCAAACAAGAACCACCATTAAGAAATAGTTGGCTTGCACCAAGTTTAAACATTTTAACATCTAGAAGGAAAAATAATCAATTCTCCGGTGACAATCTACATTTAGCTCCTGCATTCCAAAAATTTTTGTGCAAAACGTATTAATTATACCCTTCAAAAATATGGATTTAAAATTATTTGGCATCTTATAGTAGTTTGAAATAAAAATAAAATCACAATAATAATAAAAACATAATAAACTTGGAGATATTTATTATCACTATGAAAACAAAACCTCAAACAAG